>NC_143409.1:5623750-5947291 GCF_052110815.1 Crocodylus siamensis | reverse complement strand
CCTGCCTCACATATACAATTAAGACAAACGGTGCCATGTGCCTTGTGCTACCATTTTGACTGCTTGTGCAGTACAGATGTCAGACAAAGCTCCTACTGCATAAGGCTGTGGGAATCCCAAGTGTCCTCTAGGGCTGAGAAGCTTGGGTGACTTACAGGGACCATCTGAAAAGACTGGAACGCCAGTGCCACGTCCGGAAGATCCTCGGCATGAAGTGAGAGGATCATCACACAGATGCCAGCATCCTCACCGACGCTAACACCACTGGTATGAAAGCGTTGATTAGTCGACATCAGCTGCGGTGCGTAGGGCACTGCATGTGCGTGCCTGATGTACGTTTACCGAAACACCTGCTATGCTCCCAACTCAGCCAAGGACAAAGGACACACGGGAGGCCAGAGGAAACATTTCAAGGACACCCTCGAGGCAAACATGAACACCACAAATTGACACCACAAATTGGGAAAACCTAGCCCAGGACAGGGCTACATGGTGATGCCTTGTGAGAGAAGGTACATCTTACTTGGAGGAAAACTGTCTCACCTTGAAGGCAGAAAAATGACAGAAATGGAAGGAAAGGAAACACGACGGAGAAGTCCATGATCCAGCCCTCCCTTTAACCACCACCAGTGGTGTTTGCCAGAAAATCGGTGGCTCTAGGCTCAGCCTTCTTACCCATCAGTGGACCCACTTACAACCCTTTCTCTTGACCCAGGGGAGTGATCATCCTCAACCGCGAGGGAGATCGCTGCCGTCAGTAAGGATGTTTCCAAGTCCGCCCTCAAATGCTGACTGCAATGGTAGGACAGCACACTCTCTCACATGCATGCCCTGCCCTTGGCCAGTACCGGCAGGATCCAATCTGTAGCGATACTGAAGCAATGCTGCAACAGGTAACACCAATGGGACAGCACATTGACAGCTTGCAGAAGGGAAAACCAGACAGTGAGACTGAAACAGCGAAGAGCTCTATCCGGCCCCCATGGAAGTCAGGGGTGAATGCTGGGATCTAGGGAGCAACTCTTCAAGATGGCACCTCAAGGGAGGACAAGGACGGGCATAAGCTAATAGAGGATAAATTCAGACTAGATATAAGAAAGAACACTTTCTCTGTAAGGGTCACAAGAATCTGGAACATGGTCCCAACAGAGGTGGTGCAATCACCCTGTTCAAGAGGAGGCTGGACAAGCACCTTGTTGAGCTCGTCTGAGCCCAATAACTTCCTGCCCACAGCAGGGAACCGGACTTGATGATCTTACAGGTCCCTTCTGCTTCTATGATTCTTGATTTTATGATGCAATGGCACTCCCCGAGACCTTGTCTATAGGGATTCTTTGGCCAACCCCTGGGCACCAACCAGGACACATCCCCACCCCTGGCTGCTGTTCAGCACCACAGCCTGGTACTCAAGTAGCATCACTGCTTTAGCACAGGCCTGAACGGCTCTCTGCCTTGGGCATGCTTCTTGGTACATGTCTGTGCTAAATCCGCTGCACTGACTGATTTCTGAGCTGAGCCCTTCGGGTACGTCTGCGTGGCAGTCATGTTAGATGGCTCACATTCACGGTGTTGCTGTGGAGGCCCAGAGATGCTTGCTGACTAACACCCCACTGAGACTCAGGTTCTCGGGCAGCTTTGACCTCCAGGCTGCCGTGGGACGCTGCAGGCAGAAGGCAAGCTAGCTAGCCTCCTGACTCTAACAAGGCTTTTACACAAGGTGTTGTCACAGCACTGCCTGCGGGATGGAGGCACTGCTAGAAACTTTGGAAGGAGCCAGCCTGCAGCAAGCTGCGGGAAGCCTGTCTATTTTCCATCTGAAGAAGGTTGGATGTGGCCAATTTGCATCTTCTTGTTATGTTGGCACATTCATACATGTTTAATTTTGGCCTCGGTGAGGTGACATCCGCGTACAGAAGCCTGGAGGGAAGGGAAGGAAGCTTCTCATTGGCGATGCCCACAGATATGCCCCCGGCCCCACCTTCAGATGGGGAGCCATCCGGATTTACCAAGGCTAATGAATTTTAAACGAGCTGTGTTGTCTTAATTTTTTTGTTGTCAACCCCCATTTTTCTGCTGGCAATCATTGCAATAATAGCTTTAAATTTTCAGCATCTGTTTTCGACAGCCCTCTTGTAATTAGCTTACTAATGTATTTCACTGCCGCCTTTGTTATTTTCAGAGAATTACTTCATTCCCAGCTATCAGAGATAGTGCACTTTAGTCTATATGGAGGCTGGCCTTTGTTCCCTTGTGGTTATTCACATGGGGGAAGATGGCTCAGTGAATGACAAGCCATTCTATCACTGCACATTCTGCATTTAATGTCTTTATACTGGCTCATTAATTACCTCAGAAAACTCCTTTCCGAATGGGACCGGTGATTTACAGAAGGCTTGGGCAGGGTGCCATATTTATCAGGGCTACAGCAAACCGCACCGATACACTTAATTCGCACTCTCCTTTTCCCTTTCATTACAATCCTCAATAATCCTCACCGAGCACTTGGTCAACTTCTCCTATGCCCTTGCTCGACCCAAAGTCAGTGAAAGTTTTGCCTGAGGAAGGTTTTGGGAGTTCAGTAGGTGGCTTATAATGAATAGAGTTGGAGCCTGATCCTGTAGCCCTGGGTCTGGCAAGCAGTTTGACTGAAGCCATTGGCACAGTGTTGTTAGCCCCTGTCAGGATGGACTGTCAGCACCAATCAGGGTTTTCAAGAAAGTGGGGGAGGAGGGGTTTCCAGGATCTGGGCCTTTATCTTTAAATTAACCCAGCTGGTCCAAAGCATTGCCACATACAACATGGTTCATTCATTGCTTCAGAAAGAACATGGCATGAAACCAGTACAGCATGGACAGATACTCAGCCTTTCAATATACACATGTCAGAGAGAGTGAGATTTGACAATATTTACTCTCCCACCTGTCAAGCACAGCGTTTTGCAATGGCTGAGTTGGGGAATACAGACTGATAGGAGATTCCCCACTGCACCCCTCATTGTCCAAGGAGGCCTTGCACTGGCAGGGCACCATCCCAGGGAGAGGGAAGAGCAGCAGAGGTTGGATGAAGCTGCACCATGGGTCTGTTTACAGCAGTGAATCTGACCCAGGGTGCCTCAAGATCCTTTTAAGGGTGCTGCCAGCCAGGTGTCACACAATGTCCGCCTTATTAGGTGTGCAGACACAATTCACAAGATAAACCCAGCGATTTCAAATAGGAATCACAGATTTCATAGACATTAGGGATGAATGGGACCTCGCAAGATCATTGGGTCCAACCACCTGCCCAAGGGGCAGGAAGTCAGATGAGGTCAGGTGACCCCAGCAAGGTGAGCATCCAAGTGTTTCTTGAACGTATCCAGAATAGGTGCTTGCACCACTTCTGCGGGGAGTCTATCCTAGACTCTGGAGACTCGAATGGTATCCATGGAGTTAAAACCATTTTGACCCATTGTAGTCTTTCTGAGTTCTTTGCAGCAGCAGAACTGCTCTGGTATGCTTTTGTAGTCTAAAACAAGTGAAAAGTAAGAGCTGGCATTTTCTATGGGGTGCCTCAAGTCTACTGAAGGGTGCCTCGAGTCTAAGAAGGCTGAGGACCACCACAGCTCTTTTGCAACAATGCGCAAACCACCTCCCACTTGACCCAGCTCAACCTGCTCTGTGCATGTGTGAAAAAGTGACTTGGCTGTTTTTCTGGAATAAGCCCACAGATGTTCTCAGGACCCAAGGCTGGGGTGGGAGCAGGGGGTGAACAAGATGACCTTGTGAGATCCCTTCCAGCCCTATTTTCCTATGATCCTATGAATACCTTGCTTCAATGAAAGAAAAACTAAAACCCTTTCTGGAGAAGAAAGAACCCCTTCCTACTCCAGGGACCTTTTTGAAGACATAGGTGGCAGCCTATTTATCTTGCACCAAGAAGAATCATCTCTGACCTATGCATAACTGATGGTTGAGGCCACCGCAGGCACAGATGTTCATAGGTGAACATGAATGTCCTGGTGTTCCTTACTTCTCAGTAGGGCCGCTGAAGAGAGGGATCAGCCTCCTACTCTTTCCGATTCTCCCACAGTGCTCTCAACTTTGTCCCAGTGACACGATCAGGGCTGGATCCTGCTCTCTGGAGACTTAAAGTCAGCACCCTCTTTTTCTCTTTCTGCTGATGCTGATCTACTCTTCTGACCCACTTTCTGACAACCCTTGGGCTGCTGGACAGAGCTGGAGGAACAGTAAGACACTCCTCCAGTTCTCTGTCCCACAAACCTGAACAAAGAGTGGCCAAGCCAACACACCATTGTACAAGGGCCTGCCAGCAAAGCCCTCCTAGGGGCCGTCTGTATTGCAATCCGAGGTAGATACACCTGAGCTAGCGTTCAGCTTGAGAGCTCAGGTACTGATTGCTGCAGAGCCGCAATGCCATGGAGCCCAACGCCAAAGATGTGCAGGAGCTGCAGTTGTACCCTGAGTGCAGGGTGAACAAACCCTTCCATGAAAAAGACTGCAGAGGGACCCAGTGAGTACAATGCAGGCCACACTAAATGAGGTCTCCTGCCCCTGTCTCTGTCCAGGCCAGCTCTTCTACCCTGCCCATCGCTTTGTAGCTAAGTACTTATCTCTCTCTCATTAGCACAGGGACAAACAAAGGATCCCTTTAATATCCTCTGTCTGAGAGTACTCTCCACTCCCGCCTCCTACAGCAGGAAGGTATCTCAGTTGCCTTGGCAGCTCCTGATACTCAGTAGGACTCCAAGCTTTCTTTATTAAGTAATGAGGTAGAGGTGAAAATCATCCACGCTCTGGTTAAAGAAATTAATGGGTCGAATAAAATAATAATTCCTGCTGCACAAGCCTCACATCAGCCCTACAAGTCTTGCAAAGCTTCCTCGTCCCGCCCCCCGAAGTATATCCACTATACACAGGGAAGGGGAGGAGGGGAAAGCATGCTACAGAAGTTAAAGGACCTGGTCAAGTTTTGCACAGGAAGTCAGTGGCAGAGTCAGGACAAGGTCTCCTGGCCAAACACTGCCTCTCCTACACTGCAAAGCTGAATATGTCCAACAGGTGCAATGTGGGCCTATTTTTAGCCTTTAGAGCCTTTAGAGAAGGAAGGCTGTCAAGCCCCGGGTGCGGGTGCTCACAGAACCACCTGCAATTCTAATGCTAATTAACCAGAATTTGAGACAAAGATTTAATTGCATGGAGGCTGAAGCCTGGGATGAACTACCGATGTGCTGAGTAAGCCCCCCCAGACGTGTGGTTTTCCCCCTGGAAACAGCCAAGCCCCGAGTTTTCATTTCATCCATGCGGCTAAGTTACGCATATAAATTCTCGCCCGCTCCTCTGGCACTGGGAAAGGCTTCCTATTTTGCTGGCTGAGATCCAAAGGAATTCAAGTTGAATTACGGCCATTCTTCAGAAATAGGCCAAATCCACCAAAGCGGGACACATGACCGCATACGTAGGGCTCACTCTTTTCTTCTGTGTATTTGCAGGGAGAAGCCCCGATGGCTGAAAATAGCTTATCTGTGGAAGTTCCCCTTTCCGCTTGCTCTGCCGCGGCTGCTGTTGGCTGCTGGCCAAACTATTACCACCTCAAAGAGCAAGTTCATAGCTCAGGCATATCAGGCGGGCTGTACAGTATGTGTGTTGTGATGTTGTCACTGATTGCTCCCCAAGAACAGAATTGTGTTTCTGCATAAGCGCCTTCCCTCGTTAACTCTTTCTTACTCCTCTGCTAGGTTCATCAGTTTAGGGATTGAGTTTGTAAGCAAACCAATCCTAGCATCCATTCCTCCTCCCAAATTCCTCTATAACAGCCCATTTCAAAATGGAGCTCACGTGCTCATTAAAGGGCCAAGGCTGTGATTGTCATTTTACCACGTGAGGAGCTCAGCACCATGGATGAGGTACTGTCCCATGCTACCTGCCTCTCACCTGAGCTCTGGTTCACTGCATTGTTCCTAAATATCATAATTGCAGTGCTCCAGCTGAGTGCTTTGGCTGCCTTTCTCCCCTCATCATTAACACCCAGTGCAGGCATCATGAATGAAGCATCATATGCTATGGAGAACTTTGAAAGCTGCAGTTAGAGGCAGCCCCTCGTCCAGGAACCTCCAAATTAAATTAGACAAACACAAACTCAGCAGTAAGAAGGCCAAAAGGTCCCAGAGTGGAAATCTCCATCTACCTGTCTTTTTCAGGCTCTCTGATCATCAGCATGACAGCCCGGAAAACCAGCTCAGGGCTGGGGCGGAGAAGCAGAGATCACTGTCATTAAAGTATGACCAACATCCAAAAGGAATTCATTTTTCAATGAAGCAGGCAGCTTTAAATACTTCTGCTTTTTAATGACTGGGAGTTGTGAACCTGGTCTGTGCCATGATTTCTGCTGCAAGCTTTGTCAATCCAAGCCTGGCATCAGCTTCCTTCATGCCTGATCTTCAGGGAATCTCACACGCTAATAGCTCAGCCCTCACTACATTATGGCTGGGGAATTAGTCTCTCTGTCATCTTTATGGAAACTAGCATGTGGTCCCTGAAAGGGCTCTATCTATAGTGTTAACAGAGGTGATGCAAAGTCAGCAACTAATGTATAATGATAAGTCTGGCTATTAGTGCCCCAAAAGAACACCTGGATACCTAAAATATCCAGCATGGTGATCCAGTCTATCTTAACAAAACCCCATAGCCCATAATAACTCCCTAAGAGACCAACTAAGATGCCTTAATAAGTTGTTTATGTGACCAAATTGTCCCATGAACAGGATGTGTGTGTGTGTGCTGTGCTGTGTAAGGCAACCTATATCCCTGTGTACTGCGTAAGGCATTCATGAGTACATGTATGTTCACACCCTGTAAGAAAGGTGGAAGTAATAAAAACTACTGGGTATCCCAGCAAAAAAAAAATGATACAGGCACGCATATCGGGGGGAAAAAATTGCAAGAAGAAAACATAGAGCCCACGTACAATGAACTAAAAAATGAAGCTCCAAAAATGATCTGTTTCGGCAACACGGCTGAATGCAAACAGAAGCAGAAGAAAATGCAGTCAGCCTCTCTTTTGTCCTCGAGCACAATAGGCATGTCAGTTTGGTAGCCTTCAGAAACCATACCCTGCCATCTGGCTCTGGGCTGGACAGCCAATGCGAGGCCCCAGCCATCCAGCTGACGGAGAGAACCACTGGGGAAATCAAGCTAAGACAAGCTGTCCACATTAAGCTGCATAAATTAATGCATATATGTGGCTGCTTAGGAGGACTTCTGGTGGTGAAGTGCTTGACCGGTGGGGCTGACCCACAGGCAGGTGGAGGGAGAGGACAGCGATATTTGCAGCATGCCGTTAACTGCATTTCAGGCCAGAGTTGTAGGCAGGCGATCCATTAGAGCGGGGAAGAAAAGGCAGCCTCCTCTGCTCATTTGCATGACGTATGGTACACCAGGGAATCTGGACACGCAGCCCTTTTCAACAAGATAGTCAAATACTCCATGTTACGCTGAAAGATGTACAACGCTGTCCGCTGTGAGATGGCCAGATGCAAATTCTGCAGCAGCAGGAACAGCCCAGATTAATACTGCTCTGCTGATGCCTTGGCCTTAAAAACTGGACTTGTTAACTAATGCCTCTTAAGCACTGATGTAGAACAAGGGCTACCAATGAGGGAAGATGTGGGAGGCAATAAAGATCGCCACGTTCCCACTGCAAGGCCAGATCCTGCAGCCCATAGGACAGTGCACAGTACTTTCCCTGCAAACAGCCTGCTGAATCCAGGGAGCCAGGCTGCAGCAGCAAGAGGAGGCCTTACCTATGGGATTCCTCTGAATGGGCTCCTGGTGGGGTAGACACTGCTCAACACAAGCAGGGAAAACAGGAGCAGGCCCTCAGCTCACAAGGAAGAGCAAATAATAGGTGTAATTCAATGCAGCTCTGGTGTTAAAGGGTTTGATCCTGCTTACTGCCAGCACTTCCTCCTAGACCTAAAAGATGCTGAGCACCATCAGCTCCCATGGAAAACACAGGGTCTGATTTTCCCCCTCCCCTCCCACTATTGAAGCCTAGGACATTCAACTGGTGCAAGGTACATAAAAAAGATGGGTATGAGGGTGCCCAGCTCCAGGCAGGGAGGCACCAGCCCACAGACTTGACATGAATGGCTCAGCTTGCCCCCGGCTGGGGACCAAGAGAACGGACCAAGGGGACAGGTGAAAGCTGGTGTCACAGAGAAGCCGCTGCCAGCGAGACAGTGATCTCAGACCCTGGAGCCATCAGTACCTCCCTGGTGCAACAGGAGAGAACACAGTTGTGCCAGCTTTTCAGAGATTTCAGAGATTTCATAGACATTTGGGCTGGAAGGGACCCCGGAGGATCATCGAGTCCAGCCCCCTGCCCCATGGGCAGGAAGTCAGCAGGGATCATAGGATCCCAGCAAGATAAGCATCCAAATATGTTTTGAAGGCATTCAAAGTGGGAGCTTGAATTGCCTCCGGTGGCAGTCTTTCCAAACCTTGGGGGCTCGGACAGTGAAGTTCTTTCTTATGTTCAGCCTGAATCGGTCACAGTGGAGTTTGTGACCATTCGATCTTGTCATCCCTTGGGGGGCTCTGGTGAACAGTTGTTCCCCCAGATCCTGGTGGTCACCCCTGATAAACTTATAGGTGGCCATCAGATCACCCCGAGCCTGCACTTTTCCAGGCTAAAGAGCCCCATGGCTCTCAGCCTGTCGTCGTAAGATCTGTTTTCCTGACCTCTGATCATGTGCGTGGGCTCTCCTCTGGACTCTCTCAAGCTTCTCCACATCCTTTTTGAATTGTGGAGCCCAAAACTGGATGCAGTACTCCAGCTGCGGCCTCACCAAGGCCGAGTACAAGGGGAGAATGACGTCCTGGGATCTGCCTGAGAAGCATCTATGGATGCAAGCCAGCGCTTTGATCGCTTTACTAGTCGCAGCATCACATTGCAGGCTCATGTTCATCTTGTGGTCAACCATGACCCCCAAGTCCCTTTTATCCAGGAGTGGACTGGCCAAGTTCGCCGATGACACCAAACTTTGGGCCAAAGCATCCACGCCAGAGGACAGGCGGGTGATCCAGGCTGACCTGGACAGGCTCAAGAAATGGGCAGACGAGAACCTGATGGTGTTTAACACCGAAAAATGCAAGGTTCTCCACCTTGGGAGGAAACCTGCAGCATCCTTATAGGCTCGGCAGTGCTACGCTGGCTAGCACTACAGAAGAAAGAGACTTGGGGGTCACCATTGACCACAAGATAAACATGAGCCTGCAATGCGATGCTGCGGCTAGTAAAGCGACCAAAACGCTGGCATGCATCCATAGATGCTTCTCGAGCAAATCCCGGGATGTCATTCTCCCCTTGTACTCGGCCTTGGTGAGGCCACAGCTGGAGTACTGCGTCCAGTTTTGGGCTCCACAATTCAAAAAGGATGTGGAGAAGCTTGAGAGAGTCCAGAGGAGAGCCACGTTCATGATCAGAGGTCAGGAAAACAGATCTTACGATGACAGGCTGAGAGCCATGGGACTCTTTAGCCTGGAAAAGCGCAGGCTCAGGGGTGATCTGATGGCCACCTATAAGTTTATCAAGGGTGGCCACCAGGATCTGGGGGAACGTCTGTTCACCAGAGCGCCCCAAGGGATGACGAGGTCAAACGGTCACAAACTCCTCCAAGACCGTTTCGGGCTGGTCATAAGGAAGAATTTCTTTACTGTCCGAGCCCCCAAGGTCTGGAACAGTCTGCCAGCGGAGGTGGTTCAAGCACCTACATTGAACACCTTCAAGAGTAAATTGGATGCTTATCTTGCTGGGATCCTATGACCCCAGCTGACTTCCTGCCCTTTGGGCAGGGGGCTGGACTCGATGATCTCCCGAGGTCCCTTCCAGCCCTAATGTCTATGAAATCTATGAAATCCATAGTGCTAGCCAGCATAGCACTGCCGAGCCTATAAGGATGCTGCAGGTTTTTCCTCCCAAGGTGGAGAACCTTGCATTTTTTGGTGTTGAACCTTGCATTTTTCTTCCAGCCTGCTATGTTAATTCCTGAAGCCACCTGCTCCACACAGGGAGCCTGCCATCTGGGAGACACCATCCCCAAGCCACACAGCCAGGGGACCCAGCAGGGCAGTCCAGAGCCAGGGCAGGAGGCTTTGGGCCTCACTGAAGATCCCCAGACACCCAGGCAGGTCCATGTTTCACCCGAACCAGCTTCAAATCACTGCAGAGCTCGCCTCCTTTCCCACAAGCCAGTGGGGCTAGCTCAGAAAGGAAACGGGACTGAAGGAGCTTTGCAACCACCCAGCCTGGGAGCACAGCTGCCTCGATGGCTCTTGCCCACTGTCCCCTCATTAGAGCCTGTGCAATGCAAAGGGACAAGGCAGCCCAGCATCACCAAACCTCAGCTCCTCCCTCTCCAGCAGCTCCTCTGCAGAGACTGGATGCCTTTTCCTCCTGCCCATGCCCCCAACAGGAGGGGCACATTTGTTGCCACAGTTCACCTTTCTGCCCAGGTGAAAGCAACCACCAGGATCATCTCATCAGAAACCCTTAGGGAGCCATTGCCAAGGGCTGGGGCACGCCTGGATGCCAGAACACCTCTTGCAGACCAGGCACCGTTGTGGGGACCTCTCCTTCTCCCTGCGTCCATCTGTCTGTTCAGCAAAGCAGTCAGACACAAAGCTCAGATCCTCTCATTCACTTCAACAGATGGGGGCTTGGGGAATGGAGAGATCTATGTCTGCATGGCAGGCTCTTGGGTCCAGCTCTGGGTTTGTGAAACCAGGGACAACATCCTAATTCCAGTGGCGCAGGGTAAACCCTTCGGTGAAGTTACTCCCAATTCATGCATTTGCTCCCACAGAGCTCCATCCAGATGCTTCACAGGGGGTGGGCTTTGTTTCAGGTCCGCTGGGAAAGGCCCCTAACCCAGAGGATCCTCAAGCTTCATGAGAAGCAGTCACATTCAGAGGCCTCCACACAGGCTGAGGTCTAGCGATGCCAGATCTCCAGATGGGGGACTGCACAGAGGAGATAACATTGTCCCAAGATGTGCTGTTACCTCTGATAGAGGCCACGCCCCTCCCACCCCAGCCAGCTGGCAGCCTGACTCTCCCCCACTTCCATTTCTCACCTTCTTCCCCCAGAGCCACTGACAGACCCTCACACAGGGACTGAAGGGACCCTCAGGATTTTGGGGAGGGAAGGCTGCCAGTCTGGGCTTCAGTGTAATCCAGTTTGTCCCCAGGCTAACTGAGAAAGACCCTGGCCCTGGCATTAAAGTTCGAGCTCCCCTATCCCATACTGTCTTCCTGGGAAGGGTTCTGTCCAGCACTTCTTCCTGGAGTAGGAGAGTCCAACACAAATGCCATGAACTAGTATTGGGGTGGATGAACACAAACACCTCCCACTCTTAATGCAGCAACAAGGACAGGGGTTTCCTCCATCACCCATCAGAGATCTGTTGTGGGAGAGGGAAATACCCCACATCACACACCACTGGCAGCATAGGGTCATATGGGAACAACACACAGTCCTAGGGGGAGCACATCGGTCCGCTTCCCCAGCTCTGAATTAGGGAGGCAACATGCTAAGAGCGCTGAGAAGAGCCTTCGCAAAGACAGCCACTGACATTAAAAAATGACCCTGGGGGGTGGAAATGTTGCTCCTAAAGGATTAGTTCAGCTACAGATTCCAGCTCATTGAAATAATCTGTTGATAACTTGTAAACCACTGTAGGGACAGAGGCTCAGAAGAAGTTTATATTAAGCAAGCATCTTCAGATGAAAATATCACTCATCTAAAAGGCATCGCCATTCATTCACGCTCAATAAAACCTGAGATGGTTACAGATAGGGCTGACAGAAAACATAAAAAAGAAATGAAATCAAATGCAAAACTGCCAGGCAGGAAGCAGCATGAGGGGAGGGGGGGGGCGGTGAAAAAATGGTGGCAAATAGGTTGATTTAACATTTAAGCTCAGGAGAGAATTTGAAAGCAGCCTTTAATATCTGATAAAACTTCCCTGCTGCCTGTAGCTGCCTCTGGACTAACAGCACGGGTACACAACGCGATAACCCACTTTAAATGCAATAGCTTCCCCGGGTGTTTTTAAAGGGAGTATTATAAGCATTTACATTCATTGGTTTCTCCCTGATACATCCATGGGCAAATGAGGTCACCTAATGCAGCAAACACCCACTCAAATGGCAAGGTTTAAATAGTGGAAAATTAGCAAGCAGATGCTCCAGACAAGCTGGCCCTGGATACAAAGAGCTGCAGGGGCAGAGGGGAAGAAATAACTACTGGGCAGGAAATGGGGGGCAGGGGAGAGAGACCCTGATGCTCTCCATCCCATTTGGAGTTGTTCTGATGAAACAAGGAACTGGTCCAATTTCCTCCCCTACACATGCCCCAGCAGGTAAATGTGGAGCCAGCTCCTTGGCCACTTCCGCAGCAGCCCCTGGGGTTATTAGGCGTAGCCAAAGGGCTCTGTCTGCCAGTAGTGCCAGGGTGCACGTGGCATCTTGTGGGCCACATCCAGCCAGAGGTGCTTGGAATAACTTTAGCCCTGGGGCCAATGAGGAACAGCTCTGCTGTCTCTGCCACACTCAGACAAGGTCCATTCAGCATCTTCCTTTTATCCGTATATGAGGGAGGCCCAGCAGCCCCATCCAAGTGGCTGGATGCTGGGTGTAAGAGGCAGACCGTCTCTGTTTCAAATGCACTGATGATTTCCTGGTCCAATAAAGAGACATAACATTATCTGCCTTTTCAGGTTTTATTTCCCAAGGAACAATGTAGCTAGAAACATTTCTCTGTTTCAACTAATAAAACTTTTATGGCCCCTTTCTCTTGAGAAGCCCTGCATAGCAGTTCTTCTCCTGACAAGAAATCTGGGACCAACAGGAGAAAACTGACTGGTGAATATTCACGGGTCAGAGAAACCAGGTACCATTATCCTGCAAAGTTCCAGCCATGCTCAGATGTAGGTTTGAAAAAGCTTGTTGCAGTGCAAGCAATCAGATGCATGCAGTGAAAGAGCCCAGTGCGAGCAATTAAATACATGCAAAAGGTTTTACTGAATGACAGGGCAGCAAGAGTATCACTGCCAGGATCCACCGTTTATCTTGTCCTTTTTTTTTCAGAAGTTTCTTTTTTCACTTTCCTTTGAAACGGCTTGTAATCCCTGGCAGCGAGGGGCCCCATGTTCCAGTGGCTAATGGCTAATCTCATGAGACGCAGTGTTGCTTGCCTAAGAATTAGACTCTCAGTGAGACAATCCTGTACTCCCAGGCTTTCTGCAGAGGGCGAAGCCAGGTCTGCACTGAACAGGTCTGCCAGCATCAGTTTGAGGAGTGGTGTGGTTTGTTTGTTTTTTTTTACCTACAAGGTAAAATCTATGGGTAAAATCTGTGGACCCAGTTACTCTGACATAACAGTTTTTCCTGGTATAGCCTGTTCCTTGCATTGAACAAGAAGCTACCCCAGCAAAAGTATGTTTTTGCCAGCAAGGCTGCACCTCCAGGAGGGCCGTCGCCAGGTTGGAGACACCGGGATTGCAGTACAAGCAAAGCCGTTTCCAGTATGGGCTTGGTCTGGGACATGGGCACTTAGACAGCAAGGTAGCAGCTGCCAGTTTGCTACCTCAAAGGTCCCAAGGCCCAAATAACGGTTAATGGACCCACCAGATATGCTAGACAGACAACAGTAAGGAAAAAAAAATGGATTTCTAGGAATGAGGAGAATGAAGAAGAGCAAATTTGCATCTTTTGTGAAACACAGCACTAGGCTGCTCTCTTGCCTAACACGCTGCAGGCCTGACTTCTCTTCACATATGCCAGGGCGAATCGGGGATACCTCCACCGAAATCAAGGAAGCGACACTACCGTATGAGAAAGGAGAAGAGAAGCGCCACCTGTAGCTGCTAATGGCATCACAACCGCTGCAGGACCATTACACAATGGTTAGTTCTTTAGGGTTAGTAATGAAGAAAGAAGTGGAATCAGGAACAGAGTCTGAGACAATTTGCTGTTAGCTTTGCTGAAAGGGAACGCCAAGAAATCTCATCAGGGCACACTGCCTTTTCACACTCCTCTCCTCGCAGGCACCCAGAAAAACCTTTTCAGGAGTTTTTCTAAAGGCAGGAAAATTCCCTCACTGCAGCCAGCAAGCACAGAGCAAGTAAAAAAACCCCTAACAAATGAGAAGGAAGAAAGCTAGCAGCAAGGAGGGCAGGAAATGATTGCCACTCCAGTCGCTCAGAAAAAAAAAGGTTCACATAAATCAACCCAGGGGAAAAAGAGTTTCACGCCGCAGAAAACCAAGGCCAAGTTAAACCTACGTTCAATCATAAATTCCAGGAAGGAGAGGTCTTTCCTTTCTTTCTGCAGGATGCTTTTTATGTCAGGGATGGTTTTAATTAGCGTAGCTGAAGTTTGTAAGCAGGGCTGTGGAGATGAGAAAGCTGGCCCTTTTACGGCCACAAAGAAAACCCACTGCAGCAGCGGGCTCAGCAGCCACCCCAACACACCCTGCCAGGGGACTGGGGGCAGAGCACCATGGCTGGGCCCGTTTCCCAGCACAGGAGGAGCTCGTTGCTCTCCCCAGAGCACTGTCAGCCCTGCAGCTCTGGAAAGGACACCTCCGACACGAGGCCGGAGCATGATGGCCAGGCAGGCAATGGAGGATGGACAGGGTGCAGACATGCAAAAGAGATCCCCAGGTACATCAGAGGCCACTTTGGGACTTCAGCAGTCAGCCCCAGTCAGGATGGCCTCCAGCTGTGGCCCTGTAGCTATACCAGCCAGGTCCCTTCCACCACCGAACATCACCCGCCTTGCCCAGTGTTATACGGTCACTGGTGTTACACATTCAGCTCTTCTCATCAGGAGCAGCCCAATAGCTCCTGCCTGAATGCTGCTATGATCCATGTACATGAACGTCTACTAACCTACATGCACTCAGTTCATCGACATATCTCAGACCCAAGTTGCATGCCTCACTGCTCTCCTTGCCTGGGCAAAGTAATGTGAGAAGGTGAAACTACTTTTCACTTGGCCTCGACCACCCGTTGCTCAGATCTCAGTCTGACACCCAGCTCTCACTGTAGGGTGGGGAAGTTTCTTCTGGGGACACCATCTCGTCCTAGCCCAAGGAAGATCAGCCCTGTCATGGTCTCATTAAAATTCAGTCTCATTGAGAAGTGCATGAGCACACTCCCTCGGAAATGAAAAAATAAACTCTGACCTCAATAAAATCTAAAACAATTAACTTGCTAATTAGTCAACAAATAACTGTTTCTCCCAAGTAGATATTAAGTTGTTAAGAAATCTATTAGCGTTTCCACTGTAATTTCATGCTTTGCTGATGATGAATAAAATACAGCTGAATAGGGCCCATTCACTTCCAGAGCACAGAGCCCATTACCTTCATCCAAAGAGGCAAATCCTGAGATCCAAACCATTAACTGCACCTTCTGTGCCATGGAAGGACAGAGGCAAAACAGAGACCACTGTCTACTGTTGAGAGCAGGAGCAGGGAGAAGAGAAGGAATTACTGGACCTGCTCAGTAAGCCAAGTTCTCCCACAACCCAATCAAACCTGTAGGCCAAATTCAGCCCTGGTGTAACGCAGTGCAACTGCAGAGACTTCAAGGGAGCAGGAGATGCTGGCACAGGGTTAGCTTGGTCTCTGTTTACACTGAAGGCATCAAATGCATCTCCATCAAACTACACACGTGCACAACTCAAAACAGTTGCAAATCTGACACAAGGAAGCCCATTCAAATGCTTCTGTTCCTAGTTAACCTATTGGTTCAGATGACAAGCCAGCTATGGGGCCTGACTAAGAGTCCAGAGGTGTGTCTGAGACTCATTTAGGACTCACACTGGCAGCCATCCTGCAGGCAACCTTGCTGTCAGTTGGTGGTCAGTCATTCAGGCTGGGGAGTCACAGGGGGCTGGGCAAGATGTGTGCCCCATCACTCACTTGCAGGCTGCTGGCTAGAGGTGTTTCCATGCCTTAACCAGGGTAGCTAGGTGGGCCATGCAGACTCAGGTGGCCTTTGGCTGTCTATAAATGGGTCTATCAGACAAACATGCAACTAAAAAGAAACAGAGTCCTTAGGGCATGCGCTGAAGGTTTTAGTTCTCAGACCAAGGAGAGACAAGCTGCAGCACAAAGACCCCTCCCAAGGCAAGTCCTGTCTCCAGCCCTTCCTGCCTCACTGAGGGACTCAATGGGTCACAACAAATGCATGAGGGTCTCACATTGGAGGAGCCTCTCAGAGTCCACAGTGTCCTGGACACTTTCCAGACAGACAAGAAGAGGCAGCCCTGCTCCCCGCCATTCCAGGGCTTATAACTTAAGGTCAGAGGCTAAAAGGACAGGAGTCTGCCATGTAAAGGTGAAGTTACACATTACACTTAAACCATACTAGTGGCACTTAAAATGGGAGTATCTGCAAGTTAAAGCTTGTTAGTTCACACTAAGCACCCTTTGAGCATCTCAAAGTTATGCCACTTCAGGTGAGGGTTAATTCTGGGCCGTGCTACCCAGCTCATGATACGGTAACTTCAGTCTGCTCCATGGAGGTAAAACAAGCAGTTACACTCCTCCAGCATCCCAGGATTCTCTACTTCCAGCCCCCACCCCCAGTGCCACTCAGAGGAGGAATGGAGCCCGGGTGTGCTGGCTCCTAGCCACACTCCAGGGGCAAGCCAGAGCTGTGCAGGCAAGAAATGCTATTAACCCTTAATGTGCAACTACTCACAGAACCTTCTAACTATACTGTCGCTTACTATTCCACAGGTTTCGTATGGTCTAAGTGTAACATAATGTTACCCTAAGTGGAAGAGTTGAGCTGGCAGAGATCGCCAGGAATTTTAGGGTTTGCAATCTGCTGCCCGGATGTGACTGATTAGCAGTAAGAAAGCCAATGTTACACTTAGCTACAAAGGCTGCAAAGTGATATATAGTCTGATACGTGAACTTTTTTGTTAGGCACTGGCCCAACCAATCCCATGGATCCAACTTGCATGGATAGCCAGGTCCTGACTATTGGTCCAAACTAGTATAGAGACAGGGGTCAACTATACAATTTGCAATGGTGACCTATTCAATTACTAAACAGGAAAGCTGCACCCATCCAGGGCTGTCCATGTAGCACTTTTAACCACCACTAAATTCACCCTTTAACTAGTTTTCTCTTTAGTCTCCAGTCACCTTTGCCATATCACTAAAATGAAGTCCAAGAGTCTGTAAAACATGCCCAACTACTTGCTCAGCCCCTGCAGATGGCACTCAACCCCAGCTTCCTTTTATCTTAATATATGCTGGCTTTCAAAAGAATTTGCATGTTAGAACAATTAGACGTGAAACATGACATCCCTTATCTCCATTATATTATATAATTGGATTTGCAGCGCATACAGATAATGAAAGCCAGGGCTTCCAGCAGCCCGAAATATAAATCATGAGCTGCATTTTCGGCATTTAAAGTTTGGACATATTTTTAAGAGGCCCCAGTAAATACATTGCTCATATTAAGAAATCGAATCATGTTATTAGGGCCTCAATTTATCCAGTAAAATCTTTAAAAAGCTCGTAAAGTCATTACTTTATTAGGCCAGACTTATTATATGTATTTGAAGTAATACTCAGAGGTATTGTTAAGCTGCAGCAGGCCAGGACTCCAGGTCTTTATGCCTTTTCCTTTTGGTAGCAGCAGATGTCTTGAAAGCTGCAGCTATGCAGGATTGTCCCCTGGAAGCCCTTAGCTTCAAAAGAATCCCAAAGAAAAGGACAGTTTGTGGTAGGTGCAGATGTCTTCAGCATATTGCATATGGACGGCTGGCCATTGCATATTGCATATCTTCTGTTTTCCTAAGGACCATTCACCACCACTCCCTGCCACCTCATTGCTGGAGGGCTCCTGCAATGAAGAGGCCTTGCCGCTATGCACACAGCACTCTTGGAAGCCAATAGGACAAAACCAAGACAGCTGCAAGACGCAGCCCACAGACCTCACCAAGAAGGTCTGTGCAGGGACTGCAGAGAAGAGGATTCCTTCTCATTCCAGTCACTACCCAAGCCCCTGGCTGAAGCAGCAGCCTGAGCTGATGGGCAGACCTGTCATTAATGCATTCCCTGTGTTCCTGGCCTCTTCCTTCCACACAGATGCAGAGGCAGCAGCTGCAGAGCAATGCCCTGTGAAAGTGTCCCAGAAGGCCTTGTGATGGCACACTTTGCCCCATAAATCCTGTGTTCATGCAATGGAGTCAGCAATGCCTTACTGCGTTTAGGAAGCTCTGCTCTCGGGAGTATGCGGGGAGGATGGGGCAGGAGGCCAGCTTGGGGGAGGCTTCTAAAAGTGAGTAGCTCCAGACTGGGTTGGAAAGGAAAGAGCACAGGATGCTTTGTGAAGGAGCAGGTCTGCACTGACCGTGAACACAGGCCCCGCCGACCTCACCAAGTCTTGCGTGCCCCTAATCACAGATCCCTGCCTCCTGCATGTACTCCCCTGAACTTTGACCTCACCGGCCTCCTCCCAGGAATGAGGAATGCCAGGCTGGAGACCCCGTGCTCCTTCTGCCCATCAGGAAAGCTGCTGCGTAATGACCACAACATTTTAGTCCACAATTTGATCCTGCAGCAGAGTCACTACTTCCTGTTCTTAGCCTGCGGAGCCAGGACAGTGACAGGAGGGCAGGCTGGGGTCTAGCCTGACTCGCACCTCGGGGAACGGTTAACTACGCTGCCCCGCTGCAGAATCCAGTGCCAGTGTGACTGAAAGCTGGAGGGTTTACACAAATGAGCCAAACACTCTCATTTGCATATATGATGAATATTCATTATCCCATACTCATAAATGATGGCAAACATCCTAATTGCTAGTGCATAAGCTTGACAAAGAATGAGCCACAGAAACAGAGGAATTGCTCTGATCCAGCATTGTCCTTGGGCTGCACCCAGGTGATTCTGGTGAGTTTGTAAGGGTCTATCTGGGTTGGTCCTTGATTCAGGCTGCCCTGAGGGCTGAGGCTGGATTGCTTGGGCAGCTGCTTGTGTTGGCAGGGTGATCTTCCTGCCATGCGCTGGGGGATGCTCTGGCTGGACTGCCGGCCATAACCGGGTGCCAAGCCCTGGCTGACCCATTCTCTTGTTGGTGGAAGGAAGAGACTGCTGAAGCATCTCACCTTCCATTAACAGATACACACCTCCAGTGCAGAGGGCTGCAGAAAAACCATGGCCCCAGTGCACCAGACAGCTAACAGAGAGATCCCCAAATGCATTTGTTTCCAGCCCTGTCGCATGACTTCCAAGGGGTGGGTTGGACTCTGGCTTTCTGATGGCTTAAGATTGTCCATTTCACAATACATGAACCTGCGCACACCCTGCGTGGCTCCTAGGGTTGGCAGCAGCAAGGCTGAGTATCACTGCTGGTCAGCTTTGTCCCAGAGCCACAGAGGGGTGTGGAGGAAGCCATTCAGCTCCTCCAGGGGGACTGACCCTGTAAAGGGCAGTGCCCAAATCATGGGCAGCGTCCTGCTTTGGGGCACTGAATATTAGCACCAGAGTCAGTTTGGGATGGTGCACTGCATGCGTCAGGGACAGCTGGACGGGCTGCTGGATGAAATGTGTCGGCCCATACGGTGTGCTGTGTCCTGCTGCCTCCTCTCTCTCCGCTCCTTCCCTGCAAAAGCAGCTGTGGACCAGGTGAATACATTCCACGGGGTGCGTGTGCCTGGAGAGGCTGCTCTAATTGGTTCATAGCCTTCAATCAACCCCCATGACTCCCCCTCAGTCCCCCAGCCTAATGCCTGGATTGCTTTGAAGCCCGGCTAATGGCAAAATGACATCCTGCTCCCTCCTCCCATTCTCTCCCTTTGCCTACTAACAGGGGCCCCTTGGCTTGACCTTAAGGTGTTACTGCTTTGCAAATTCAAAGCAGAAAGAGCACTCAGAATGGAAGAGCTAAAAAGGCTACTGGGATATTTCTTTATGGAGGGAAATACCAGGCCTTGGAAATGGGATGACTTGGGTGTCCACCCTAACATGGCAGCATAATGGCTTTCTGAAGAACAGGCCTGTTCGGGCTAGATTGCTTCTAGTGGCCATAACACAGCACTGGGATTTTGGTCACTCTTTCACCCCCATCTCACTACAGCCCTGCAAGGTCATCTGCCACTTCATGCCCCTCCGCTGCCGATTCTGACTTTGTGTTGCAAATCAGCACTTTGCTTTTGGGCCAAGGAGACCAAGGAGAGGGATGGATGTTCACGGGTGATATCTTTCGTTGGATGGGGATTGATTTAGACAGACAAGCGCTTGAGTGCAAAGCACTCTTCTTCAGGTCGGTGAAAAAAAGCAGGCACAGCTTGAGCTTAGGATGTTTTTCCTCATCCTTCCTGCCAGATACAACAGTAGCAGATTAAAAGGAAGTGGTGGGAGCTTTTATCCCGTAACCCAGTGCCTTCCAGGTGATCCAATAAGCAGTGGCCACTGGAGCTCTCTGAGCTAACGGGGTCTAAATACTTTATAAGGTCTCATTATGGATTCACGTGGGCAGTGACCTGATCTCTTCTAAGACATGTTCCCAGGAAAGAATCAAATGGTGCCTCATTCTCTATTTGATTCATCAGGTCAACTCCTTTCAGCCCATCTCCTGTGCCAAACACCAAAGGCAGTGGTAAAACTCCCCGTGCCTATGCTGAGAGCAGACGCTGGTTCTTAATGTGTTAAAATGGTGGTGTTTTGTGTTCTCGTGGGAGCTGCATTTATTTACATTGCAGGATTACGTTTGTGAAGCATTGCCTTTAAGTTGCTTTGTGGACTTCCCTGAGCTCCCATTCAAGTCAATGCACTCAGCTCCAGGGCCAGGACAGCATTTAGGTGTCTAACTTCAGCTAGATGCCTAAATAACTTGAAGGGTCCAAATCTCAGTCTTACAGAATCAAGCCGTAACAACTTCCAGCTGTTGAAGGGAGATGCGACTTCTAACAAGTTTTATCTTTCCTCTATATCTCCTCCTCCCTGAGAATAAAACAAAACAGTGAAAGCTCTTTAAAATCCATTCCCAACCCTCCTGTTCACACGACTGCAGAAAGACGATGTTCTTAATCTGTCCCACAGAAGCTTAATATCCGCAATCAGTTACAGGAGGCTCAGATGTATTTAATGGGATGTATAGCATGAACAAGCCACACTGTCCTATTAGGAGCTGTGGATGCAAAACTCCATTGCTGGCTGCCGCAACCATCATAAAAGCCATTAAGGGAGCTACTCGGCCTAAATGCACATAATCGGCAAATTTATGGCCTGTTTCTCCTGTTCAGCGTGGAACATGGCTGAGGCAGGGGAGATGCGTGATGTTTAATGCTCACAGGCAGGGTTGGCATGTGGCTAGGAAACGGTGTCTCCGAAGCCAATGGTAGTTAAAAGTAACAGTTTGGTGTACACGCTGAGATCCGCATGTTACAGCGGGTCCATCACACGCGTATACAAGGCTGCCTGTTTCAGTTTAATTGATTCCCCCAAGGGCTTTGGTATGGGTTTTATAGTGCATAACTAATACTGATAAGCAGGCGTGATAAGGTAGTGTTATTACCAACTAATGGGTCACTTCATCCACAAATACTTTCTAATTTAATTGAAAACAGTAACATGAGCTACAAGCAGTCAAAACCTTGAGTATCGTCGATGCTCGCGTTCCTTGCCCTCTCTCTTCAGCAGTTTTCTGCTCTTTTCTTTTTTATTTTCGGTATGATCGTGAGCCACTGCAGATGTCACAAGCCAGAGTTGTGCGTCTGCAAATCAGCATGCTGAAGCCTTTGTGATAACCTGTTCAGCCTCCATAAGAAAAGGCTGAGGGGGGATCTAGTAGCCTATTACAAACTAGTCAGAGGGGACCAGCAAGCTTTGAGGGAGTCCCTGTTCCCCCGAGCACGACCAGCAGTGACTAGAAATAACGGTCACAAGCTGGCAGAGGGGAGATTCAGACTAGACATCAGGAGGTGCTACTTCACTGTCAGGGCAGCTAGGATCTGGAACCAACTTCCGAGAGAAGTGGTGCTGGCTCCTACCCTGGGGGTGTTTAAAAGGAGGCTAGACAATCACCTTGCTGGGGTCGTTTGATCCCAGTACTCTTTCCTGCCATGGCAGGGGGTCGGACTTGATGATCTGCTCAGGTCCCTTCCGACCCAACCAACTATGAAACTATGGATTAAATTCAGCCCTGGGGTAAGACAGTGCAGCTCCCCAGGACTTCAATGGAGAATCGCACCCAGTTACAGCAGGGTTGGATTTGCCTTTGCCTTCTAGCTATCTCCCTGTGCCCTGTCAAAATAGCATTAAAGAGAAACTACTGGAATAACTTTCAGGTGTTTAACCTTTTGGGATCAAATATAGCACCCACTTGTTAAATAGAGATTGCAAGCTATCCAGGTCTCCAAAGTTAAGCTCTTCACTGATCATTTACAAAAGTAAAATTCCAAACTCTGCCATAATCTCATCTACTTAAAAACTGGATAATTCAAGTCTCTCTGCAGGAAATTCATGAGGAACATGGCAGCTATTAAGCAAACTGCTTTTGTTTGAATTTGGGCTCCTCCAAAGACAACAATAGTGTTTCAGTGGGATCAAAGGGACTTCTTGGAGATTTCAGGTACTAATGAGAAAAGCAATTCCTTCTAATTCACACAGAAAAAAAAAAGTCTGCCCAATGAATAGCTCTCCGTTTGTAAACCCTGGCTAATGTCCCTCTGCTCCAGGAACATAGAGAACCCGAATCAACAGAACCTGATGACGAGGCCATCACAAGCAGGCGGTTCCAAGATCTGCTCAGATCAAAGATACATCGGCCCAGTTTCACTCCTCCGTGAGAATGGGACCAGGTCCTCTATTTGATGTCCTTTAGTCCCATTACACTGCGATGTCACAGACTGGCTGAAGACCGGACTGCTGGCTGGAACAAGAATGCTGTGTGCCTTGGTGACTGTGTCACCCTCTAGCGTCTGCAAACCCTGGACGTGTTTATGACCCCTAATTCTACCGGTGTTTAACAACGGAGATTCTCCTTTTACAAAGCAGTGGGAGAGACAGTGCCATCAAGTGGATCTGCCAAGATTTCCACCTCCACTTGCTTTGCACTATAGCGGAAGTTAGTACAGTTTGGACTGGCACAATACGTTGCTGGTTGTACATGGAAAAGCCTTGAAGTATATGACTTTGAGCACAAAAGCATTACTGACTCGGTGTGTGTGTGTATGTGTGCATGCATGCATGTGTGTGCACATGTGTGCATCTGTGCGCGCACATGGGCAAACACATTTGAGAACACACCTTCACTCTGAAATACACTTCCTTCTGCACAGCAGCAAACTCTTAAATGAAAATAAAATGGTTTCAAACCTTGCCCGCAGTGCCTTTTTCCTTGATTAGCACTAAGAGCAATGATTTAACTAAGGGCAGCTGGGGGATAGCAAGACCAATCCAAACAGTTTTACTTAAATTCAATCTCGGTGAACCTCGTTCCCAGTGCTTTTAGCACTGGCGGGATAATGCATGCCTATTAAAGAGCATGTCAAAGCCCCAGTCACACAGTCTGGGCATTCAGTTAAAGCGAAGGTCACGGATCTGTGCCCCGGGGCCATGAGAGAAAGCACAGAGGAAGGGGCGTGCCCATCTACTCTACTACTTATTCAGAGGTCACTGCTTTCTGTCACACACCCCAGTGGCCTTTGACTTCTAGGACTCGAAGAAGGAGGGGAAAAAAAGATAGGCATGATGAAAGTGGGGCCCTGATGTGGTGAGACAACTCACGAAAGGAGCTCTAAGTAAAAACAGCCCCATGCCCTGCACGGTTAAAGGAGCACGATCACTCATTTTCAGAGCTCTCTCTAAAATGGCTGTTTAAGGAAGATCACATTTTACACACACACACACGATAAAAACCTGAGCATGGAAAAAAATAAATCAATTGTTACAGCAATGGAAGGCATAACCCATCAACACTACAACAGCTCAAACAGGGTAGGAACCATCTCTTGGAATTATAAGTAGTTGGTAACTGAGATACTCAGTGGGAAGCCCAATAAATGATGGAGGGAATATAAATATACATCCAAAAATCTAATGTGTATATATATATATATATGCATGTTGTTTGCAGGGAAAACAAGAAAGAAAATGAGAGGGAAAGAGAAGTACAGCATATTTTAGAAGCCTATTAAGTGTCTGGTGATTGCAAATACTTGAAACTAGGATTGATTCTACTCATACATGGTGCATTTGTATCCTGCTCTGTAATGGTGGGGATTTGAGGAGAATCCACTAATTGTTCTGTTCACACTGCAATTTGTGAATAGCATCGTTTAGAATTGCTGGCAACTAAGAGAGAAAATAAACTGGGGAGTTATAAAAAGAAAGGCTGGTTTCATATTCTTAGTAAAAGATAAATGGCTCTTGACTTCAGTGACACTCCCAAAGCGGCTTGCTGGTTAAGACTGGATTCCCAGTTGCTAGCGCTCTTATATTTGAACAATGTACATTTGGCATTAGAAGCTAAAACGCATGTTAGTGAAGCTACCTTTTGTTTTTATAGTAAACAGATCTGTTGTTCATTAATTAAACAGTTCTTCCAATAGCACACAGAATTTCCCATTAAGAGAAATCTCCTCTAGAAATTGTTCCCTGCATGTCTGAAAAAAGAAAGAGACTTTTATCTGCTTCATGTTAATCTCTGATTTCTCCGAGGTCTTGTTGCCTGAAGCATGCTGCTGAAGTAACAATGCACATGTTCCCACATCAAACGTCAAGGGAAGGTGGCGTGGCTCTGAGGCAGGGGCGGGCAATTATTTCAGACAGAGGGCCGCTTACTGAGTTTTGGCAAGCCATTGAGGGCCGCATGACAGGCAGCTAGGTGCAGATAAATATTAATTTTCTAATTTTTTAGGGGCCCCATGGGCCGGATAGAACGGCCTGGCAGGCCGCATTTTGCCCGCGGGCTGCATTTTGCCCACCCCTGCTCTAAGGTGTGCATGATTTCAGAGAAGATAACGCCACTGAGAAAGAAAAAACAGTAACTACCAAAAACCTACAGGCCACCCTGCAAAGTCTAGGGAGAAATATTGGAGTGATGAGCACAAGTTTGGGTTCAAGTTCAGCCCTGCAGACCCAATCTGGATCTGCTGCAGTTTGGAGCTTACTCTAGATCCTTCTTTTCCAATGGATGAAACATGAGCTCCACAGAAGTCAAAGGCAAAACTTCCTTTGAATTTGAAGGGAATGAGGATTTAAACGAAAGTTACTATTATCACCTCATTGGCTCCTGAGCTGCCATCAGTCACTGCAGCCCTATCAAATGGAAAAATACCAAACTGTAGCAGCTGATGATCTGGCCCACTGCTTGCACTGCAACACTTTTAAAACTACATGGGAAAGCAGGTCTTAGACACATGGATCAGTCTCAGAAAATACTGCAGCATCATCACAATGCAGTTGCTGATTCATCCCATACTCCTCATGAATGAAATATTCCTGACAAACAAAAGGCACTAGGGATGTGGACAGATGAAGCAATTATACTAACTGAAGATGGAAAAGGGACTTAACCAGGGTTCAGTTCAGCCTGCAGTCATGGTTTTGTCTGTCCACTCTACCTTGGAGTAGTAATAGTAGGCAATTGTTGATCCTTCAGGATCATTGGGGGGGGGGGGTAAGAGGTCACTGGGACCTTCCATGTGTACATCTAGGCAGGAGTATGGAGAAGTGGAGGCTACCCAGATCATCCATCCCCCCTTTAGGCCATTGAGACAGAATCCAAAGGCCAGTCTTGAGTCCAAACATTCAGTGCTTTGATGGCTGTAGTTATATGAGTGTCAAGAAATCAAATCCAGGTCCCCAACCTGAGTCAGAACTGGTCCTGAAGGCCATGTCATCTGGCCCAAAGGGCTTCCCATGGATCCATGGTGAGCCCCATGGACCACAGCCCTGCACACTAAATTGGACATGCAGGGTGGCAAAAGGCCCTGGTCCTGGTGCACAAGGCCAATCAGGGGCAGTATGGGGCTGCTGGGCCTGATTCTGGCACTCAGGCCAGGGCAGGAGTAGCATGAAGCCAGGCGGGCCCAGCACAAGGCTCTAGGGCCTGATCCAAGCAGACAGAGATATCATAGGGCCCCAGGGAGCAGTTCCAGCAGGTGAAGGTGACACGGGACCCGATCCTAGCAGACGGAAACAGAAGGGGGCCCCGGGCCTGAACCCAGTGGCTGGCAGTGGTGCAAGGCCCTTGGGCCCAATCCTGACACACAGAGTCCAAGCTGGTCCAGATGAGTGGCCCCATGCCATTCATCTGGCCCACGGGGCTAAAAGTTGAGCGCTAACTGGTCTATCTCACCCATGCAGTTGGTCCATCAAAAAAGATCACCCACAAGGATTCTTGCCTTTCGCATATTTCCTACACCATGATGACAATGATGTCACCTCGCTACTACCATAATTTCTCACCTACTTCATTCAAAAGCAAGTCACCATTGTTCAGGTTCACTTACTGTGGGACAGGAGCACATAGATGAAATGGTTATAACAGCTCACTGGACACAGGCTGAAAAGCACTAGACTTATTCCCCACTTTAAAGCAGCATCGTGCCTCATCTGTCCATGCATTGAAATGGACTTAGAAGCTACTTGTAAATTAATGGAAGAGTGGGGTGTATCGAGAGCAGCTAATCGCTGTGTCTCAGCACCCAAAGAGAGCAAATCACTAATTATTTGTATTGAAAATAAGCAGCAGGAAGAGCTTATGAAGTAGGAAATCAGCCCCTGGACAGACAGGTATCCTTCCTCTATGTCATCACAAGATGTCCATGCACGCTATTAACACATGGGATGCACTGGCAGGTTTCCAAAGATGCGGTACAGAAAGGCTCCAACTCAGCAAAACAGGGAAACCCCTGTGTGACGGGCAACATGCAAGAGCAATGCTGATTGCTCTCTTCACTGGGACCATCCACATGCCTAGGTTGTGTGCGTGCTTTAGGGTTTCACTGTACTGGGACCTTCCTCTGGTCATTTTCCCATGTAGAACGTATCTAATTAACCCACTATAAAATCATCAGTTCTCAAAAATTCCTTCATTTTCTCCAGATGCATCAAACTAAGTTGCTCCCCTATGTCCTGAGCAATCTGGATGCAATATGTGTCAGCAGCGCAGCAGGTCTCCAGCTGATAGGCCCTGCTCTCCCCTGAGGAAGAAAGGGAAAGCCTGCCCCATCTCATCTGCTCTTGCATGGCAACAAATGAGGATTCATACTTAGCACTGAGGAGAGGATGGGCCTGCCATAGGAACGTGCTGTTAGAGGAAGAGACCCCATCACTTCCTGGAGGGTCCTGGCTTGCTCTGCTGCAAGCGTCCCCGCTGCCCTGAGAAGAAGCTGAAGCAAAGGACCTCCTCCATTAACACACCCGCTCTCGCCTTCCCACTTAACAGGCCAGGGTTGGCTACCAGCAGAACCTGGCACCATGCTGAGCAGTAGGGATGGGACCCTGGGAAGCCCTCAAGGTATGTAGGACCCAAGGTTGCTCCCGGCAATGCCAGCAACCAAGCTCCAACAGATCCCCACTTCTACGCCCCTGCACAGGACTGGCCTGGGCAACAAAGTCGCTGCTCCCAAATACCAGAAAAGCCCCTTGCTGCACAGAGCACGCAGCCCCTCCTCTCCTGGGTGGCAAGGCTACTGCTGCAGCCCACTGCCCTCAAAGAGCCCAGGAGGAACCTGGGTAGGGGCAGCAGCCCCAACTGGACCCCTGCACACCTCAAGGGACCCCAGGTATAATCTCATTGTAGTTTTCCAACAACCCACCTCAAAGTCTAATCCCATGAGCTCCCAGCAGGTACCCACTTGCTTTCTGGGCTAGTAACAGGCATCTTTTACTAGACAGCTTTGCAGGACTCTGAATCACAGTCCTGGCCCCTTTTCCACTAGGCTTTCCCGCCCCTTGACTTCTCCACGTGACTGTGAGAGACAAAGCCATCATTGTGAGTCTTTTCAGTGCCTCGCTAGAAGCAGCAGCTTTAAAGGTGCCATTTCCTTATGGGGGAAGAAAGTAATGCAGACTGGTGGGAAGATGAGCCAGTGCTTCGCAGTATCAGCCTTGGCTTTGGCAGAGCACCACCCCATTACAGCGAATGCTGCTGGTGTTGTGACCGGTGCTAACAGTTTGCTGCATTTCATCAGGCACCAAAACACATTTAACTTCACAAAGCACAGGCTCAGAGTGGCTCCAAGAACTTGGCCTCCCGGAGTGCTAAGATGTTACAGCTTCCAGAAGGAAAGACCTGACCCCGAGGGAACTAACCCAGCGACACGAGGTGGGGGTACTTCCTGGCCACAGTGCTGGGGCACTGCATTGCTACAGGCTTGGGCTCTCCTTCAGAAATCATTTCAACATTCAGTGAACTCTGTTCCTCCTCAAACTGGCTCTTAGGAACAGCCTCGCATGCCTCTGAAAGCATGCTGAATGCTCTCTGAATGCATGCCTCAATGCTGTACTGGTGCAGACTGCTTTCCAGAATCGCGGTGTCAAAACTGCCACTATCACTATCCCCAGAGTCGCTCCAAATATCAACCTATACGTCACTTTCGGTACAACTACTGACCTGACCTGACTTGCTGGAGGAGCCAGTGGGAACAGTACGGCTAAGCCATTTTCACCCAGAGCCTTGGCTCTGGGACTTCATTTGGGACTCAGGTCAAAGGCTGCCCCCAGAAAGATTGTAGGCTGAATTATTCCTGATCCCCCTTCTTCATGTTTCTCAGGCTACTTGTTTGGACCAGCCACCTCTTATGTCCCATCATAAACATAGGCTGCTATTGGCATCATGCTGCTGGCTTGTGGGAGCCTGCACGTGCTCCGTCAGCTCCAGGGGCAGGGGCTGGTATTAGATACCGGCCCAGACAGCACTGGGCAAACATGAGGCATCCCACGGTGACATCATGGTGACAATCAAGCAATTACATTAAGTAGCAGAATCATAGAAAACGAGGGCCGGGAGGGCTCTCAGGAGGTCACATCTAATCCAGGTCAGGTTTATCCCTGCCTCAACCATCCCAGCCAAGTGTCTGCCTCTCCTGTTCTTGAAAACTGCCAAGGGCAGAGACTCCACAAGCTCTCTGGGTAGCCTGATCCAACGCTGAACCCTCTGCAGATAGAGAAAGTTCTTCTTCCTAATCTCCATCCTAAATTTCCTTCGTTGCAAATCACCATTAATAACCTTCAGAGTAATAATTACAAACATTATCATCCTAATAACGCTCGTGGGTAGTATCCATTGTGAATCATGCGGCCAGAAGGGAGAACCTATGAAGTCCCAATCTTAGACGACAACCAGGAAATGTTAAGTTGGAATTAGGAAAAACTTGCTCACAAGGAGAGTGGTTATGCGTTGGGACATATTGCTTAGAAAGGCTGCAGAACCTAAGGTTTTAAGACCAGGTTAGACAAGCACTTGGATGAGACCGTTTAGACAGGGGGTTGGACTAGATGACCTGAGGGCCCTTCCTGCCCTACGTTTCTATGATTCTACATTGCATGTTTCATGGGTCAGCATCAGAGACTCTGGCAGAGGCCAAAGTGAACCAAAAATGTAAGGAACCTCCCAAAGAGAACAGTATCATCTACTTCTGGGTAAGAAAATAGGCTTTCACTCTTTTCACAGTAAGGAAGGGCTGCCTAATTGATCTGCAAAAATAATTAAACAATGTGCTGCTAAGACTTCCTTGCTAATTTACTTACATGTCCATGTCATCCACACAGCAAATCACAGACAGGTCTGTTCATTTACAACTTTATGTATAATGTATTCAGCAAATGGCATAAATTGGCAGGAATACAGGCGATTCCATCTCAAACCCTGCAGTTGGTAAATTAAATCTATTTGCAGCAAAGTAAATTGAAATACGCATTGGACTTATTACAGTGTCTACTTAAATATCCACAAATGGACTGGATTTCTTCAGGTGAATATTATCTGCATGCAGTGAAAAGGATTCGACTGGTTTGAAGTCTTTGTCTGACAATACTGCAGTGATTCCACGGCAAGTTCTTAGTCCTGCTTTGCAGAGTTTGGGTAGGGGGATGTTATGCCAGTAATCAATATTATTCTGCTTCGTCGCCAAATTTCAATGCATGCCCTGCAAAGAACAATTTTCCAAGTAGCAGAAGGAAGATGCGCAAGTGTTTGAATCATATTACTTTTAAAGCAGTGTCTGAACTTAGCGTGCATGAAGGTTGCCAGATGGACTGTCCTAGAAAATGCAGTTCTCTGTTTGCTGGCAACAGAACCAGCAACACTTAGCTCTCTCAGCCTCCAAGCTCCCTCCCAAAGCATGCAGGCGTGCCGGTGAGCTAGTTCACCAGCCCAGGAAGATTGATGACACCCTAGCATCTGGTGCAGGCCTCTTCCCCAGAGCACAATTTATTGGCTCAACAGAAACTCAGGCAAAACATCAGCATAAAGCAGTTCCTCTGTCCGACAGTTCAATGGGGATACTCCCTCCCCACCCTCAGCTATCACCCTACCCTGCAGAAGGACTCACACAGGGCCCTTCTACATGCCCAGGCCACCCACCTTGGAGTTAACCAATAACTGGGCTCTTTCCCAGCAAGGGCACTACTCCTTCTCCAGCACTGCTTAGGTCTTGCTGGCACTCATAAGGACCAGAAGTTCTTCAAGCTATCACCAGACCCCCCCAGCTCCATCAGCACCACTGGCAGGAAAATTATTAGTCAGGGGTAAGCCAGGACTGCTGATGTTTAAAAGGTCACCCTGTTACAACCCATTTCACAGACGGCATTTGGGAGAGCTTGCAACTCCCCTGACTCCCACACTCATGCTTTCCCCACTGGACCACTGCAGTAGCAGCAGTGCACGTGCCCTCAGGTCACTCAGGCCTGGAGGCACCACTTGGGAGGGGAAGAGAGACCTTCGAGTCTATCCAAGGCCATAGCCTATCAACTTGGCCTTGGGACACACGGAGTTGGATTCTCATTTTCACTGCACTTGGCTGATGCGTGTCCCACCTTCCCTGAAACATCACAGAGTCTGACTTTAAACTCCCCAAGCAGGCAACATCTCCAACCATTTCCATGGGTTTCTGGCTCAGTTTTCTCCAGGCAAAAGCTGCCAAGAAAGTCTATGGGTGTGCGGCCTAATGAAAACCCAGCCAGGATGACAGGCCCAGCAATCCTGGCAAAGGGCATGCATGGGGCCTATTCCATTTTCGGAGAAGTGCCGCCCTTCTTTCATTCCCCAAGAGGCCACTCTGAGTCTCTCTGGCTTTTTTTTCCAGCTGGAATCGTTATGGCAGTCACTTTTTGAAATACTTTCTACCCACAATGCCTGAAAGCCTCCGTCCCCCAGCCTTTCAAAAAAGCCTACAGTTTATGAGGTTAATTGAATGCACATTGATTCCACTAAGTGTCCACAAGAAGAAGCGCCATTCTTTAAGATGTCATTTCTTTCCCTCTCCCTCCACCTTCCCTCCCAGATACTGCTGGGGCTCAGCACCGAGCCAGCCTGTCCCTTAGCATGGCAGCCCCTCCAGCCTCCACCAAGATACTGTTTCCAGGCTGGGGGGAGGCTCAAAAAAAAAATCTCTCACATGTCTAAAAAAGAAGACATAGTGCCACAGCTAACCTTTGAGGATTGCTTCCCCCCTGCCCCTGTGACCTCGTCCAACCTCCATTACTTAGGAATTCCCCAGACAAGCCCTGAAAGGCAGGGATGGAATTTCGGACCCTCGTGCTCAGTTGTTTGTGCAGGGCAGGGTGGTCTGCAAGCATCCGGACCGAAACGGAATTCATTTGCTAGGAGAGGGGGATTTTTTTTTTGTTATTAGTATTATTATTATTCCCTTTCCCCTCTCTGCTTAAAATTGCAAATCCCCGGCTGGTACAATGAGATGGGATTGTAATATGCTTTGTGCAGTCGCTTCGCTCCAGCCTTAGAATTCACAGCCTGGTTTTAGGGCTGCAGACTGAAAAAAGGCTCATCTACATTATAAAACTGAAGCATGTTCCTCTTGAGAATGTCTCTAGTGGGGTGAGAACTTGGGAAATGCTCATTTCGGACATCTGCTTCCCAACGCGCCTGCAGCCAAGCTGAGCAGTGAAAGGGTATTAACAATGGCTCTGGGGGCTGCAGATCTTTAATCCTAGGAGCACACAAAATGGGGTGGATAGATAGATAGATAGATATATTTGATCCATCGATGTGCTCATGTTAGAAAAAAGCCACAAAGGTTATAAAGGAGGTCTGCAACCACTTGTAAAGAGTCAGACTGAACTAGAGCCCTGGTAACATTATTCCTCCAATCGCTCCTGCCAGTTGTGTGCTGCTAATTATGCTGGTGGTTTTCCAAATGATTGCCAAGGGATCCAACGTATCACTATACTGGGGAGGAGGGGGACACACACAAGAAGTGATAGTAGCTTGAGACACTCCATCTACCTAGCACAGAAGATTGAGGTGTTGTTTCCACCAAGCCCTGCTGAGTATAAAATAATAAGGAGCAAATATCCCCATTCCTCACAGATCCTCACATTGCACTGACATCCCTGACAATGCTGCTGGCTACAGCTTCTGCCTTCGGTGCTGAATGACCACCACGGAAGTGGCAAAACCCACCATACCTGACCTACCCAGGACACAGGAAAACATGCCTGGGAGGTCTTCCCTTGTGAGCTCTAGGAAAGGTGGCCTGTGTCCCCTACCTCACAGGATGCTCACCTGGCAGCGGCAGGTTGGATATTGGGGACAGAGACTCGGGAGGCAGTCCTGGGTCATGCGCTTCTCCAGAATCATCCATAGCAGGACAAGGCCCCTTCCTGAAGATGTTCTTTGCTCCCCAGATGCTCTCAGTGAATCATAAAGAGCTGGGAAGGTGCTAGCCTGTAGTGCCCACACAGGACCTGGGTCTGAAGCCTGAGTGCACTTGTGCCCCCTCCAGACCTGGCTCAGGTGCTGCTGTGGAGCTCTCCACGACTGCTGCCTCTTCTGAAGTGGGGGGGGGAATCATCCTGGACCTACAAGGATCCACTGGGCTGTCTCTCGTGAGAGTCAAACTATCGGCCAGGCCATTGCCCCACAGCCACTCCACCCCTCCCACTGCGTGACTTTGCCCCAGACATGCTCTGTTCTCCTACAACCGCTGCAGGGCCACAGAGCATGCCAGCAACACAAGTGCTCAAAGCCCCCAGGTACGTACCACAAAATCTAGGCCCCCTAGCTATGCACCAATGGTAGAAGGGAGCATGGGAGCCCTTGAAGAGGAAAGTTTCTCCCTCTGCCCCATCCATCAAGAGAGCTTGGCGCCCATTCTTTTGCTAATCAGCCCCACTTACAGCTGCACCTTTTCATCCTGAAGGGCCGAGGGGATTTTGCACGCGTTGGGTGGTGGGAACAATGCCGCCTCCGGCTTTGTAGTTGGGGGAGTAGGGGGGGAAGAAAATTCTCTCCACATGTGCACTGGCAGGTGACAAAGCCTGGCTGGGGAGGGGGGGGAGAGTAACAGCCTGGCACTTTGCTGTCCCATGAGCTATTTCCTGAAAGAAGTGTGAAGCAAGGAGTGGCTCCCAGAGCCCCCTGCCACCTTTCTCAAAGGGCTCATTTGTCTTGATAAGCCGGAAGAGCTCGAAGCCGAGAGAACTTTGATTGAGTCAAGCCAGCATCCAGAATCAGTGTCAAGCCCAGGTGGCAGCAGGCCCCTGCAGAAAGTCCTGGCTGAAGAGCTGTATTGTGGCTCAGCCAGATTTTGTAAATTTGGGGAACAAGGGAAGTCAGGCACCTCCTGGGCCAGGAAAAAGAGAAGCTTCTTCAGAGGCACTCAACCACGCAGACCCAAGAAAGCGCAGCATGAGGAAGAGCAAGGAATGACCTGGAGGTTTATTTACAGTCGACCTCCCGGGCTACTCAGCTTTCTAAGACCAAGCGCTTCAGCCTCCCACACCTTGAAATATTTACGACCCTGCTTGCCTCTACAGAGGGTTTGATGTGGCCTAGCTGCTCAAGGAGCTAGGGATGCGCAGACAGCCCATGTCTAGGAAAACAGATCCTGGCCCAAACTCTTGCCTGAGCTTTACACCATCACAGACGTGCCCCTTGTAACTGTAAGGCACAGTTCTCAGCTAGTAAGTACCCCTGGAGCAATGGTGCAGGAAAGCAGCCTCCGGGAGTCAGGGCTCTCCTCCTCCAACGCATTGCAAGGCAGCTAGAAAAGGCTTCCCTGGGGTCTGACGGTGATACCCAGGTGTGATGAACTTTTCATCTTTGATGCTGCTTCAGTGGACTTATTTCTGGCCTGTAGGTACCAGTGGCCTGTTCTTCCTTGTCTTGTGCCTCACAGAGTCCCTCCCACCCCAGGGGTAAAGTGATACCAAATCAGAGCTGGAACATTTGATACTGTTTTGCACTGGCTCGAGGAACTCTGCCAGGGGCAGGGCAGTAACTTATTCAACCTGGGTAGAGGACGTGAATTCTTATAAAGTGGCAAGATCCAGGAATGCAAACATGGGCTCCTGGGCATTAATCTTGGGTTTGCCACTGATGGACTGTGTGTGTTGCCTTGGGTGAGTCACTTAAACAGCCTTCCCATCTGCAACACAAGGGTGACAACATTTACTCATCAAAACTTGCTAGCTAGTCTTTGTGAAGCGCTACACAGGCACAAGGCCACAGAGCTGATTTACGGCCATGGCGGATGTGTCCCATTAAGTGCTAAGGATCATTATTAGAACTTAGAAACAGGGTTATGCACACACAATGGCTCAGCAGAAGAACTAATGAAGGCAGCTCTTCTTTTGCGTAGTGGCTACAGGGCTGCCTGACTGGTTAATGGCTCAGTCTATATACAGTAAGGCAACACTCTAAATATGTCAGCCTTATGTCAAACAAACCTCAGAAGCGATAAGTGTGAGCGGAGAGCCTGGAATGTAGCAAGAATCACATTTTGAACAGCGTGCCTGATAAGCACAGGCGCCTACGTGCTTACACAGGAGAGTTTGGAAGTGACCCTCCTTCATCACCTTTGCTTGGCTTAAAGCTTTACGTACAACAGAGATCAAACAGCCACACAAGAGACCCAACAACTGTCCAATGCCCTTCCTCTCTGCCCAGCAAAAGCTCAGCAATTTGCCTTTGCAAAATGCTATCCAAAATTATTCCCCAGGTGATAAGCCAATACACTTCCTCATACAATATGGTGTCTTGGGTTTTGTCTAAACCTTGTATGCATTGATTAGGACTGTAAAAACCTATAGCTACATCCCAAGTAGCCAAATCTCATGTCCCCTGACGTGTATCAGACATTTTGAAAAATCACACGCTGCTGTGAAAACCTGTCGATTCTCATTATGTTTCCGTTCCCTCTCACTCATATAAATGAGCTTTGACTTCTATTGTGCCTCTCTTTTTCCTTGTGTAAGAATAAAGAGGCAAATAAATGCTTAATTGATGCCTTCGTAGAAGGTACTCAAATGGAGTTCATGGACCTCCAATAGAACAAAGAAGCAATAGGGGATCCATCAATAGAAATCATAGGATTGATTATCTATCCACTTATATCAATGCAAGTCACTCGACTGATGCCATTGGAGTGACTCCAGATTAAGAGCAATATGAATGAAAGCAGAATCAGTACCTCTGATTTCTGGATTCCACCAACTGAGGTCCTTTAAGATTCACCAATAAATACACAGTGAACAGTCACCTTCCAGTTCCAGTCCTGGACTGGGCCCCCAGCAACAGGACACTGTCTGGTCGAGCTAGAATTCCATACTCTATTAAACATGCATAAGCTTCTGTGGGCTGGAAGGTAAATGATAGCTGGTTTATTTGAACAGAGCACTGTGTTTGTTATTGCCAGGGATTTTCCTGACATGCACTGCATACCATCCTAATCAAGGAGCAGAGAAAGGTTTCAGGAGACTTATATGAAAGCACAGAACACACGGCAAACTCAGGAGAAGAAAAGGTTTTTCCAGACTTGCTTAAAACTTAAAAAAAATCAGAGCTTTATATGATTGTCAGGGGACAGCAACCACAGGGCAGGTCTGATACAGATCTCATGCTCACCTGAGAAGAGATTACCAGTAATTCACAGTGAGAGAAGCGTTTTGGTTACTGTCTGGCATCACTGCAGTAGGCTGGATTTGAATGAACTGTCCCATTCTTCTGAGCTTCATTGCTATTAGGGTCCGAAGGGACCTCAGTAGGTCATTGAGTCCAACCCACTGCCCTAGGCAGGACAGAACGCTGAGTCAGCGGACCCCAGCTAAGTGCTTGTCCAGTCTCCTCTTGAAGACCCAAAAGCAGCAGCTGCCTGAACAGGGACTTGAACCCTGGACCCTCAGATTAAAAGGCTGAGGCTCTTCCAACTGAGCTTCCCTGGCTCTGTATAGATACACCCAGCTTTCCCTCTTTCCCCTGATACTATCAGAGCACAACAGCTCAGTGGCACAAACTCAAATAGCATTTTCCCAGCTTTCTACACACTGGGCACAAGTGGCATCTAACTTGACCTGGGAAGGAGACAGCAGAGAAAATCTGTTCCACCTAAACTCAAGTTAGCTTCTTCCTGACATGCCCTGCCCTAGCCGGTCACCTGACCATGGGCAACTATTTTGGAGCACCCACTACCACACTTACATGCTTCACAGAAAACAGGTTAGGCTCAGTGCTAGGAACCTACATGTGCCACGGGCAGAGGTCCAAGCCAAACTCCCACTACATTACAGGAGTCAGAGGCCAAGGTCGATGGGGCACGAACCATCTTACATGTTTGTGCAGCACCTGGCACAGCGGGCTCCTGAGTCAGAATGGATAATTAAGACTCAGCAACTGCAGAAGTCCAAAGCTCAGCCTCTCCTCTCTGATGGAGCAGACCAAATACACATCATTATTGCTGGTGCCTGGGTGGAAACTGCAAGCTCCCAAGCACAAGACAGAGGAGTGGACAAACAAGGGGAGAAAACTACTTTCCTTCGGCCAAAGAAGGTTGTAATCCCCTCCAATATCCAGGCACTATTCTACAGTAATAATAAATACATTATATGATATGCACGTTATTGATAAGGACATTAGAAGAAACTATACTTCATCAAAGACTCTACATTAATGAGAGTAATAATCATCATCCCTGGCATAATTCTTTTTCTAAGTGGACTCAAAGTTCATCAGTCATGTCAATTCAGTTGTGCTTCTGGAGAGCGCTGTGATGTCTTTAAAGCCTTTAATGATACCCAGGGAAATGAATTATATGGATCCTTCCCCACTCCCCTTCAGGAGGTGCTGAATCAAGCCCTTCAAATAAATAAGAAACATTTCTAACCTATCCTGGCCACTTGGGCTGAAATATGGTTAGGTGACTGACTGTATGACTATCACCACGAGCCTACAGATTGCAGGCGGAAAGGATTACCTATCTAGAGGCAGGTAATCCTAGCCACATCTCTGGCTGAGTTGCCCTCAATTTACTGCTTCTGACTCAACTCAGCAGGTGGATCTATCAACCTCCCACCTAGATAAAGAGACAAAAGCAACTCTTTTGCTAGGGACAGAAGTTACATATAAACCAGTTTAGGTGATCAGAAACTGATTTAAACCTGTAACAGAACAGAAGTTCAGTACACATAAACCACTTTCAAAATAGGTGAAAATAGCTTAAAGTGGTTTAAAATAAATCTGGTTGAACGTAGTATCAGATTTAACTAATCTGGGACAAACCTGTTTATGAAACTTCTGTCCCAGACCCTGGTTCAAGTTAAATCACAGTCCCTCAGCATGCTTTCTAGCCCTGAACTGGGCTACTTGCTCCAGCAGAAAAGCAGGGGGAGGAGGCAGGATTGCCCCCACCAGGCATAACCCTGCTAGGATCTGGGCCAGGCAGGGGGGTTAAACTTCCCTTCCCCCAACTACAGAGCTTGCTCCCTCTCCTGTCCTGCCCTGCTAAGAACTTACTGCTGGCTGTGACTGTGAACTACAAATCCCAGAGGCACCTGGAAGCACTAAGAGGAAGCGATGAACAACCCTGCAGAATCCTGCTGCTATGACTGTGGACAGCAAATCCCAGAGACCTCAGGGGCAGCAGGAAGAAGAAGCAAACACACAGCCGATGCTGGTTCTGTGCCGGAGAGCTGTGCTCCCCAGCTTCTCACCTGAGCCATTGCAGGTATGTGATTGCATTTCCTCAATCAATAGTGAATGCCTGTCCAGCTGTTTCTCGGTGTAATCTCTGCAGTTTAGACTAACCTGCAAAGACTGAACTGATTCAGCCTCAGGCTTTTTGACTGTCTGTACTTAGCCTCTGAGCTAAAGAGAAGGACAGAGGCAGATTCAGGAGGAAATCCTAGGAACAGCTAATTCTCAATGGAGACAGCTGCTGTTTAAGTTACCTCTACAGTCAAAGCCCAGTGGGGCACGCACCTAGACCTGTGATTTTCAACCACCTCAGAAAGGAATAGTGACTAGAACCAGCCTCTACTGAAATGGGTAAGATAATGAGTCAGCCTCTTGGACAATGGTAGGGATGGGACTGTAGCCCTTTTTTTATCAGCTGCCGAATAGGTGCATTTAATAAACTACAATGCTGGTTTGTTCCTCCATTCAGAGGAGGATTAGCATGAGAAGCAGAGTGAAGAGGAAACCACTGGATGGAAAAATACCTGCTTCAAGCAGATGAGGACTGGGAAACATTTCACTGTCCACAATACCCCCAGGAGTTCCAGGCAAAATCCATAAAAAAGGGCCCCCAAAAATGTCACCATTAAGCTGTCTTCCATTTATTCTCTATTAAAAGGCCCAGTTTTGTCTAAATTGGATTCAAATGAATGTATTTACATTTGCAGTAAGTACCTGAAGTCAAGCTGTCAAAATGTCACTCCGTCACTCATGTTTTCACAGCACCCCGTCACAACAATTAGACGTTTCCCCCCTTGACAGCTTCTTTGGACACAAGAGAATGAGTGACAGAAAGGAGTGCAGCTCTGAGAGTGTCTCATAATTACGCTGCAGTGGAAAAGTGTTATTTGTCTGTTAATTCTGGCACGCCAGGCCATTATTGTCATTGGCTGTCAGCCAAGCTTTCCCAGTACACAAAAAGTCAATTTATGTCAGGATTTTCATTGACTCACTAGCCGTCGTTCCTCAGTTTTGGGGGGCAATTTATTATGAAAGCCACCACCGGCCATATGTGAAGTTTTCATATAACTATTCATCCTAATTAACAGTAAACCAGGATAGAAGAAGAAATTACAATGGGCTTAGACTACATTCACTTGTGAAAAATAACACATTATTAGTCAGGACAATATGTTGTTTGTCAGAGCCCACATGATGACTTTTGCTTTCTTTAGGGGGGGAAAAAGGAGAGAAAGGAACGAAAGCTTCTTGGACCACAAAAACAAGCTCTAACAAGCAAAACTTTGTGCAGACAGTGAAATCTAGTTAGTGAAAACACATTCCAAAATAAAACCAAGATTTGCATTGACCTGATGGTGTAAGATGAAGCAGCAGCAAGAACTCAGAGTTCAGCCAGTTATAATAATTTGGCCCTGTTTGCACTAGCTGTTATACAGATGCATCGTAGAGAGAGCCTGTGCCCTAAAGATCTGTAATCTGAATAAACAAGGAAAGGCTGGGTCAAAAGACAGGGTATCCCATGTATGGATGGGCTGCAAGTGCTCTGGCTCTTCCACCTGAAAACAGAGCAGGATCTCCCTGGCAGAGAGGGGTGATGTGTAGTTTGATACTGTCTTGTCATTATAAACCCCTCCTAGTATGACCTCTTTATAGCACTACATCAAGGAGAGCAGCTGGTTCTACAGGACAATAAATCAGCAGATGGCAAAGCACTGTCTCTTCAAAATATCCACGCTGCAGAAATGCCAGAGAACATCCTCATGATGTCAGGATAGTGCAGGCCTCCATAGGAAGTGATGGGAACTAAGTTTTAGGGGGTGCATCAGAAACGGAGATGGCCAGAGATGTACACACTCAGGAAGGATTTGCTCTGAATGCAGCTAATGGAGAAGCAGGTGTCATCTGGTGTTTTATCAGCAGGAGAAGGCAGCGCTATGTACTCTAAGACCAAACCTAATGCTAAGGTCAAGATATGGAAAAAAGAACAGAGAGTAACAATAAGAAAAGAGGGATTGTCTCCTGAGAAGACAAGACTGATGCTGCACCAGCAGTGAAGACACAGGAGTGCCAAGGTTGGAGGGAAGCGCATCCTGCTCAGCACGTGAGCCCGGATGCATCAAGCCAGGCCCGACTCTGAGGCACCCACTGCACCAGTCAGATGCTGGGTGTGACTGGGACCGGTAGAATGGAACGAGGAGAAAAGGACTCGGCTCTTGATTCACCCAACGTAAAAGGAGAGGAGGGAGCCTAATCAATTCCATGCTCACCTGTGATCTGCTAGGGCCTGTGGCCCTCCGAGAACAGCCAGATGCATTCCTAGGCCCACCCAACCCCTTCCTCAACACGCCTCCTTTGCCAGCCAGTGGCCAGCAGCAGTTGGTACTCCTTTCTGAACCATCTAGGAAGCTTTTTCCCAGAAGGAGCTTCTGCAGGGGAAAGTCTGCTGCCTTTATTTTACTGGAGTAGTAGTGTGCAAGGACAAAGGGGTTCTGGTCCAGCACAGAACGACGGTGCACTCATGGAGAAATTTGTGGTGAGTTCAGTGGATAGCAAAGGGGTCACAGGCTTCTCTGTTCCTTGTGTATGTTCCCTCCATCTTCGGACATGAAGGATGGCTAATTAACTTAAAGAACGGGGAGGAGGGAAGTGGCAGGAAGGAGTTATGAAGCAAGTGCTAACCCACTGCTGCGCCAGCCTGGACATATTGTGGGATTTCGCCTCATTTGGAATTCAGGCTGCTCCTCTCCCCAATTCCTCAACCCAATCAATGAACATTAATCCAGTTTATGGTTCTATTTTTAGGAGCCTGTGTGATATTTCTGCAATTAGCTTGCAAATGTGATGCAGCATCGAACTACAAAATCTTCCATAAACCACAAGAGGGTAAACTGACAGCGCCACAGAACAAAAGTCGGCGTCAGCAAGGCTCCGAAATAGAGACCCACTGCTCGTACACTGGTAACTTCGTGCATCGTGAGTCGTTAATGAAAGGCAGAGATTTTAGAGCAGCAAGAGGATACGTACAGCTAGCGCTAGAACAAAATGAATTATGACAGACAGGAGCAGCAACACTTCCCATAGGTAATGGCAAAGAGAATGTGATTGCTTAGCCTACAGTTACAAACATTCGGAGTCAAATCTTCACCTGGTGTCAATCAGGCCAACTGAGGGTTTTGGCCACGGGTACCACTAAGAAATCAGCCTGGACCCAATCTACCTCTGGCACCATTCCACTAAAGTCAATGGACTTGGCCCCTGAATGCACTCTGAGCTGAGTCTCCACCACAGTTACACACTGGAACTGCAAGAGAGTCTCTTGCAAGTGGAGAGATCTGCAGTACATCTCACTGAGTCTTGGGGATGTTGTCTCTGGGAGGTGGGCATCACACAGGTAATGATAATGCATATTAATAGGAGAGCAAGGCACATGATGGCAGACCTTACAAATAATGTCACGTTAGATCAGCCACAGAAGACAAGCCCATCCCCAGTGACCATATACCCAAGCTGTGGAGGAAGACTGCTGCCCCTATTTTTGGCTTCTATTTTATAAATAAGTAACCTTCCTTACTTCTTTCTCCTGCAGCATACGGTTCTGATGCCTCTTAAACTCTCTTAAAGCTCTCTGTCCTTCTCTCTTTCCAGCAATGCAACTACCTCTGGGGTGGAACATAACAGCTGCTCAGCATTGCTCAGAAACACTGCCAAACAGTTGGAGTCAGAAGATGAGGAAGAACACTGTCCAACAACAAGCAGGAGGTTGGCTGAATTACCGACAGTGCAATTTAGTCAGGAGAGTTGAATTTACATCTCTATCTTTGTAGCACACTCCATGGAATTATGAATGATGAAAGGTTCAGGAATTATTCAAACAACAGCACCCTACTACTCCATGTACACCATGCTGGAGCTGGAGCGTACCCTTTGTTGCACGTTTTTTGACTGACCAATACAGAAAGACTGGGGAATAAGTGCAGAAGCACCAGTACTGGAGTTACCAAGGGCTCCCATCCAGCCATCAGACAGCTTGTGAATGCTGACCAGTGATCTGCACTGGCTTTATGCTGGTTTCTAAGTCAGTAAGTTGTGGTATTTGGGTTGTCCAGAGCTCACTATCACAAAATATCACAAAGGGGAAAAACTTAAGAGGGTTGTGAAAATGACTGGAGCCTTCTGTGGATACTGCAGCCCTGACCGATCCCATGGCTAGACTGCGAGTCTTCCAATACTTGACATTACTCTTAAAAGCCCCAAACCTGGAATCACACAACACATGAGAATTCCAGCTTTTGTTAAAGAAAAAGTAAAGTTCCCCATCCTCCGGGCCTTGGAAATAAATCCTGCAAATGCAAAACAAATGCTCAAAACCCAAAAGACCATTTAAAGATCCCCCACATTTGTTATTTTTAAATGTCTTCTGAATTTGTTTATAACCACTGAGATTCCCCATCCCAAGTGCCAGGAATATCCAGTGCTCTAAGCATAACTGGAGTAGAGTTTGGGAAGGGACAGGAACCCCCCAGCTTCAGGGCCTGAGCCCACCTCTAACCATTAGACATCAGGAGGAAACATTCCCCATGGGCCCTTTCTCTGAAGCAAGTGGCCACGGTCAGAAACATGACGTGGGGCAAGAGGAACCATTGTTCTGATCTGGTCGGGCAATTTCTCCATTCCTGTGGGATGCTGCTTGTTAGCTCCTCTAACCAAAGGATAATTTTACAGAGAATTTGATACCTGCATTCTGCACATCAGCAGGGGAAAAAGAAAAAAACAAAAACACACAAACCAGAGACCTAATTAGCAAGGAAACTTCCAGGCCTGGAGTGCCGCACTAGTGTTTCATCCTGCAAGTTACACAATAATATTAGCTCTCCTGAATCTTGAGTGGGGACTTCCTTTATGCTGCTTCCATAACATGCCATAAGTGATTAGCATTATTTCTCTCCTTGGCGTCTTGGAAACAATAGCAATTACAAAGTCATCCATTCATATCTAAGGCCTCCTTCCCAGACTACAACTTCCCTCAGGAGGGGAAAAGCATTTCATTGAAGCAATTATTTATGGGGCATTAAACTGTTTTTTTAAGAAGATGCTGCAGTTTCCCTTTTTGCATGCATAATGCAAAGATCAACGGGACAGCATGTCACCTGAGCATCACACAAAGACGGGCAGATTTTTGCCTGCTTAAAAGGCTGCTGCACACCAGTTTACCCACCAGCTCTTGCCACGTTGTGTTGATTTACCCAAGGGATTCCACATGCAGCCCGGCATCCAGTTACGAGAAGATGATCCCCTTCTTCATTTTTTTAACTCTCCTCATGTCAGTAAGAGGGTCTTGTGATACTCAGTGGTTTGGTGAAAGCCCCCAGCTCAGGGAATCTTTTGATGATGAAAACAAACCAAGATTCACTTTCCTTATTCTAAAGATATGAAGTTTATAGCCCTTAGGACCCTAGGCCTGAACACATGATATAAGTGTGTCCTACCAGCTCAGAGACCCACAGGTAAATGAAGGCAATCCATCACTTTTTAATTTTTAGCCTCATGATTGTCAAAGCCAGTGTCACAATTGTTTTTTTGGGAGGGCAGGGGTTTGAAGGAAAGGTCAGGCTCATAATTTCTGACTACAATTGAATTCTTCTTGCTGTTCTTCTTATCCTCCAGGGAAGGGGAAGTGTGCATCTTGCAACAGAAATCGGAGATCTTGGCACAAAGGGAAATATGCTCTTTCTTCCTGTGCTCTGAGAACTGATAATAGTTTCAGCTTGTTTGGCGTGGACTTCTGACCGGCACAGGGCTTGTCATGCTGTTGTCAGACACTGGCACATAATAGTGAGTCCAACATGCAGACTTTAAGAGACTCGTCTTTTGAAGCAGGTGCTGCATCTAATTGCTATGCCTGGTGTTTCACTGGGATTAAGTGACAAAAAGAATGGCAGTAATAATTGCTGCCATTAGTACCTTGCATTCGAGCAGCACCTGGCCTACAAGGACTGACTCTCACTCTTAGAGCTTGTTTAAGGTCAGATAAACTAGGACAAAGGGTGTTAAGCAACATAACCAAAAGGCTGGAGGGGATGGGGCTCAAAACAGGAGTGCTGGCTCCTAGCTCCCTGGTCTAGCCACCTTCCCTACACAGTAGATGCTGTTCATACTCCCCACTCCAGTGGTGCTCAGCTCAGTGCAATGAAACAGCAACACCAAGTAGCCAGCAAATGCCTTCTTGGTTCCCAGATGGGTGCATGCATGGGAAATCAGAGGTCCTAGTATTCTGCAGGCTGTGGTGCCTTCCTGGGGAGGTGACAATTCGGCACCAGCCCAGCTCCCTGACAGGGTGCTACTCTGCACAGCGCTCCTCTATTGGGGAAGGAGTCCAGGTCAGCAGGGCCCTGGAAATCCAGGGGTCTGCCACCTTCCTGCCATGCACACCAGAGCCCGGCCCTTTCTCTGGAGCCCTGTGCTCATTCTTCCGCATCTCCTTTTGTCATTCACAACCCCTCCTTCGTGCCTCTGGAGACAACTGACCTTTCTTCCCTGTGAAGTCCTGGTCTGGACTGTCTCCTGGCTACATTGTTATGCTTAAGGCCCATGTTGCAGTCAACCATTATACTGGCCAGAGGATGAACTTGTTGCTAGGGCAGGAGCTCAAGTATGCACCATCCGGCTCCGTCGGTGCGAGTGGCAGCCCAGGGCTCGCTCCGCTCCGCCACAGCCGCTTTTCAGACCATTCTTTTCTCACCAAAATGAGATTGCAACAATGGGTCCAGCATCTGGGTACCTTGTGCTGAAACACTTGCTTTGCATGTTGAGGAAGGGGCTGGGTGAAGCCCCTGCATGCTGGCTTGCGAGCCTGGGTGTAACATTTACCTTCTGCAATAAAAACTAGTGACTCATTAGCCAGGACATACTGAATTAGACCATTTGGCTTCTTACACGCACCCTTCATCCTACCTGGCCATCGCATGAGCTGTTATAACACTGCCAGTCACTTGCTGCTGCAAAAAAAGAGGCATCTGACAAAGGCCGGTTCCAGCTGACTACAAGCCAAAGAGCCAGCTTAACTGGGCACTCAGCCCCTCCACTAGTTCCACAACTAAGTCCAGGTCTCAGTCAAATAATTCTGGCCAAAAACCAGCCTCGCTCCAAAGACAAAAGACCTCATGCTGGCTTAGCCTTTACTGCGGGCACAGGGATAGGGAACAGCTCTGTCAGAGCCATGCAAACGCAGTGGGAAGTAAGGGGCCAATGCCTGAATCCTCAGAGGAAGGCACAAAAAATGCAAACCAGGAGCTTTCATGAGGGGCAGAAAATTCCTTTCTGATCGCTAAAGGTAACCAGCAAAAGCCCTGGAGCGTGGAACAGCCAATCACCTGCCGCCTGGCAGGGAGTGACCTCCGGACCCAGCACGGGGGCTTGCAAATGTTTGATTCTGCACATACTCTAATATGGAGGGGCCACTTTTCACAGCATTGCCAATGGACTCTGGGCAAGGGATCCTTCAAGCACAAAAAGCCAGTGCCATGGCCCTGATACTGGGCCCTCCATCTGCTGGGCTGAAGGAAAAGGGACAGGGCAAGGACCTGAGTGACCCAGGTAGCAGCAGCCACAGGGGTCTGACGGGTGCTGTGTGTCCAGCCCTGGAACCTGGGCAGCGGCATGGTGAACTTTACGCTCATCTCCCAGGCTCTCCACTTCAGCCCGGCACACTGCGGCTGGGGAGGAAGGGCTGGCCCACAGACTCCACCTACTATGCGTATGCTGATGGCCTGCAAAGAGTTCGTGCCCAGCCCTCCTTTACTTACCCAAAGGGACCAGGCAGGCTGTAGAGATTACATCCTGAACTTTCAGTTTCCCTCTCTTCATTTTAACTCACTTTTAGTCCAAGCAAAAACCGATGACATTTCACCCCTCGCTTCCCTCCCAGTCCCATGCCAAGTGAACCACCCCGCCCTCCACCACCACCACTACCACAAGGGACCAGGTTGGGCAATAAGCAATCCTTTGCTCCAGCAAGATGAGCAGCCTGGATCCACAGCCGCAAGGTAGAAGCAGCACTGGTGTCTGCAGGGGGCCACGGGAGGAGAATGTGCTTTCTCCTGGGCACAGTGCTTCTTTTCACTGGATTCCTTCTGAATGTTCAAACAACGGCTAATTAATCACAACAAAGACAAGGCGATCAGAAAACTTGGACCCAGCACCCAACAGCTGCTTTTTTGTGGAAAAAGTCTATGCCTTGTTCCATCTGTGGCACACAGAACTGTACCCTCTCTGCCCAGCCTCTCCCCAATTCAGGAACATCCCTAACTGACCCGAGACAGCACCATGCTGCCCCATGAATAAATCCATCAGGATTGCAAATGCTTTGAGGCAAGAGTGCCATAAATCCCAGGCTAGCGTATTTTAAATAAAAGGTTGGGGGGCAAGGGCAGTGGGGAGGAAATAAACCATTGCAAAGAAGTGGACTTTCTGCAAGATTATTCACAGCAGGAGACTTAGGGGGGTTTTTTAGTGCTACAATGCAAATCCTATGACATTCTCTGCTGAGCTCTGGTTTAATAGCTGCTGGTACTCCCCCATCCTTCTTTGATTACTACAGCTGAAGCCAGAGTGTTCTTGCTCCAATTAATCCCTTCTCCCCATGAAAGGTTTAGAAGACGTCTATATTCTGGACCACTGCAGATTTTAACAGGATGAAATCCAGAGGTGAATTAAAAAACAAAAAAACCCTCTGCTCCCTCCTCCTAGGATAGATGGATTTTAGTGGCTTCACGTGAGGCTCCAAACTAGCATTTGAGAGTGTGTCAGCAAGAAATTCCAGTGTAATGAACCTGCCCCCATCCCAAATGACTCCCGCTGAAATGGAGAAATGAGCAGAGAGGTATTATGATCCCTCACACACCAGATGGATGCTCTGCTTTGTTCTCCACTTACATACAGTTTGGATTATCTTCATTGTAATTCTAATCACCACCCTTCTGTAAGCGAAGGGGCTATCCATGCTTTGGTCAGGAGAGCTAATTAAAAGCTGTGAGTCATCCAAATGTCTTCACACATTGGAAATGTTCTTTGGAAGAACAGGTACCCTCATTCTTTGGGGAACCTCGTTAATCAAAGAGAAATTAATGCAGGCTTCTCTGGGGCTGGAAGCCAGGCAATAATAGCAAGATGCCAATTTCCCCTAGCAGAACACAGCAGCCTGGACCATGGAGGTGCTGCACACACCCACCAGCCAGGCAGTTCTTGAAAAAAGGAGTGCCCTGCACAGTCTCCACTGATGGCAGTCGAAGTGCACGCACGCATGCACACACACACACGCTTCCATTCATGCTTCGTTTTATATTTGTACCGCATGACAGCCTACAGGCTTCACCCAAGTTCAGGGCTCCACTGTGCACGGTGCTGTACAGACACATGATAGGAGACAGCCCGTGTCCTGAAAAACTTGGATTCCAATAGGCAGGGCAGAGGCTGGCCAGAAGGCAGTACCATTAACTCCATTTCACAACTAGGCAATGGAGGCCTAAAGAAAGCAAATGAGTCTCTCAGGGCCCCACAAAAAGCGTGTGGCAGAGTCAGGAACAGGTTGGAGCTTTCCCAAGTCCTGAAGCCTTCACTGTGAATCTTCCCTTTATCCAGAGCCTTAAAATTAGGCTTCAATATCCATATTTTGGACCTAAAATAAAGAGCCTCATTTAAGCAGGGCTTGAGTGCCCATAAATTCTACTCTGGGCAATTCTGGCAGTGCCTCTTCCATCTCCAGGATCAAAAAGGTCCTGACCTTGGGAGCCAAGGACCCAGGGTCCACAGACAAACTCTGGTGGTCCTGTTGCCCAGTTTACACCTGCTTTAATTCCACAGCACCAAGTGGGAGGACAGTGAGTTGTCATTTCCTCAACACAAACCCCAGCTGCCCACAGATTCCATCTTTCAAGCTTTTTATCCCTCGTAGTCACTGGCCCCGATCCTGCAACGAACTTCCTGGCATCCCCTGGAGCCAGCTCACACAACCAGCGCCAGCACCATACATAGACTCCTGGAGGTCCTGGACAAATGTTTAGTATTGGGCCCATCCTTTGCCAGAGATCATGATAATAATAATTTAAAAATTACCACTGTTGGGCCCTCTTTCTGTCCGGGCTGCCCATGTCTGTGCCCTGCCCAGGACTATGCCCCCAAAGAGCACATCAAGCCCTGTGAGCAACAGGTGCCATGGACCATTAGCTCAGCAAATGCACTGGACTATCAGCATGAAGGAAAGTGGGCTGCAGAGGCATGGAAGGAAGGAGGAGGGCACCAAATGGCTGTGGCAGCAACACTTTGTTACCCAGCACCATCCTGAGGCCCTCTCAGCCCAGCTCCCCAGCACCACGCCCCGGGTTGTGCTTCTCTGGCAAGCAGTCCCATGACAAGAGGCAGCATCTGCACTGGCTTCTCCCTTCCCAGGAGAAAATGCAGCCGCAGGAGGAATTCGCAGCATGAGAATGGAAACAAAACTGCCCCCCAAAGCCTCCCCCCTGCCCTCCCCAATATGAACTCTCTCAATCCCTCAGCCTACAAGGGTCCGGCTAACCCCACAGAAGAAGTTACGAGATATTCTTCCCACTACTCATTAAACTTCTCCAACTCTCATTAGCTTCGAGCCAGGCTTACTTAAAAGAAATTCTTTTTATCAAGATTTTTCTTTTTTTTTTTTTTTTGGAGAGAGAGAGAGAGAGTGAGAAAGAGAGCCCAATTTGACCCCCTTGGGGCCCTCCCTCTCCCCTGGCCCCCTCCTCTCTCTGTGCATTAGGATCGCAAATGAAAGACACAATCGAGACTTTCCCTCCCACCCCTTTTATACATTTCCATGGGAAACCACAGAGAGTTGGATGGACTCCGCCGCTCTGACCAAACAAAACGCCTCAGCAAGCATTCGCTGCTAGGAAGGAACCGCCAAACTAGAGGAAACAAAGGGGCTGGACTTTTCTGCATAGCCCAGGATCGCGGGACAATGAAACTGGGGAGAGATCAAGACCAGAGCGACCGCATTGATGGACGAGAACTGCCTCGCTGTACCCTGGGAAAGGAAAGGCCGTGGAGAAAACAAACAGATGGGGGGATCCTGAAGCTGATCTTTGAGAACTGTTTTCAGGGAGGAGCAGAAATTGCAAATGGGAGATTTAGACTGGATACTTGGAAGCACCTTCTGACTCTGCAGGGGACTCTGTGGTGGGAAAGTTTGCCTACAGGGGCTGTGGGATCTCTACTGGTGAAAGCTTTTATGTGCAGGTTAGACACACACGCGGCCAAGAAGGTTGAAACAAGAACAGTCATGCCTTGAGCAGGGGGTTGAACAAGATGTGGCCCCCCCCGAGGTTTCCTCTGGCCTGGTTCTTCTCTGAAAACAGTGATCCTGAGCTCAAGCTTCTACTGGTAGAGATCCCACAGCCTCTCTGGACAAATGTTTCCATTGCTGAGCCCTGCTCAGAGTTACACAGTGCTGCCGAGTATCCAACCTAAATTGCCAGGTATGAAAACAGAATCTGTCATCCCCACGAAGGAGCAGTGAGCAAACTAGAAACCATATGACGCAAGGCTCCTTTGCCTTCAGAGGGGTGTAGCTTTTGTAGTGAGAGAAGCTATAACTTAGAGAAGCTTCCTAACAGGAGGGAGTGGGGAAATGGGAGCTGGCCCCTCAGTTAGGAAGCAGCAAGCCGGTCAGTTAAGTGAAAGGCAGACAAAGGGTCTGTAGAGGTTGCCTATAGCTCTTCAATTCAAGTCTATCATTAGTTCTTCTTATCAATTCAAGTTTATTGTTAGTTCTTCTTATTCATGTATACCCATATTTATTGAATAGTATGATCACTACAACTTTGAGCCAAAGGCTTCCAAAGGGACAATCTGTTGCTATAAGCCCACATTAAAAATGTCTCATGACCTCTTTTCAGAAGTACGGAGCCCCACACCTACTGCCAGAGCTGGTGGGGGCTCAGCGTCCTGGACAAATCAATCATAAGAGGTCGCCACTTGGTCATCAAGAAACCAGATACCCCAAACATGGGCCTCAGGTGGTTCTCGGATTCTGGCCCAGTATATTTTGTTGGGATGATATTTTTCTCTATCTCTGTTACTGCTATTGCAGAGGCCGGTGTCTGAAGGAAGTGTCCATCTTCACTTTCTCGTGTGTCACCATTATTGATCAACTTCAGTTGATCAAGTGCTGGCCAAAGACCCCAGCCGAGATTGAGATCCCAAGATGCCAGCTGCTGTTTAAACACAAAGCAGTCCCCATCCTAAGGGTTTCCACTCTAAATGAACAACAGAAAGTAAGGATGGGAGTGAGGGGGGAGAGGAAGCGGAAGATGAAATGACTTGCCCCAGGTTCACACAGAAGTTCAATGGCAAGGACAGAAGCCAAATTTTCTGATTCTGAATTCAGGGCCTTTTTGATCCAATAGCAAAGTCTTAAAGGTTGGCTTAAGTTTGTGAGTCTCAACCTTTTCTAGACTCAAGGCACTCCTTGACTTGACAAATTCAAGGCATTCCCTGACAGCTCAAGGTCACCCTTGGTAGACTCAGGGTGCCTTTTGGAAAATGCCAGCTGTTCATTTGCACTCATTCTGTAACCACCAAAAAATACTAGAGCAATTCTTCCGTTGCAAAGTACTCAGAACGACACAACAGGTCAGAATGTTTTTAGCACTACGGATTCCTATTTGAAATCTCTGGTTTTATCTTATGAATTGTGATTGCACATCCATCAGTGCTAACACTGCATGGCACCCTGTGACACCCTTTAAAGGATCTCAAGGCACCCCCGAGTATCACAGCACCCTGGTTGAGAATCACTGGCTTAAGGCCATCAGAGCCTTCTGCTGTCTGGAAACAACACTGATGTTGCATGTTCACCAACATGACACCATTGTGGAAGCAATGATAGCTATGAAGATGGAAAAATGGAACCCTGATACAGGCAGTTCTTGGACTTACAACACAATTTGTTCCTGAAAAACACGTCTTAAGTCGAAACGTCATAACTTGGGACCAATTTTCCCATAGGAACAATGTTATAAATGGGGGATCGATTCCTGAACCAAGGCCCAATATTGTATTTTCACCAAAAATAACCCAGAATGTTGTGCTCAATCAATTATAGATGAGTAACATAACTACATTAATGTATTTATATTGGAAACAGCAAGCATATTGATTTGGAAGGACTTTGTTGAGGTGACTTTGTTGGACTTTTTGAAGGGTTCTTGGCTGGAGTCTTCTCAGGAGTCTTGGCTGCAGGTTTCTCTGGAGTCTTGTCTGCTTTCTTAAAGAAAGCGTCCAAGGAAGTTTGGATAGATGTTCTCCAGGGAGATGGGTGACACAGCAAACTTCTTCGCTGGTGTGGCGTGGTGTTGGCTCCAGTGTCATGAAGTCGAAACTGATGTCAGAAAGTTGAAACAGGGTGTCAATTTATAACGTTGTAAATGCCATTCATTGCAACTCAAAACGTCTTAAGTCGAGGACTGCCTGTATTTTGAGTTCTGGAATGGTCCAAGTGTAACAAGGAAACAAACAAGACGTGAGCAGCAGGTGGATTTCTGTTTAACGCACATCCAAGGGGAGGTGTCCCTTGTTTCAGCCCAAGGCCTGGAAACCTAGACAAACATGGAGTTCCCACCAACTCTCAAAGGAAATATATCCTCAGACAGGGTACATGGGGCTGGTCTTTGAAGCCTAAAGCTTTGGACTTTGGATATAGAGCAGTACTTTGCTTAATTTTCCTAATTTGCCTGGTGTCTTAACTGCCTCAAACCTTTTCATTCAATTTCTGTACAAATAAGGTAACAAGTGAACACTGCAACCATGATGGGGGTCTGTGCTTGGTAAATAAAAGAAGGTTAAAGAAACCAGGGCAAAGGAAAGTGAGACCACTGCATTTGCTGGCTTTGAGCACGTGATGGACAGCTGTCACTCCAGGGAGAGCAACAGATAATATAAGTCTTCATGAACCTCTCTTGAACATACAGCTAGACATACAGCCCTCCAACTGATCATGCTCAAGCCAGATTTGGCCTGAAACATCCATTTTTCAAATACAACTTGACCATTTGGACACTTATAAGACTGACTCTCCCTGTTTAACAGACAGGACCAGTCCCATGGCTGGATCCAGCCCTGCATAAGTTTCTTTACTGGTAGAGAAAATCATATATGAGTACCAATCTGCTTTCCTCTAAACCACTGCATTCTCACCTTCTTGCCATCTCCCTCCAGATACCCACAACTTCTCTCCTGGCAACATCACTGTCTCGTCCCAATCCATCCATGCGCTCCACTTCCTTCCTCCCCCTCACTCATTCCAGCTCATGGCATCTTCCCAAGACAGTTGGGGTTTTCTCTTTGTGCCAGAGTCTACTATCCTTACCTCAGGGATCATTCTATTTTGCAGATCACTTCACTGAGATCACAGATAGAGTGACAGTCTCTGGCTTCTTGTCAGCACTTTGGGGCAGGGACTGTATCTCCCTCTGGGTTTGCACAGCACTGGGGGGGAGGGGGTGGTTATGGTGCCACATAAAAGTTTTTAAATGAAAAATAAGTAAATAGTAGTGTGAAATACAAGTCTCATGACTCAAGACATTTAAAACATCTTATGGAGATCTGTGCTGCACGCACTTGGGAATAGACTTGATCTCGGGGGCCTTTTCTCAGGATTCTGCACCTGACCTTCCTGGACATATTATGTTGGAAAAAGTTTTGTTTTTCTGAGATGAATACACACAGAAGCATGCAGCTGAGGGGAATGCTGTGGTTGAAGTTCACACACACACACACACACACACACACACACACACACACACAGAGTCTTTCTTCTTCTTGCAAGCCCTACCACTCATTTACACACCAGCAGCCCTAAAACTCTCTTTTGTACGCCCAAATTGATCCTTGCTCTTAATTAGTGCTCTCAGTTGCAGCAAAATTTCATTTGTTTCTTCCAAATGTAGCCTGATCCATTGTCCCTCTCCTGTGACCTGTGAAAATGAGTCATTGAGCTCAGTGACAGTGGTAAGTGCAAAATGCGGCATCAAAGCGACATAATGGAGGCCTCTTAGGACTGACAAAGAAACACCATTAATCAAGGAATGCTCGAGAGGTGCCAGCTTATTCAGGCATGTGAGTCACTGCTGTTCCTTGGGGGAAAGATGGGGGGCAAAGGGGGAGGGCAGTGGGCCCTCCAAGAGAAGGGCAGCCTGCAAAGAGGAGCTGTCCAGTCCCAGGAAAGGAGCTCCCCAGCTCCTCAAGGACTGCCAGCGCCTGGCTGGCTGGATACACACAGGTCCTGGAGCAGAGAACAGCAGCCATCAGTGTTCCTGGGACTGGGCTCCCAGGGGAGTACCTTTCCCCTCTGCATATCTGCATGCTTCACCAGTAATGTTCTTTTCCCTCCCATGCATCTTGCTACATAGATAAATTGAGGTAAATTGAGGCATGGAGCAGTCTCTGGACTGCTCAACACAAACCCCCACCTGCCCCATTGTAACCAGGAGGCCCCATTCCCTGCAACACCTGTGTCCTCACTCCAGAGCATGTGCCTGACATGACAGGGCAGCTGCTACACCGGCCTGCCAGGTGGGTTTCACATCTGGGGCTCTGGGGAAGGAAGTCCACCTGGGAACAGCAGCGTCAGAGGAGTTTCAGGTCTGGTCTCCCCGATCTCCCTAGTGCATTGCAATCTAGGCAAAAATCCCACTTCGTCCTGCCATGGCCCCTTCTGCTATGTGCTATAAAGGGGCCAAGAGCCCGCTACCTCGTGGGTCATGGTGGGGTCATACGGGATGGATAAGCCTTCCTGGTTCAACACATAAGGAGCCAGGAGTAGCCACGTCCAGGCAGAATTGAGGTATACAAAGCCAGGGCTGCCCTGCCCCATTGTAAGCAGGGTGTTCCCCAGCCATCCCACTTGATGGGGCTGGGGGACATTGCCAGCTGCTTTTGGCTCAGAGACAAGGACAGTTTCACCCTGAGAAAACCAGGTGCAGGTGGAGAGCGAGAAGATTTCTGGACCTCTGTAATGATGGAAAGTCACAGGGAGGCAGCTTGGCGCCCTCGCCTGAGAATCTGCGTCATTAAACCAAACTGTTTAGCCACAGCTAAATCAAGCTGGCTCCCCCTCTCAGCACCCGGCATTAAGAGCCGCACAATAGAAAACAATGCAGGAGAGAAAAGGCCACGGATCTTGAAACTGCTTTCAGGAGGCCATCTGGTCCAGCAGTCACCGCCAAGGCTGGGAACGGGGAGAGTCCTGGGTTCAGATTTAATCAGAGTCACTTACGGGCTGACCTCAGGTGAAGCATTTGACCTCCTTTTGCCTCTGCCAACCGAGCTGTGAAATCAGGTTTAGAGCAGAAACCCTCTCTGGAAACCATATGCTGTGTCCGGGGGGAATGCAAGTGCACTCTACACACGGGGCTGAGGCTGGGCTGGGATCCATGCTACAAAATGGAGTGCAGGATATTCAGGTAACAGCCCCTTGCCCAGCAGCACACGTTGCTAATGAAACTCATTGAGGCAAGGGGGGAGCTCACTGCCTGCTCTCATTATGCACTCCAATACCCTCCTGGGGGAGCATGGGTGAAGAGACTCCAAGTCCTGGCCCCAACTCTACCACTGACCCCAGGAAAAGCACCTGGATCTCTCCACAGCAGGTTTGCTCACCTGTGATAGGAGGACTGCAAGAACAGCCTCTCCTCCATGGACCCTGTGAAGGCTCATTAAAGACTTTAGAACCACGGGACCTTTATACATCTCCTACCTTGGTCAGTGCAGACACACTCGCATTTTGCTGGAGGCTAAAAAGTGCCTTCAGTGCCAAGCACTACAATTAGTAGCCCCGTTTTGCAAAAGCACAAAAGTAACTCAATAAGCAAAGTCTCAGGGGTGCCTACGACACTTTAAGGGGGGAAAAATAGGATTTAAAGCCCTTTGATTTCTTCTTTACCGCTTAACAAAAATGGTCTGGAACTAAACCTATGAGCTGTCAGTCCCCAGATGCAGCAATACACATCCTTCTACATTTCTAAGCAAAAGCCATTTCCAGCACCTTTTATTTTATTTCCCTCTTTTTGGCAATTTTCAGTAACCGCAGGTCAAACCCATGATTAGAGCAGTCCCAGACATCAAGACAAGTGCAGCCATCCCTTTAAGTTACAAAGAACCACTAGTTCCCCATCAGATCAACATTATTGATTTCCTTGGCCAGATGGCTTCAGAAAGTCAATTCCTACTCACAGACTTTCCAATAAACACTTGCAGAAAAACAGAAGCATCTCTCTCACCTGGTCATCAGAGCAGCCTTTCTTCCTTGACTTTGGGGGCTCCTGACCTGTTGATTGGCTTGCAAGAGAGCAAAACTTAAGATTAAGTGGGCTCTCCACCCTCTGGCCAAAGTGAATTCCCCATAGACAGCATTAAACAAGTCTCTGCTCTGCTGCAGCACCTTCCCTCCCAGGATCTCATTGTCCTCCATAGTCTTCAACGAATTAAGCCTCATGTCCACGCCTCCCACATTGTAGCAGGGAAGCATTAACTTCTGTTTACAGATGAGGCAACTGAAACACAGGTCAGTAAGGCACTTCAAAGTCACCTGGAAGTCACTGGTACAGCAAACTGAGGCCAGGACCCAGAAGGGTTGCAGCATCAGTGCCCTGGTTCAAACGTCACTAATACCAACCATTAGATCTAGCCTGCTCAGACATTATATACATAAAGTAGTAGAATAATAATAATTACTAGCTCACAGGTATGTAAGAAATCAACACATGTAGGGAGCACATGCTGTCTAGAAGTCAACAGCACAGAGGTTCTGGGGTCTAGCATCCAGCCTAAGGAGGGGCATGGGGTCAAGGATAATGCCCCCTGCATTATAATGTCCTAGGTATGGAGCTTCCCAAGCATCCCAATGTCCTGGTGCACGCTGATGGTATGTTTCCCAAAATGGTTGTACAAAAACCAGCCAGGATATCTTCAGTCCCATAAGTGCAGCTTTCCCTGGCACACAACATACAACATTTTTTTCCACCCACCCTTGCTTATTTGCAGCATATGCCAGCTTCCCAGACTGTGTTGATGGAGACAAATTACATATCTTCCCCCTGCCTCTCTACTTACACTTGCCATAGTCTCATCACCAGACTGCAGCAGCAGTGTGTGCACAACGGCATGCTGAATCCATCCAGAACTCAGCACAGGGCCAAAATTAGGATTGGATTCAGAGACCTCCTCTTCTTTTTGGCCCAAAATGACTTAAACCTGTGGCTATATCTCATTGATACTTCCCTTCTACGCGGCATTGGTCAGACCACAGTTGGAGGACTGCATACAGTTTTGGGCGCCGTAGTTCAAGAAGGATGTTGATAGACTCGAGAAGGTCCAGAGGAGGCCATTCATGTGGTTAGGGGTTTACAGGACAAGCCCTATGAGGAGAGACTGAGGGACCTGGACCTCTTCATCCTCCACAAGGGATCTTGTGGCCGCCTACGAATTCATTAGGGGGATGCAGCAAGGGATCGGAGATGCTCTGTTCACCAGGGCGCCTCTTGGGGAAACAAGGAACAACGGTCACAAACTGACAGAGGGCAGATCTAGGCTAGATATCAGGAAACATTTCTTCATGGTACGGGTGGCCAGAATTTGGACTGGGCTCCCAAGGGAGATGATGCTCTCCCCTACCCCGGGGGTCTTCAGAAGAAGGCTACATAGGCATCTGGCTGGGGTCATCTGACCCCAGTGCTCTTTCCTGCCTAGGCAGGGAGTCAGACTTGATGATCTGTTGAGGTCCCTGGCAACCCTAGCATCTATGAATCTATGACTCCTAAGGTTCATCCTTAAATCTCCGTATGTGTCTAAGTGCTTTGCTGTACCTATCTGGTGGGAAGATTTGCCAGCTAGGAACATTTCTGGCAATAAACTTAAATTTCAAGCTCTTTGGATAAAGTCTCTCCATGAATTATTTGTATTCCTGGACTCTGTGGCAATTACATGCATTCCCTCAGTTTACTTGACATGAAGCAACCTGCATTTGCTGTGTTTCCTGACACTTCGGCAGTAAAGGTTTCAAGCTGCCAAAATAAGATGCGACAAATGTCTGTAAACTGGGTTGTTAATCCACAGTCTGGTGATATCTCCTGAAACCCTGGGCACTGGGATGATGCAGTCCTCCCCGCAATGGCCATCACACACTCTTTTGCCATAGACACTCTGTGTGGAGGCCCAGCCTTCTCCTCCCAGCTGGAGTCACCTGCAATGAGACTCGCTGCTTCCCTCTTTGTTGGACTTGCACCACAGCTGAGCAGTACAGACACTCCCAAGACAAAGGCTCAAGCCAGACAGTCTCCAGTTCAATGCAAATGCAGCTCCAGGCCACTGTGGATGAAGAGGCCGGAAGTGGATCCAAACTCCCCTAAAATTATAAGTGTATTTCTATTTTCTGCCAATCACCAACTATTAACAGATGTATCAAAAGGCCATGTTCTAACAGGTAAGAGTTTCTCAGTGGATACAAGCCAATGTTTTCACTGGCTGCACAGGATGGCATTTTTGCACTATAAAGAAACACTGGTGGCCTGCTCTACCAAGCAGATGCTGAACAGTCACTATCTCGGCTAACACACCAGAGATCAAACCCAGAGCCTCCTAACCTAAAACCACAAGCTTCTACAAACTGAACTAGACAGCACAGCTCTTTTCAGGGGGAGGGACTGTCGCAGATTGTGGACCAAGCTCCTGCTGACCAGTGGGTTTTCTGTGCCTTGGGAGAGCATCCCCCTGCCAGAGAAGACCTTTGCAGCTCCCCAGCACAAAGGCCATCCAGAAGAGTGTTGTCCAGTGCATGTATGGAAGTGTGCTGTCCTTGTCCAGGCACAGCTGAGCACGGTCTGAGAAATGCATTAAAGGCTCAATCCTGTTAGCTGTGGTAAAGCTGAATAGCACCTTATTTCTAGCAGGACCCATGATTGAATTGTCAATACAGAGAGCAGATGAGAAGGTCATCAGAGAGTACTGCACAGACAGAACACAGATTGTAAAACAGAAGCAAACAAAACCAAAATGCCAGGAGCGCGATTCTCAGCAGCTGTTAGTCAGCATTGCCCGCTGGCTTTTCTGGGGCTGCACGAGTTTACCTCAGCTGAGGCTTTAGTCCTAGCCACAAAAGCACCTCGGACTTTGCCTGGTTGTGTCTGAGACTCTGCTGTTTAGATCCTGCTGACCTTAGAGATGTCAGAGCTTCCTCAGCTGAGCTACAAGAGTTAATTGAGACAAATAACTCAACAGTGCTACCATTAATGAAATTCTTCTGATATATTTCCCTGGAGCCTTCTCTAAATGAGTAAGTGACATTACTGCCTGGAGTACAAACTCTTCTGCAAGACAGAGAAACAGTGCTGGGACTACGGCTTGGCTTAGCTACAAGATAAACGTTACAGAGAAGAGCAAGGTTGCACGAAAATAGTCATCACGCTGCTACAAAACCAGGGTCCTCTAAAAGAAAGATGACCTAGACTCCAAAGTGTACATTCTCAAAGGCGCCAAAGAAACTCAGGGGGATATGTTGTAGCTGTGTTGGTCTAAGCACATAGGCAGACAAGGTTCTTTGGATAAATCCGATATATTTTATTAGACCAACTCAAATAGTTGGAAAAATTCTTCTTTGCAAGCTTTCGGGTACAAACACCCTTCATCGGGCTGAGGAAGCAGCTGCAGTTGGAGTTCCCATCCAGGAAGAGCACAGACCAAATGCAGCCGCTTCCTCAGCCTGATGAAGGGTGTTTGTACCCAAAAGCTTGCAAAGAAGAATTTTTCCAACTATTTGAGTCAGTCTATTAAAAGATATCAGCAAGATTTTCTTATGGTAATATCTTTAAAAAAAAACTCAGGCATGCTCCAAAACTCAATGGGAGGGCGGGATGAGTGCCTGTCTCTTCCGGTCCCCAAATCAACTAAAATTCCCAGCCATATGTCCAATTTTTCTTGGACAATCTGAAGTTTAGGAGGGTTCTCCTATGGTTTTCTTTCGTCACAAGAGATTTCCAGGACACCCAAAACTTTCTGCTTTTTTTTTTTACTCTGATCAGAACATCTGTTTTCTTTAAAGATATGGAGCCACAACCGGTACAGTCTGTTCTACGTTTACCAAGACCACAAAGAAGGACAGTTTGGAGTGATAAACAGCGCTCAGAGCTACGAGATTTGTCAAAGGAGCATAGAGAGCATCCCAGCAGTTCCTCTTCTCAGGGTGTGTTAAAGATGCTTGTATTTCAGGGCAAAGCTGACTAAGCAGCAAATGATTTGCAGCACAACATTTTGTTTGAGGGTGCGAGGAAAATTTACCACACACTACCACAGCAAACTCAGTCCTCTTTCCTGCCAGGGGCAGGGGGTCGGACATGATGATCCATTGGGTCCCTTCTAACTCTGACATCTATGAAATCTATGAACATGCCAACTGTATGCAAGCCATCTGTTCCCACAAAAAGCCCTGCACTGCAAGGATGCATCCAGCTCAGACTTAAGCCTGAAAGTGGCTGGAGTGACATCAGACATGCTCCCCCTTTTATTTTTAAAGAAAAAAAATGCACTTTTGCCCCACGCAAATGTTGCAGCACGCCAAAAAGCATCACTACAAAAAGGGCCCAACTTTCAGTTTGCAAAATATATCAACTTTGTAGCAACCAAAGTTATAATTAGAGATGCTCCCTAACAGGAGACTGAGGGAGTTGGGAAATATGAGATGGGCCCTCAGAGGACAGCCAGGACAGTGGGTCTCAACCGTTTCGGACCCAAGGCATCTTCCACAGTGTTTGTGAATTGAGTGGCACCCAATTCCAAAAATGAATTGATAGATCACAGTGCTTACTTCCTTGCAGAAGGGCCCGGCAGTAAGGATGGGAGATCAGCCAGGCAGGGAGAAGCCTGAGCCCACACTTACCTGCTTAGTTTAGCTGCTTATCTACTAACACCCCACTCACCCCTCCCAGGACCCTTCAAGGGATCTGGTGGCACCCTGGTTGAGAATCACTGAGCTAGGAGTTCAAGAAAGCCACACAAAGGGTCCGCAGAGGCTTGCTTACTGCTCCGCAACTAAAATGCGTTGTTTAGTTCGGTTCAAATTTGCCACAAACCAGAGTCCCTCCTGTAGTAGAGACCTCCAGCCTGCATCTCACGCACAGGGAAAAGCAGGCGGACCATGCACGTGGCGACTGCAAAATCTGTGGAAGCATTTGAAAGTGGCATCCCCATGCTGGCATCGCCCAGGAAATACCATGTGGACAATGTTGGCGCCACCTTATTTAAACCTTCATTTCAAACGCTAACTTCATAATAAGTGGAACAAAACTGTGTAAAAACATTTCCCACTCTAATCCCAGGCTGATCCCTCCGGCATGGCCTTCTTTTGTAATTACATCCCTTTGTGATCTCATTCTCATGCCTTGTATTGTGACCCATACAATAATCAGCTCCCTTTGTCTCTCCTTAATCCTTTTAAACTTCCTTCTTGTCTCTGCACTCCCATAAATGCTCCCATTATCTGGGTTCAGCGGCTCTTCTACCGCCCCACAACTCCAAGGGAGTTTTGCAGGTTAACGGCACTGAATGCAGGCAAGGCAGGGAGGCGGCCAGCATGAGAACGTGGCTGCTTTAAGCAAAAAAATTCTCCCCAAGCCCTTCTGCAGCCACATATAGCTTAACGGGCAGAACAACTCGCAGGCACGTGTGAACACCAGGCCTTTTTTTGCAAATGACCTTGAGCCCCTTGCCCTGGAGGTCAAAGAGACTGGCACTTTTGAGCGGGAGCCTCAGGGCCTGGGGAGAGAAGCTGCTGCTGTTGTCTGTAACAGCTCTGAGGAATCAATGCTGAGAACATACGTAACATCTGCCTTGCCCAGGCTATCAATCCTCACCTCCTGCCAGCAGGGTAAGTGCTAAGTACACACAGGCACAGTGGGATGGAAGAAAGGGGCTGGGGGTGGGGAGAACAGAAGGGGGAAATGTCTGCCGAAATAAAGGAGTAACAGGGTACCTGGAGGGTGGCTCAAGCTAGATGGCAACAACACAGGTCCATCTGTACCATAGACTACAGGCAACCACATGCCCTGCAAGCTGGGATCTCAGTGCCCAGCTCCCCACAACAGCAGAGCCACTGCTGTCAGGAAACCCACCCAGCATTAAGCCATGCACTGTCCTTTGCACACTCTCCCCCTCTTTTAATACCATCAGCTCACACCATGAAAATTGCTAGAATCAGGCTGGGTACGTGTGGCGCCTGCCCCAAGACCCAGTTGGATGGTGGTTTCCAATTAGCAGAAGCTGCTTGTTATCGAGTGATATAATCAATGGGTCCTATCGCATGGGCTGGGCTGTGATTTATGATCACGCAGGGCAGCTCCATCAAATGACGGTACTGGCAAAAAAAGAAAAAGGCTGGGAATGCTGAGAAACCACATGCTGGCCCACAGGCAAGCCCTTGGCAAACAAAAGGGGGTGGAAGCTAGGGCTGCAGCTATGCTGCATCTCATAGGGCTATTGGGCTCTTCCACAGGGCACTGAAAGCAGGAAGGCCCCAGCCAGCACAGCACAGGTGTAACAGAGTGGAAATACAACTTCATCCTGTTCCACACACCACTGTCTACATCTGGATGGGGCAGGGCTGTATGACCAAGGCTACCCAGCAGGGATGGCTCCACTTTGGCCACCCACCACTTAGCCCTGCTTGGGGTCACACTGGGTGACCCTCAAAGTCCAACCCAACTCTGTCCTTCTGTTCTTACCTGCGTGGGGGGCAGGCAAGTAGGAATAGGCAGTGTGGCAGGTGATGTGCTTGCTCCACTAGCCCACATATTTGTATATCCAGGGGAAGCTGCTGTTTCCCTGGAACAAGTGGGAAGTGGGGAGGAATTTGTTGCCTGGGATAGGATTTGCCCCTCAGTTGCTGCATGAGCTCCACCTGGCCTCTCACGTGGCTTTACCAAGCATAAAAGCAGGGACACAACATGCAAAACCACCCCCTGTCATGATCATTAACAACAGTAACTCATGAGTATAAGGAACTGTCCCCCTTAGATCTCTGATCCCAAAGACATTGCAAATGTCCAACCTGTTGCAAAGGAGCTGCCCACTTCTACTGAGCACAGTTAAGGAAACAGGCCCAGAGAGGGGACGTGACTGCTTCAAGGTCACCCAGCAGATCCATTTTGGAGCAAGCCTCCAGCCTCCCAAACCAGGCCCATGCACTGAAAGATGCAGCTGTTTTTAAACCCCACATCTGAAGACTTGGAAGAAGAAAGGAGATTTAGCATGAAAGGAACAATAACAGGCAGGATCTAAGCACCTTGAAGCAGCTTTTCTGAGGACAAGTTAAAGTTCTTTAATGCTGTTCTATGCCAGCATGTCTAAACAAGGATCTCCCTTTCCCCGCGCTGGCCATGGATCTATGAAAACCAGAGAGATCTACCGAGAAGCATTGTCCAGGCTCCATGCCTCTGAAGAAGCTTATAACCATGCAATGATTTTTAATTAAGACAACTGGGAGTCATACAAAAATAAATTATGAAACCGTTGTTATAGGGGAAAATATCTGTAATCAATAACCTAATCCGACTGTGAAAGAACATATTGCACACTATGACCTTTCAATGCTGTTGCCTGGGTTTGAACAAACAGCAAAAAAGGCAGCTGAAAAGGTCCCAGATGAAGACACCCCAGGAAATATGTTAGTAGGACAGAAGCAGCAAAGGCTTGCGTTTAGTTTAGCCATACATGTACTTCACGGATGCTTGTACTTATTCAAAACTGGAGTACGGTACAAAAATACTGTACACAGGCATTTTAATTTGTGCTCTGAAAAGCCTTGTGAGAAGAAGAAGCCAGTTCCTGTCCTCTGTGGAGTAACATACAGCCTGGGATTTTGATGACTATGCATAGCCTTTCTCTTGTACTTTTAACTGAGGAAAACCAATCACTCCACCCCACAGAGGTAGGCAAAAAAGCACTATTCGACTCCATTTAACAGACAGAGAAACTGAGGTGGGGAGTTGAAATGGCTGGGCCCAGGCTACAGGACTAGTCAATGTGAGCACTGGGGTTAGGATCCTTAGCCAGTTCAGGGTTCCTCATTCCCACTTTATGTGAAGGCCCCTTTTCTCAGCATTAAAGCATAGCAGCACACGCATGTTACTCTGTCACCCAGGTCTCCAGACCTTGTCCATCTGCCCAGCAGCCTCCAAATCCAACATCAAGAACCTCAAAGGAGCTGCTGCCAAGCAGTTGAGCACTGAGGACCCTGTGTTACATACACGTCATCTGTGACCAGAGTATTCTTACAGTTAAATTTTACCCACCACCAGTGCCTGGAAGAAAATTTTAAGCATAAAAATATGATATCCGGCAACATTTCCTGAATGCAAACATGTACATTCCACGGAGCTGAGAAGATTATATTCCAAGCAATAATACAAAGTCAGGGTATATAACGATGATATGAGACTAACGGCATTCCTTTGAACCCTGTGAAAAATATAGTAGAGATCTCTAGGGGCTCTGCTTTGTCAGATTCCTTTTACTTCTCAGCAGCACAGCCTTGATCAACTTTCATGATTTTTGTTTGTGAAAGGTTTTTATTTCTCCCTCACTTTTTTGTTCACATGTCAGCATCAGAGTGAAGGGCAGATCTGCAGGGGGACTGGGATTTAGCCCCTAAGACATTATTTACTCTATTTCATCAGGGAGGTGGGGAGAGGGGTGGGTAAAATACACATTTTCTGCCTTAAAGGAACATGCCTGCTAGAACTCAAGCTGGTGGACTCAAAGCTCATAAGATTCAGAGCCCTCACCACCAGGCAGCAAGGCGGCATTTCTGTGCTCGGTGCATGATGTGGGGAAGCTGACTGAAGGCTGATATTACCACCCCCTCTAAGCATGAGCAGGAAGTGTTTTTGCTCCACGTCTGTACAGCACCAACCACATGACCGTCCCTCTCTGTGATCAGGACTCACAAGCAAAACCATCGCGCAAAAAATGATCCATGAGGCTGCCACTATGGGAGTCCAGTGGAAAAGATGGCCCAGCAATGTCCAACCTGCTACGAGAAGGAGTCTTGTGGTAGGACTCAGTGTATCAGGGTTCAGATCTCCTACCTTGGGAGAGTCACCTCATCTTTCCGCGCCAGAGCTCATCCAGCTACAAAGCAGGGAAGGGGGTAACAATCCTTTTCACTTGTCCCTGTTTCTGTTTCCCGCGTATAGACAAAGATCTTTGGGGCCCAGCACATATCGTAGGCCATACCTATTGGGCCTCAGACTCACCTTCAGCCTTCATGCACTACTGCAACTCTTTCTCCAGAGGGTTTGTCCATGTTTCGACCACACCTGGAAAGAAGTTCTCTTTAGTCTGTAACTTACCTTCACCAAGGAGATGTCAGCACGCCCAAGCCTGGGGATTTGGATTCCCCCCAGCTCCAAACAAAGTTCTGTATTGAAGTTCTAGTTTTGGCTCACTGGCAAACGTCATCATTGATTATCAAGCTGTCAGATGGTTGGCCTGTTTCCGCTGACCTGGGTTCCAAAAGAACCGAGGCAGCAAGCCACAAGGCAATAAACTGCCACCAGGCCCAGGACAGGCCCCTGCACCCACGGATGTCTGCAGGTGCTTCCCAATGTCCTTAATGAGAGAAGAGCCAGAACACACTTGGCCTCCACTAGCAGTCAGTGAGAGTCTTTCCCCCTTGATCTCTCTAGTGGCAGGACAGGGCCGGGGAGAACAGCTGTCACCACCGTTTCCAGAGAGGACTGAACCCAGGGCCTCTACAATGAGAGCAGAAAACTTAAGCCCCTTAGCTGGCACCTCTAGCCTTTCTCCTTTCTAAATCCAGCTCACCAGGGAACACAACATACACAGTGAACAGTGGAGTGTAAGAGCCCAGGATTTTTACGGTGCCCATGTTGTCAGCCCTCTGCAGGGCAATCCTGGGCAAACGGTTCCTGTTAAGCGTCAGGAACCTGCTGCGCGAGACAGGTGGAAGACAGAGTATTCTGCACGTGGCTTTGTGGCATACGGCAAAGAAGCATGAGAGAGCCGTGCCCAACGCCAGACGACAGCCTAAAGGAGCTTCAAAGCAATTAGTCGCCATTGCAATTTACATTGAAATATGATTACAAAACGAGATGCTACTTGGGGGGACACGGGAACTGAGGCAGCACTGTTCAGCAATGATCTACTATTCCACAGGTGATCCCTCTGGCTCTCACGTCTCCTGTTTGCAGATCCAAGCAATCTGAGGCTCCGCTTGCATGTCAGCCACCTCCCAGCTCATAAATGACAAAACTACTCACCAAAAGCGCTCTAAGGTTTATCACTGGGAGACTTGACAAGTTAAAGATCCAGCTGCTCCCCTGGCATAGACCCAAACTCAGTGATTCTTGAATAATGGCATTGCCTATGGAAAAGCTGGGTTTTCAACAGCCATCCCAAGCTTTCAGGGATTGTTATATACAAGCAGGGAGAGTCCCTTCTCAGGGCTGCCAGCCACCCAATTCCATTGCCTGGAAGGGAGGAAAGGATTTCAATGATCAGTGTTTCAGGGGTAGCAGGGCCAAATTTGGACCTTCTGGGACATGCTGCCTGGCACTCTCACCCTGTCCCTTAGTAGATGCCAAAAGCGCTCACAAACACAATGGATGTGGTTTGAAAGAAATTATCATCTTTCCGAAGGGGCTGTGGGTGTCTTTCAATAGTCCTATTTTTTTCCCTACAGGGCCAACACCTGACAGTGCCCCCTGCCCACTTCATGTCCTCATCCCCAGGACTGGGCCAAGCCATGCTGCACGTCTCAGTGGCACCTGGCTGAACTCCACATGCCCCCCTGGGTGGCGTGGAGGCAATCTGTAGCCAAAAAAAATGCCCTCCCCCCATTCTGTGCAAACCACAGATACGTACACTGCTCCAGATGTCGTTAGTTGCTACCGGGGCTTGGGCAGACCTCAGAATCACAACCAGACAGACAATTAAAACCACGGCACTCAGTAAAAAATGAGCAACAAGGACAGCGGTTCTCAACGCCATGGGATAACCGCGCTCTGTTCAGAGCACCGCAACAGGACACAGAATCACCATCCCAGGGCCTGCTCCATCATTTATTTTCCTCCCTTCTTTTTTTTTTTTTTTTTAAATTTCATTCACTCTTTGACATTTCCATTTTTCTCCCGCCAGCTCCCACAACAGACCATCTGTCTTGTGTTGTTAGCTTTGCCCCCAAAGGCAACAATACGCTGCAGAGTAAATAAGACTCACGGCCTCCCCATTACCTGCCTTCAATAACCAAATGAAAGACAGAAACTGTGACCTTCACCAGGACTTTGCCGGGGGATGGGCAAGTGTCGCTGCCTGCGCAGTCCGAAGCAGGGTGGAGAGGCAGCGCAGCTTCAGACCACGGCACGGAGGGGCCAGGAATGATGGAATAGCCTCTGTGTGACTTAATGCAGTGCGCTCCTTCGGGACAGGGGATTTGCTACTGTGAGGTCTCTGTATTTTTCTCCTCTCAAGAAAGGATTGATTAGCTTCCCTTTCATTTAAGCACCATTCTTCTGAATATTAGTTTGTTGCGCTCCACACTCCTCTCTCACTCCATCCTCCCTCCCCACCCAGCCAAGTGTCCACACAAAGGCAGCCACCTTCTGCGCAAGTCTGCAACTCTCTTCCTACCCCCACAGAGAAGAGCCATAAGATGAGTCTCCATCCTTAGTTGTGGAATCTCCACCTTGGGGTGTTTAAGACCCAGGTAAGACAAAACCTTAGCTGGGATGATCTAGCTGGGGCTGGGGCTGGGGCTGCTTTGAGCAGGGGTTGAACTAGATGTGATCTCCTGAGGTCCCTCCCAACCCTCATTTTCTATGATTCAGTGAGTCACTGGCACATTGCTGTGCGGGTTCTCAAAAGCAGGGAGGCTGGGCTGGATTCACCCTGGTCACATCTCCCAGCTCCAACCAACCCCTTCCCAGATTTCACCTGTGGAGAGCAAATTTAAGCTCTAAAAACCCATCAGCTCTTCAGGGACAGAGTTGCAAGGGCAGGCACGTGCTCAACTCAACAACCCAGTCCTGATGCATGCCAGGTCTCCAACCTGCCTGAGCCCCAGGTACCTCCCCCAGCTCTTGGTAGACCATTTGCTATGTCTCCAGCCAGCTGGCAGAACTCATGCACACCCTTGAACACAACCAGTCAAAAACCCCTCACACCAACCCCCCGGTTCTGCCAAGGCACGGACACCCAGACAGGCCACGCCCAACACTTACTTGCTGCCTGAATCCTGGCCTTCCGGCTAACCACCAGGCCATAGCGGTTCTGAGCCATGCAGTCGTACTCTCCCTCGTCAGACGAGCCATCCCCCCGGAGCTTCTGGAAGTGGGAGACATAGAGCGACCCATTGGCCAGCATGAAGGTGTTTTCACTGTCCACAACCATCGCCCCGTTCTTCCTCCACGTGATGGCGATGGGCTGGATTCCTTCCACCTGGCAGTAGAGTATCAGAGGCTTCTCTTGGACAGCTATGTCATCGCTGGGCTCCACAACAAAGGCCAGCTCCGTGGAAAGACCGAAATCTGGAAGGCAGAGAAGAGAGGTGCCAAGGAAGTCAGTGATTCATCTCTCCGGAGCTCCCTGGCTAAGGCTTCAGCAACACGGGGCCCAACAAGCAGCTGGCCTCGTCGGTGTGCAAGTGCCTCACTCAGGCACTGGTGTCTCCTGGGTCACAAAGGCTCGTTCACCTCGTGGCCCCTGAAGGAGGAGGGAAGAGGACAGGGATGGATGGATGGGTAAGTGAGTGGCTACCCGAGTCAGCAAGGAACGGCCCACAGGACACAACCAGACACAGCTCCCTCAAGGCACTGAAACAGATGGGAATCTGCTGTCCGATAAGGCATGGGAAACCTCAGCCCCTCTGCGACTGCCACCAAGGAACAGGCCAGTCATACCCAGTGGGCATTGCTCAGATATTTGGCAGCAACTGTTCTCCTCTGCCAAGACATATCTCCTCCTCTCTCCTCTAGCCATAAAGAACCCAGCCTGGTTGGGTCGCACGCTTTGGGCTGTATTACTTCTAGGATCTTAAAAGTCAAAGCCCTTTGTTCTGTAGAGGGGGAGGCCAAGTGCTGTTACTGCCTAGCACATGTGCCAATGTGTTGCATCGGTCTGCTTCATGTCACAGCAGTCAAGTGATGCTGCCATTAAGTTCTTAATGAAGAGCAAGTTAAGCACAGCAATGTTAACTCACAGCCTTACAGAGCAGAAACACAAAGGGCCTTGTGCTAGCCAATTATGCTAAACGATGTCTACGGAAGATCAGTTAATGTACAATTTACTCTAACAATAGGCCAACCCAGGCTTCGCACAATATAGATACATACTAATTTTTCCCATTTGCCAACAGAACGTCTAAACACTGCATCCTTTGTATTTTCTGCTTCATTTAGTCCAGCACACCTTTTTTAGGGTATAATTTGCAAGGTAGTTGTGATTATAGACTTGAAGGAAAGGTGAGAATAGGCCTGCAATTTAAAAATTAGCCTAAAATAAAAGTTTATCAGCTGACCTGAAATGCAAAAGGTGACCAAGGAAGGTGTGAAAATGTGAAGGGTATGAATGCCTGGATGGGAAAGAATCTTGTAAGGTGGTAGAGAGGAGGGATAGGTCTAGGGCACTGAGAAAAAGAACAGAAATAAGCTAAATGTAGGAACTCTCCCCACAGGTGCCATGAGAGCCTACATTTTGGACATGCCTTCAGACATGATTAGAGGTAAAGTCAAGAATAATCCCGTATTCCCAGGAAAGGACAAGGTCAACTGTGTCTCTTCTATCTGCTGTTTCTAGGATTCACCGACCAGAACAGCCCTCGCTAGACTGTGTTTGTAACATAACCGGAGCCCATCCATGTGCCAAGTGGGGGAGAACTTCCCCATCCTACTCATTCAATTCCCTTTTTGTGCCGTCAGTTGTGAAAAGGAGTTTTGTCGTGGCTTTTAGTGGCAACCACGCAGGGGACTCTATGGACTGCTTGAGTAATAGCTCCATCCAGCCTCACATTACAAATGAAATGACAAAAGTCACTGAAAAATTAGACCAGATCCAGGTAGCATTTCTTTGGTAACTGGCTCCCTTCAGATCTGCCTGCAGTTCCTCTACTGCAAGGGAAGGAAAGAGGATGCGGTGTGATCTAGTATAATGTTGCCAGGAAGCACAAACAGGACCGTTTTCTGTGGCCTGTCACCATCGTGAATGATCAATCTCCCTTCATTCCTCAAATCCTAGAAGCATGGGACAGGTTTCCAGTGATATTAATCAGCCGGGCCAGCATTTAATCAGCAACATCCTGAACAGGCAGAGTCAGCAAAGCACAGAACGCACTAAACCCAGCCCCCACCGCAACCATGAGCAAAACTCCCACTGACTTGCAAGGAAGCAGGAAAAAGAGCCAGCAGCAGCTATAGGTCCTTGCACCTAAGCCTCAGCTCTGCCCAGGAAGGGCAGCATCTGGGATTAAGAGGCATATTTAGCCTCCGTGATCTAGTAGGTCCACTGCCATGAAATCCCTGGACCCAAACACAACCCTACAGTCACGCTCATAAATATCAGAGTAGCGACCAAGTCAACTTCACTGGTGACTTCCCATTTACCATCCTCTCTAGTTAGTGCTAGAGAACCAGTGATGGCAACCACTGGCTCCAACCCTTATGTACAAGAGAGGAACACCTAATCACCTGCCCCAGGTCAAGCACAAACCATCAGCCCAGCTGGCTCAGTCTATGAGAACATGAAGCATTCGCTTTTCAGAAAGAAGTGCAACACCATGGCATCGAGTCACTCTAATCCACCAGGCCCCACACACTCAATTAGTATCCTCCTGGCTACAGAACAGACTATAGGAAAATGAAGCGAGAGGGCAATCTTGTTCAGTTGGATAAAGCTACACAGGCCAGCTGCTAGCGTGGTACCAGAGCCGACCTTAGGAAAAACAGCATCTGGGGTGAATGTGTATATTGGTCCCACCCCCACCCCTAACAGTGCCCAGCCCGGCTCCTGGGGCAGAGATTGGCTGAGGAAGGGGGACAGCGCTGCCGTGAGCACAGGCTGCTCACTCGTGTGTGTGCACATGCCTGACCGCAGCACCCTGGGCTGTCGCCCATCCCTAAGGCCAGCTCTGCTTGGTACCCAGGGAGCTCCCAATCATCCCAAATGGCAATGAATTCCAGAAGTAATCACACAGTCAGAAAGAAGTGGGGCTGGAAGGGACCTCCACAGGTCATCTAGTCCAACCCCCTGCCTGAGGCAGGATCATCCCTGTCCAAACCATCCTTCATAAATCCACTGTGTAACCTCTTAGCAAATACGAAATATGCTACCAAGTTCTCATGGGCGGCAGTTCTCACTCTTTGGAATAATCCAAAGGGGGTTTCATTATTAAAATGGCTGACTCACTCAACAGATTCCCAAATGCATCATATAAAGTGCTGTGGAAATTTGAAATTCTGCCATCCAATGGTTGGTTGGAGTTCATAGCAGCTTTGCAAGTGCATTTGTGAACCAAACAGAGCTCCACCGGGTAGGTCTAATATGGAGAAAGAATCATTTTGGATTATTAGACACTTATGGTCTGATCCTAAAGTAGCTCTTCCTCTCACCCACAGGGTCCACGGGGACTGGTCCTTCCCGAGCACTGGTTAATAGACCTAGGGCCTGGTGGAGAATTTGCATAGAAACCCAGCCACAGCTTACCCGCATCCACTGCAATGGACTAACCCAGAACAGGAGCCTGTTGCACTCCCCACAGCATGCAGTACACAGCCCTTTTTGTGTCTTTTTTTCTGCTCCTTAAAAACAAACATGGAAAGATGACAGAAAGGTCCTATCTCTAAATAAAATGCCTGTCCTTTCTACTTTGCAAGCCCTGGTGCATCTGCTTCTCTCTCTCTCCTTTTTTAAACCTCTCACCCCTTTCTACAGCAGCTCAAATTAGATTACGGGGGATAAGCACGGGGTGTAACTCGAGAAGAGGCAGATGGACAGAGCAGACAAAGGCGCGGGGTTGCTGCGCAGCAGGTCAAAGGTGCTGCTGCAGAGGTATGAGCATGCACACAAAACAGGCAGACTCCATTTAGCAGCAGGCACCTAAAGTGACCCACATTTTTTTCCACCATTTTATTAACCCATTAAGCGTCTTAAAATGTCAGACTCTCCTCATCCACTGCGGTGATCTATCGGCCTCTCCAACTTCTGTTTATGAGACAGCCCCGGGGTTAAAGTACAGCCAGCACAAACCATCAATTAAGTTGCCGTGAAAAGTCAGGAACTGGAGGAATGCTCTGCATTTTTCTAGAGGGGGCCATCATCGAAACAGCATCGAACACAATTTCTGCAGGGACTGAGACCCCAATCTCTGCAGCAGCTGGTAAGCTGTTCTATCATTTTAAAAAAAGAATAGTAATAATACAGACTCTTACTCATTCAGCTTCCCCATTGAGTCTAGTGGGAATCTGGCCTGAGTAAAGATCGCAGTGTTTGACCCAAGAGGCAATCACTGGGGGGGAGGGGGAAGGAAACTAATGAAATAAATTCCCCATCTCCCCCCTTTATTCTGGCATAAAATAGCTTATTATTATATGTACAATAAAGAGAAGAATCAACATAATTACATACCCTTCCCCACAATGGCTGTCATTATAATAACCATCATTAGAGGCTGTGATTGGGAATAATCATGTTTACCTCCATAAACATTCTGCCTGGATCTTCGTTCTAAGGCTGCTTGAGCAGGAAGATGGATGGGGCTCCTGATTAAACCTGTTGCTCTTAGACAAGAGCTGGCTTGGGCTACTGTCTCCTGCTCCATGCCAGGCTGGAGGCACCCCAGGGTAGGACACAACCTCCAGACACCTCCACTCCACTCCAATTCCTCCTTGCTTTAGGGCAGATTTGTTCTAGCAGCCATGGAATCTGCCCTGTTTTATCTGTGCTGGCTGGCACTTCAAGGCCAGTGTAGCCCTCTACCAATCCCCAAAAATGGCAGACATACCAGCTGCTTGTGGGAAGATGGATGATAAGAGTGGTTAGAGTGCCAGCCTGGGACCCTCTGCTCTGGCACAAGGTTCCTACATACCCCCAGCTAGGCCAGATATTTCAAAAGTCTATTGCAGCACTTTGGGGTTTCCAAAGGAACCTAAGCATTTCATTCTCATTTGAAGCACCTCCATACCTCTAAAAATCCAGTCCTTATCTTTCCCTGGCCACAGTCCCCTCTTTATAACACGGGGATAGCTCTGTCCTCTCTCTGGTGGTACCAACCACAGACACCAGGAACCAACAGACTCTTGCCAAGGCTACTTAACCTCAAGTTTCCAGCAGAGAAGAGAGGCAAGACGGCCTGCTGTTATCTATGGACCACGCTGCATGGCCTCATGGGACCCCTGCAGTGCACGTGTTGAAAACTGCTGATGCCCCATAAATGAACGAGTTGGGGAAGCACTTGGATAAGTAGCTGAAGTACAGAGTTAGGCTCCTGCGTACTCCAGGGTGAGGAGAAAGAGTCTTGCTCCTTCAGCCCCTAACCAAATCTGCAGCACAAAGCCCAGTAGCACCCGTTGTGAAGACGGGCACAGGGTCTTTGTGGAATGTGGCAGTACTAGCATGGCTCAAAAGCTGGAGGGACCAGCCAAAGCATCTATGGAAGAAGGCCTAATTCTGCTTAGTTCTCAAAGCCAATGGAACAGAGCCCCTTGGGTGACTAAGGGTTATTAGGCATGATGGCCCAGGAGAACCCCTTCAGCCCTTTGGTTCTGAGTGTGTGGACATTTTGCCTCAATAAAGAGCAAAAGGTCCAAGATCCTGCCTTGCTTACTTATATAAGCAATCAGGATCCACAAGGGACAGGGCTGTGCTCTCCCCTGCAGGCGTTCAGGGATACTTTATTTCCTAAGTAGTCCTACGGTCACTCAAGGGCAGCACGCTCTGGCCTGCTGACAGCCTGACCTAACATCCACTTAGCCGAGGCACCCATGGGGGAGAGGTGCCCCTGAGAGCTAGGGACCCTGAAAGCCCTTTCTTTGTCTCCGACAATCCTCTGAAGTCCACCTGTCTTGAGACGTGCTGGAAATTCAAGTTTTTGAGGATGTCTGTGGGATTACTCACATGAAGGCACAGATTTACAAAGACTTTGGGGCTGGTCCTCAAAGACCTCCCTTATCAGGCTCCAGATCTGGAAGGCAAATTCCAAACTCTGAGCTCAAGTTTTCACCAGGACACTCAATAGCCCCGGAAGGATGATGTTCATGCTGGAATCCCCCCGTGGGACAAAGGAAGGTTTACTGTAGAGGTCAGCATGGACACACAGGAAAAGAAGGTGGAAGTGCAGCAAGGAGGTAATTTAAGAGGGGGGAAAATGTAAACTCTATCGCAGAGATTCTCATCCTTTTTAGACTCAAGATGCCCCTCATTGGACTCGAGGCCCTCTCAGAAAATGTCAGCTCTTTTTTCACTCTTTTTGGACTACAGAAAAATACTAAAGCGATTCTTCTGTTGCAACAAACTCAGAAAAACCACAACAGGCCAGGTTGTTTTTAACACTATGGTTTTCTACTTGAAATTTTTGGGTTCACCTTGTGCATCATATTTGCACACCTGCTACTAAACACTGTGTGGCAACCTGCAGCACCCCTGAAAGGAGCTTGAAGGACCCCAGAGTGCTGGGGGACCCTGGTTAAGAATCACTGCCCTAGCTGCTCTTGAGACACCCATTCAATGTAATGGGGAAAATAAACTTCATTTTCTAATCAAAGGCAATCTATAAAACTGGTTAATTAATTGCGGGGGGAATGAGAAGGGGATATTACTTAGGCTTACACATTCATTAGACAAGTCTAATTGCAAGTTACTTCCTAACACACCTATCCAATCCGTGCTGCATATCGCACTTGAGCTCATCCCAGCCAAAGTCCTGCAAAAGAGGGATTTATGACAATGACTCCTCGATCTAGTGTGTGTGTTGCAGTCACTGCGTGCAGAATAGAAAACATTTCTCAATTTCTCCCCAGCAGCCGGCTTGACTTATTCATCAAAGGGACTGGGTGTTGTTTAGCCAATTAAACAAATGCTTGTCGTAACTCCAACTGTCTGTGCTCTGGAATCTGTAAAAGGGAAAATTGCTTTACCTCCTATTACCAGGGGAGAAAAAAAAGTATTATTAGCACTGACACAAAGGCCAAGAGAAAATGACTGGAGTGCTCATTCTGCAAGTCCCCCTTTGAGAAACAGTTAACATCTTCCTGAACAATATGATCTGTGACAGTGTGTATGACTACTGAACAAAAAACAAACCCAACTCCTCGTATATTGATCACGCCACAAGGCATGCTGAGAGAAACCAATTATTACCAGTGCTTTTGAATGCCCAGATTTACGTAGTGTAGAGACTGGGAGAGAGTTCTGAATTAATGAAAAGCTTAAAACACCTTGAAGTGCCTTTATTTTATTTTATGTTTTAGTTTTATTTTGTTGCTGTGGTTGAATGCTGTTTGCGATTCCTTTTGGAAGCTTCAAAAGAACTTTTTCTTCCACTGATTTTTCTCTTGCCACTTAGTAAATATTGTTTTTGGGTTCTCCACCCCCACCCCACCCCACCCGCTTTCAAAACAGCTTCAATTAACATGGCTTATTTTACACCTATTAATATTATTATTATTATTCCTGGAATTCATCCAAGCCACATCTCACAGCAGGGCCCTGTAGTTCTGGGCACTGTGTAAATACATAGTGAGAAATCATCCCTCCCCTGAAGAATTTATATTCTAAACAAGACAAAGCAAGTATTAGCATTATTCCCATTCCACAGATAAAGACAATGAGGCTCAGATTCAGTTATTTGCCCAAAGTCACACAGGAAGTCAGTAGCAGAGCCAAGTGATGAAAGGTGGCCCAGTCCATCTCAGGTCCTCCAGGCCTCACCCTGCCCCTTCTTCCACTGCATGCTGGTGGAGGAGCTACCCATACTGCACAACAGGAATTCTCCAGACCAAATCTCTGGACAGCTTATGCCAACCATGCAGCACTTCCACAGCACAGTGCAAACCCCCTGGGACTGAAAGGACTGACCAAATGTTTTACTGAAAATATGGGGCCTGGCAGTGGCTACTCCCAACATGCATAGACATATTTCCAGAAATTGCCCCTGCATAAGCCAAGGGTAGCAAAGCAATGAAGTAAGCCCACACACTCTTAACGCAGACAGAGCTGCCACTGAGGTCAATACAGATTCTACCCAAGTATGGAGGGAGTGTGGGATGAAGGCCCAGGCTCCCCGGCAAAAGACTGCCCCCAACTGAATGTCCAGTTGTTATCTGTACCATTTCCAGCCAGCAAACATGAAATACAGCTACAGATGGAGAATAGGGAGGAAGCATTCAAGACATCAAAGTTCTGTGAAAAAATAGCTGCAGCCTTTGGGAGTCTACACTGGAAGGATAATGATCCAGGGCTAAGGTACCTGTCTCAGGACTCAACAACAGCAGAGTCCTTTTGTCCTGAGTGCTCTGCAGGTCCCCAACCTCCTGCCCCAGTGAAATGCAGCCTAAATAGACAAGGCAGACAAAAGCAAAGTGAGAACTGACTTGCCCAACACAGCAGCTCCTCCTGCAGTGTGCAATGCAGCCCAGAGCAATTAGATGCACCCCAAGGCTGCTCTAACAGTGCACAGAGAAATGGCCCTGTGCAGAGCAGCATCCACTCCAACTTGCACTCTGTCACTTGCTATGATTCTGCCCATAAAACTTGGACCTGTAACTTCCATCCAACTCCTTTAGACACAGGTCTTTGAGAACCCCTACCCCCATCATTCATAGGTTAATGAATGGAATACACCCACCTAATCCCAACAACTGAATGCTTCAAAGGAAGCCAAAACTCCCAAACCCTTTAAAATACAATCACACTCATCAACCTCTCAGAAAGCAAGTTGTCCACTGCTTCCAAGCAGAGTGGGTGACCGGAAGGTCCACCCTTCTCCTCCTCCATATCTGAGAACATCCTCTATCCCATTTTACGCTCATCAGTACTGCTGGGCCAGCTACACTGGCCAGAAGAGTCCCTGTTCCACAGGCTGCTGTGACCCCAGCTTGTCTCCATCACTTGCATCTTCTGCACTTAACATCACAAAATGTGGAGAAAGCACACAGCACTCTTGGCACCCAACCACCGTATCGCGCAAACCTGAAGGCCTTGCTACAGCCATGCAGCTGCTCCTGAAAAAAAGCACTGTTTCAGGGGCCTCCAGAAGGCTCCCAAACCATATAAAGGGATAACACCCCCTTGCTTTACCACACACCTGGAAACAACCACCCTCACACTTTAGAATCAAGCCATCTTTTTATTGCATTATGTCTACCTTTTTTTTTCTTTTAATCCTTCTTCTCTCCTTGGCCCCCATTCTTCCTTCAAGCCACTTTTTATCTCAATTTTGACCTCTCCCCAGTCTTCACCTTGCTCCCCTCCTCTATCTTTGAGGAAAGGGCCCAGAAGAGAGGGGCTCCTTGCCTTCCAAACACAGGAAAGTCAATAGCACTACATGGTAGGTTGGAATTTCCTTCCTGTCCAAAAACACAAGGGTCGTCACAAGCCTGCATCTGAGCCCAGTCGAACATCCATGAGAAGGGACCCTTCCTCACTGGCTGCCAGGGGAGGTAGTCATACCTCCTAGCTTACCTGTAGACAGGAACTGCCCAGCACGGGCACCTAAGCTCATCAGCATTTTGCGTTGGCAATAATGCTGGGGTCAGAGTGGTGGGTCACTTCTTTCTTGGGCTTCTCCAGCATGGACCCAGCAAGTCCCACCTATGGTGGAAAGCCCCACATCCTCTGTGCACAACATCTCAGGCATGTGGTGCTTCACACAGGGAATGAAAATTGGGACCATCCACAAAGAGGAGGACCATACCACAGTTTGTATGAGGTCTGAGCAACAGGGGTGAGCCAGAAGTAACAGAGAGGAATTCTTACGGGGGACTAACAGGCCTCAAAGGTCTTGCTCTTGCCTGACAGCCTGTGGCATCAAAAGGCAGCACCCAAGGTCTCCCTGAATCCTGAACTCAACAGCTAATGAATGCTGCCTACGCTACAGACAAGGCTGGAGGCTGGGGAAGGTGAGCTAAGGCAAGGTCTCTGGGAGGGGAGCACCCTTAGATACTCTTCATCTAAACTTTGGAGTGATTATTCATTTCCGGGGCAGGCTACACTAGCATCTTCTACACCCTCTGATTCCCTTTTCCTCATCACATCTCACTCCACACCTGAAAATGAATGGAGATAAATCAAGTGCTCCATTATACTGAGAAGCAGTAAAGTACTGGAGAGCACAGGATCAGTTACAGGTCCCCAATCAGGGGCCATCTGTTCAGTGGGCCACACACTAGCATTTCCGAAAAAGCAGCACTCTCCCCTTTCATCCTCACTCCTGGCTCAGAGCAGCCAACATCCCTTTGGCAAAAGCACTGGTTTAAAGCAGGGGGTGGAAAAAAGAAAGTCCGGCCCTTTGTCTTACGATTAGCTTTGTGAAAACAATGAGCAAAACTGAAACGAATCCTTTCCTCTGCTATGAAACTCCGGTTTTAAATTACCAAAGCTGGAGCAGGTCTAGTTTGTTAAGTGACTCGGCTCCATGGAGCGGAGGTTGCGATGGAACAGCGACATATGATCTAACAGCAGCCCCAGACGGGCAGGCTATACGCTTTCTTCAGGCTGTCAGCCCGCTTGCCTCTCTTCTTTTAAAGTGCAATTATTGACATGTTCACCTCCTTAACCATCAGGTTTATATGCTTGCCAAGGACTCCTGAACACGTGTAAACAATTATTTTTATTTTCCTGCAAAAACCAAAAACATTACATATTCTTTTGGATAAAGTGACTGGGTAGGTTTTCATGAGCCCTGCTCCATAATTTATTAGTTTCTAAACTCTGTAAAACTAAAAAGCTCCAGTAAAAGTTCAAATGCTTTAGTGATTTCAAAGCAACCTCAATCGACTCTTCCTCCTCTCCCAATATTTGGATTTAGGCTTGTTCAGATTTAAGCTCTTCATCTGCAACAAGCTTCCCCAAATTGTTTTGTCAGGTCGAATAAAAGGATGATACCACAGGGCAGAAACTCAGTCATCCAAGCATGAGATGAAGAAATAAAAAGAAAAGCATCTTCTGGGCTGAGGCAGTGACAATCTGCAAAATAAAATGTGTGGTGTGCTCTCTAATCAATGCAGAATTAGCTCTCCGCTTGCAACAGGAGAAAGTCAGGAGCTGGGAAGCAGTCTCAGCATGGAGCTGTGCTAACATGCTGCTTCTCGCACAGAAACCACACATTTGGGGCCCCATTCTGCTCCCAGCAAAGTCAATGAGAAAGCTCCCACTGACTTCAATAGGAGCAGGGAGCCAGCCTTTGAATCTTAATGCTGCACCATGGTGATAAAGCCAGGCTCTCTTGATCTCAACACACCAGACAAAGAAGTTACTTTTGGGCAGTGGGGAAGGGACGGCATGGGGGGCTGGGATAAAAAAAAAAAAAAAAAAAAAAGCACACACTGGATGGGACCACTTCGGAAGTATTTGCAGAGCGCAGCTGTGAAGGGGCTGGTGCAGCCTGGCGTCCGTGCAGCACACTTAACATGCCCTAAGAAGAAGGCAAGAGGGGAAGATCCCAGGAACAAAGGAAGGAGGCAGAGAAATCAAGGCAGCTAGAAGAGGGAGGGAAAAAGAGCATTTCTCATTTTAATGCATAAAGTAGCAGTGTCTTTGCTGCTGTCCAGCAAGCGTTACCACCAGAGGGCCCAGAGCTGCTCTTGTTTACATCACATTTACCGGTAAAGCCTGGGGGGTGGGAATGGTACAGGACTAGGGAGAGAGGGGGAGGAATCGGGTTTATAAGAGAGATCTTGGGTCCAAATCTGTTTTCGTTACATATGCCCAAGTCCTACCAGGCTCCAGCAGGATCTGTGGGGTGATCAGAACGGTAGAAAGAAATCATCACGCCCAAGTACAGACTTTCTGTGTGTGTATTACCATAGCACTGCTTGGGGAAGGGACTGTCATTTGCCTTACACATGTACAGCATCCAGCACAACGAGCTGCTGCCTTGCCTGGCTTTTAGGTGCCGTGGCAACTTAAATAACAACTTGAGCCAGAATAAGTGCCCCCGAGGCATCAGTGCTGGGAAACACGTGCATGCGTGGTTAGGTATCCATATATTGGGTCGATATTCGCACACCCCATGCTCTCCGATCTCACGTGTAACTTTGCTGCTGCTAGATGAGCCTGGCTGTTGTTTTATTAACCGTGCAGTGCCGATCGTAAATGAAAACCGATCAACTCCTGGTACTTAACCAAATTCTCAGGCTGAACTCCCCAAAAGAAACAAAGGCGGAACACAGGTTTGAATTTCATACATCGTCTCTGAGTTTTATTAGGGAAATGATACCAGATAGCCTGTATGTATTTTAAGAGAAAAGACAGGGTATTACACCAATTTAGGAGAAACCAATCCTTTTCCACATTAAAAAAACCTAAAGCCGTGTAGAAAAGGAATTAGCGAAAGCTTATAGCTTCACTAATTTAGAAGTTAAGCCTACTTAAATATAAATGACAATATTTAATTCCAAGGCTGTTACTGAGCAGAGCCTGGGTGCCTCTCATATCCTGTGCCTGTCTTTGAATGTAGGGCTCAGCAATAACAGACAAAAGCTGTCCATCACTCCGAACAAAGAACTCCAGGAAATTAAGAAAAAGGAAATACCGTCGTGTTTCTGCACCCAGCTCCAATGAACTGAGCATCCAGGCAGGTCAGTTTTCACTTGGTTTATTTAAGAGGCACTGTGCCCTAATTTTGGAAAGTTTGAAAAGAAAAAAACAACGCGCACGCATGAGGATGGAGCTCCGGCATCATGTAATGGAGAGAGCAACCGTCCCAAGAAAAACGACACCCACCGAGACACAGTACCCGGGCAGGCAGGGCCCTCAAGTCCCAGCTTTGCTCTCAGTGAAGCAGGCTTCCATTCGGTCCCCGATGGACATACACATGGAGTGCCTTATTAAATTAAACGGGGCACAGAAACTTGCACCTTGCCGTTAACCACGTCCAAAGTGTGCAAGAGCGGACCGGCATGAGAGGAGGGGGTGGAAAAAATCACTTTTTAAATTGCTGCAAAGCCTTCTCAAGAGGGAGCAATACAACACACCGAAAAGTCAGATCCCCTACTTCACAGCGCGGAGAGGCAGGGTAGGACAGTGCAAAGAAATCTAAGCGGATCCCTAAACGATAAATTAGGGGAGACCTTGATTTATGAAGATCAACTTTCAATAACATGCTCCCCCCCTCGCCCAAAACAAGAGACATTACTTCATTCATTTTAATCACACTATTATCTGTCCAGGAATCACAGCAGAGTGATAGCGAGGAGACCTGCCTCCTTACACTCAGCTCCTCAGTGTTTTTCTGTTTTCCAAGAGTTAGGCACACACCCGCTACCTTCAGCTGCTACGAACCAGGCGTTACAGTCTGAAGCACCACCCTGATTTCCTGACAGCTTTGCGTAACGGGCACCTGCGCCCAAAACTACCCAATTCTCCCCTCTTCAAGGTGGTGAAACCCTTTCCAGCCCATCCCGATAGTCTTAAATAAAGCCAGAGGAGAGAAGTCCATCTGTAATCCCACCTTGGCCAGAGAAGACCACTTTCCTTCCCTGGCTTTTCCTCCCCCACCCGCAATGATTTGGTCCTCGAAGAGCATCCAGAGTTGGGGGGGGGAAATCGCGGCTTTAGAGTTTCTCGGGGGTCGGTAGGTCCAGGGGAAAATCCCTTTGATGTTTTTGTAGTTCAGCTGCAGTCCAATGGGGGGTGTTGCTGGGTGTGTTTGCGTGCATCTGAACCCCAGCCAAAGCTCTGTAGGAGATCGTGGTCCTGCTAGGCTGGAAATAGCGGGCCGCTTGCCTTCCAACTTCCCTGCAGGCGGATCCCAACCCCCTTGCCCACCTTGCCAAGGGCCAGCATCGGTCTTTGGACCTGGGACTGGCCCAGCCCGACTTGGCGCTCAGTGGCCACGACGAAAGCCCGACACCACCTGGGCTTCGTCCCCATACGGAGATGGCGCAAAGGAACGAGAAAGAGAGGTTCGGGGGATGCCAATGAAGAGCTGGGGGGGCTGCCCATCACACCCTGAAGCCCCTCCACCTCTGGGGGACTTGAGCTGCAACTTTGCAGCCCCCCAGCCGGCCCTGCCTCGAGGGATGAAGGGGAGAAAGTTTATCCGCCCCCCCCCCCCGGCACCCTGTAGGGGAAGGGCGCTTGTTGACACAGCCATGTGCTCGCCCCGGCCCCGCTTACCTCCTCGCAAGCCGAGCAGCAGCAGTCCCAGCAGGCAGGCGGGCAGGGGGGAGCCCGCGGCGGCCATCGCATGCCCGGGGCCCGGGCGCTGCGCGCGGGGAGCCCGAGCTACGTCCCGCCGCCGCCGCCTAAGACAATCGGTGGCTGGAGCGGGCTTGCGCCATCTTGCACATCCATCAGGGATCTGTCAGCATCTCCCCGCGCGCCGGGCACCGCCGAGCCCCCGCCCCGCCCCCCCTTCTGGGGAACAAAGGAGCCGCCCCCCGCCCCCCGGTCCTGAGGGGCGGGTGCGAGCAACGGGCAACGGCCGCCCGAGGGGCCCGCGCGCAGCCACGGCCTGAGGTAAAACCCCGGCGCTGCCAGGAAACCCCCCGGACACAGCGCGGCGGCTCCGCTAGCGCGCTGCCCCGTCCCGCATGGGTGTCCCGGCCGCCACCTCGTGCTACTTCGCTGTAGCGCGCCTCCGAGGCGGAGACCTGGTTTCACTTCGCGCTATCGCGCGCGCCCTGGAAACGCTGCTCGCCTCAGACTGGTCCCTGGTTTCGCCTCGCGCTGTTTCGCTATAGCGCTCCTTTCAGCTCGGTACCGGACTTCGCTTAACGCTGTTTTAACGCGCATTTTAATGGCTACCGAACTTCGGTTAGCGCTGTTTCGCTATAGCGCCCGTTTGAGATCGGTACCTGACTTTGCTTAGCGCTCTTCGCTATAGCGCTCATTCGAAATTGATAGCTGACTTCACTTAGCGCTGTTTCACTACTGTGCTCATTTGAGATCAGTACCTGGTTTCACCTCGCGCTGTTTCACTGTAGCACTGGTTTGAGATTGATACCTGAATTTGCTTCCTGCTGTTTTGGCACTCATTTTAATTGATACCTGGTTTTGCTTAGCACTGTTTCAAATGAGCGCTAAAACAGCACCAAGTGAAATCCAGTATTGATTTCAAATGAGCACTATAGCAAAACAGTACTAAGCAGAATCAGGAATCAGTTAAAATGAGTGCTAAAACAGTGTTAAGCTAAATCAGGTATCCATTTCAAATGAGCGCTATTTCAATATAGCGCTAAGCAAAACCAAGTACCAGTTTCAAATGAGCGCTATAGTGAAACAGCACCAAGCGAAACCAGGTACCAGTTTCAAATGAGCGCTATAGTGAAACAGCACCAAGTGAAACCAGGTATCAGTTTCACTCTAGCTCATTTGAAATGGATACGGGCACCCCCCACTTAGCACCCTTGCTTAGTTCCTGAAAAACCCAGGGTTAAGCGAAACTGAAAGTATTTGGTGACCCAAAATGGCAACCCTAAGTGTTTTTAATGACCCAAGGTGGCGACTATAACAATTTCAAATGAGCGCTATGGGAAAACAGTGCTGTTTTGCTATAGCGCTCGTTTAAAATTGATACCCGACTTCATATAGCACTCAGCGAGTTTCATTACAACACTCACAGTCGCCACCTTCAGTCATTAAAAACATTTGCAGCTGCTGTCTTGGGTGGCCAAAGGCTTGTGGTTTCACTGGACACTCGGTTTTTCAGGAACCAAGTAAGGGCACTAAGCAGGGCTTGCCTGTATATGGGTTTCCCTCACTTTATGCAGGTTTGGCATGTGCAGACTCGCTCTGATGCAACGACCTTTTTATACCAAAAGTTCATTATCTACGAGGTAAATTCACTCTTACGCAACGGGCATGGTGGAAGCCCACAGTCCTGCTTTGTGCGGTGCATGGTAGGAGTGACGCACACCAAAATATAGTCTCCAGGATGGATCTGTGCTCCTTCCTCCGTCGTCTGTGACACGTGTTTCCATAGTTGCCATCCCCATTGTGGTAACATTCACCAACGCCCTGAACAACGCTGCGTGCCCCTGGAGGCTGCTCAGTGGGGCAGGCAGCGGAGGCAGTGTCAGTGGCCTGGCAGTGGCAAGCGGGGAGCTCCCGCAGGCAGCCACAGCAGTGTCAGCAGCTGGAAAGGGGGTGGGGGGCAAGCACTGACCAGCGGTCAGCAACTACCCACAGATGCCACTGGCAGCAGCCAGCAGTGATCGGGGACCGCCCGCAGACACCACCAGCAGTGTCAGCAGCAATGGGGGAGGCACTTTTCACAGGGGGTGCACGTGTACCTGTGTGTACCCCTTACCCATCACCAATGTCCACCACCATGTGCCTCTGTTGTGTGCTGTTGGCGAGTACCAAAATTGTCTTGTAAAAGTGGCAGGTATGGGTCTGGGGGTCAGGACAGTCCAGGTCTTGGAACATATCCCTATTTGTTACATTGTAAACTGGGTTCCCTTTATGCAAATTCAAGTTATGCACCATTTTCCAGGAACACATGTACAGCATAAAGCAAGGGAAACCTATATATATATTTTTAACAAGCTCATGTGAGCAGAGAGCAAACTCTAAACAAAATGTTACTATCAATTATTTGTATTGCCATGGGAAGCCCCGAACAAGTCGTAGCATGAGGAGCATACCTCACAAACAGTCCAGGCGAAGCACAGGAGGGGAAGCCAGTAAATGAAGCAACTGTGATGGTCCCCAGCGCTGGTCAAGGGCCTTTCATGCATGGACTTCAAAGCAGCTCACTGGCATTGTCCCCATTTTACAGGCTGAAGGTGGGGGGGAAGAAAACTAGTGAAGGGGAGGTGTGTAGCCACCTGGCTCCAAAAATGAGTCATCACAAGGCAAAAGGGTGCTTTTCCGGTGTTACATTCACTTCAGTGGGGTGAGGGTAGGGCAGGGGTGGGCAACGCACCCTGCCAGGTCTTCTATCTGGCCCTAAAAAATTAATATTTATCTGCCTCTGTCTGCCTGTCATGCAGCCCTCAATGGCTTGCCAAAACTCAGTAAGTGACCCTCCACCCAAAATAATTGCGAACCCCTGGGGTAGGTGAAGTTTGTGCACGTGGTGGGTTAGGTCTCTCATCTGAAGCTGCACAGAATAGAAAGGCCCTAATAAACCAAAGGCAGCCTCCAAGGAATGGACCTGTGCTTAACCTGTGGGCCTCAAGCATCTATCACAGTGGTTCTCAACTTTTAGACTCACAGCACCCCACAGAAAATACCAGCTCTTCACTTTCACTTGTTTTTGGGTTACACAACAATAATAGAGTGATTCTTCTGTTGCAAAGAGCTCAGAAAGCCCATAGTAGGTTTCTGACCCTATGGATTCCTATCTGAAAGCTCTGGGTTTATCTTGTGAATCGGTGTAGGTGTTTATACACCTAACAGTGATACTGTTGTGTGGCACCTCATGGCACTGTTAAGAGGATCTTGTGGCACCCAGGTTGAGAATCACTGCTCTACCCATTGGTTTACGAGGGAGCCTCATTAAGCAAATGTGACAAATGTCTACCTGAACAGCCCACTGGGCTCAACTGCATGCAGTGTGGCCAGCTTCACATCTAGCCACCTTGGACTCTTCAGCCTGAATGACCAGGTACACATTGACAGCCCAGTCAACCACAGACAGAGCAGACTTGATTCATGCCTCCAGTGTTATAGCAAGACTCCTTAACCGCTCTGCAGCTGTGCCCCCAACAAAATGCGTCTTTTATTCTACATTCAGCCTAATTCCTCTGCCCCACATTGCCATGTTTAAACTAAAGTGCTTGAACTGAGCTCACCGGGGTGAGCGGTGGCAGATGCCTCCCTCCCTCGTATCCCAGCTTCTTCCCCACAACTTTGGGACCAGACCTGCATGAGCTGGGCCCACAGCCCCCAACTGTAGCCCCCACAACTGGGTACGAGAGCCCTCAGGAGAGCAGGGAAGGAAGTTGAATGGCTCCACCACACCCAGCCTCAGGAAGTAGCCAAAGTCTTAATTGTAGGCTCTGGCATTTTTTAAATGACTCTCTTGCCCAATTAGGTTTTAGCATCAGACAACATCGTAGAGGCCTGGCTTCTGAACTCTTAACAGGGAGCCCATTTAGTACACCCTCCCAGCAGTGGCTGGGTCAGGTCCGTCTATCCCACAGCCCCAACAGACATTTGTCTAACCCATTCTTAAAAAGATTCAAACGGACAACTCTTCTCTCCCGAGCTCACCAGTTTCAGTCCTTGGCCACCCTCTTGCTTGGACTACAGTTCCTAATATCTGAATTTGCAGCAAAGTAGATTTAGATCATTTCTTCATGCCATACCCCAAAACAAGGCAACTGTGCAGAGAAACCTCACTGGATTATCAGCACAACACTCATGTCACTTGGCCAGCCTAACTCTCACTGGACTCTTCTGGTCAATGAACTTAGTTTCACACTGCCAGGAGCTGGAGCCACCTGCTTTTTTGTGGAAATTGGAACCAAAAGTATGACTTTAAAAAAACAGAAGCAAAAAAATAGAAGAATAATTTGATTATATGTCCCCAGCCTTTCCCACCTCTGTCCATTTTTTCCACCCAATTCTATGAGGTCCAAGTTCCTTGGTCACTGGCCAGCCCACATTTAGCACTGGTGGATGCAGATGACAGACACACTAGAAGACAGCGAGGCTCTCCTATCATATAGTAAAAAAGACAGAGAATAGCATAAGAAATTTAACCAAAATGGAAGAGAGGAGATGAAAGTTATAACACGGATGCAAATGTTTGCAGAAGCCAGGCCTGGTTTATCCTGGCTTTTCACTGAATTAAGTGATTGTGCTGAGCTGATCAGCTTAAATAAAAATCCACATCAACCAGCTGCGCTCTCTGTTTGGCTGGCTACCATCAGCGCATGCTCTTAAATATAGCCCAAAAGAGATTTAGCTCCATCCCTACATGCTGCCACTGTTGCAACTGGCCCACCTTTAAACACAGTTCCCTAATTGAAAAAAGCTAGTGCAGGGAGACATTCCCAAACAGAAGAACAACGTGGTCTGTTTGCAAACCTTGCCACTGACTTGGTACTCAGCGGCCTTGCGTAAGCCCTATTGAGCCTCCTTAGAATGCTATTTCCCCGTGAAGAGAAGGAGGAGAACACTTTCCCTGACAAGTACAAGTCTAAACTCACTAGTGGCATATTTGCTTTGAGCTCATCCCCTGGAAGAGGCTGTAGAATCATTCATTATTACTGTCCCTCCCTATTGCCTATGTTGTCCTGGGCTACTGCTCCTTCCCACCTCTCCAGAGCAGCAGGGAAGAGGACGTAACATTTTCTTTTCTATAGAAGCTAAACTGCCTTTGCATGCTTTTTAATTATGTAAAGTAAAATCTGAGAGATCAAATTTGGACACCAACTAATTCCCTGGCTCAGAAACAAAAAACCAAGGGATACCCGATGATAAAAAGTTGAACCTGAGCGTTTGAATGGATGGTGGAAGAGTGAAGGAGAAAAAACATCCATCCTGACTTTTCTTACCACCCCAAACCCACTCACCAATCCCAATAAGGGCTGACTGGCACCACTAGTGGTATCTCTCAAGAGCCTGCTTTTCACCTGTGGAGTGCACAAACAGGACATAGGTACAACTGCGTTTCTAGGTGGAGAAGGGAACCAGTACCTTCCCAGCCTCCTCCTGTGCCCCCCACACCCACTCCCATGTCTCTTGTGAATTCATCACATGCACCTCTGGCAGGGAAGGTTCAAGCTGACTACTCATCACAGTAACAGCAGACATCTAGAAAAGAGGAGGAGGTCGATTTAGTAATCCAGTATGCTCGGGGGCTTTCACTCGGGATACTTTCTAACAACATCCAACCCATGGCTGCCTGGGTGTTACAGAACTGACACATACTCTGATCAGCTAGGAAATAAGGAAGACGTCATTACATCTGCTGCACGTTAAAAGTTTGTTTTAAGGTTAACTTAACAGGAGAGCAAGGGACAGACAGGGCTCCCTTTGAATAAGGCAGAGGAGGCACTAAATTAGATTTACTGTGCACTGAGCAGACCCTGCCCACCTCTCAGTTACTTCTGAATTTCTGAGCTGTCCCTGACCTTTCAGCACAGATTCTTCACTCCTCATTCTCCGTTCTCCTGCTTGCTCTCGGTAACGCTGCAGGGGCCCACAGCAAGCATTTCCATAATGCTAGCAGCTATTATGGGCTCTCACAAATTCCCAGCAACAGTGCCACAGAGTGGAAGGCTTGGCTTCAGCATACATCAAACTACAAGTAAATCTAAACGGAAGAGAGGGAGGACTCCCTCCTGCCCCAAACAAGTAAGTTTCAAAATTGGAACTTTTTAAAGGAGCTTCTGCTAAATTGCAAATATCTCACATCCAGAGACTCTAAATCTCTCCTCTCTCAATATAGAGATCCATTGCTGGTGAGCCTGGTTTCTGTGACCTAGAACTTGAGAAGAACAGGAAACAGAATAGGGCACTATGTTATGTGTCTGTACCAGATTTGAGCCAGGAGTCCTAAAGGTGGATCCACTGCTTGGCATCATAGATTTCAGCTATTGCTTTGTGAGCTACACTTGTCATTGCCCACCACAAGCATTTAAAGAGCACAAGGTCCTTCTCTCCCTTTTCCCTCCAAAATAACCCCTAAAAATCCACACAATTGGCTTATAAGCCATGAGATTTTCTTCCATACACTACTCTATGATGTGTGCTGTTTTATTTCCCCTTCTAAATTTTGAACCTGTAGGGTTCACATTTTCAAGTTTGCTTTGCAACCACAAAGGCTAGTGAACTTCCCATGCATTTTAAATGGAAGCAGCCATCTGCACATCAGCACTCAACTGCAAGCACTGGGGATTTCAGGAAAACATCAAACTCTTTTGCAGAGCTCTGATGCCATCTTGAGAATGACCAATGCTGCATCTTTTTGCAGAGCACTCAAACATTTGGGGGAAAGATCAGATGCTTGCCTCCCATAAACTGCACAGGGTAACCCCAAGGGCCTGTTTCTCTATCTACTTATACTGGTTTTTACAGTGGCGCTTGATTGATTCCAGTGATATTACTCCTGATTTACACCAATGAGTTGAGAACCCCACCCGCAGATACTCAGTTCCTCCTTTTGATGGTATCACCAGGGCCTGTCCATACAGTATGAAGCAGAGCTTCAGAGGAAAAACCCTTCCTGGCTTTGGGTCTGTAAAGTCCCATGCATAATTACAGAGCTACATAAACAGTGATGCCTCACGCAGTTCCATGCATAGTATACTTGTACACGGTTTACCATCAGGCAGAATATATTTGGTTAGTCTATAAGGTACAAATGTATCATCTGCAGGTGCTCTCTCAGCCTGATGAAGGGTCTTTGTAGCAAAAAGCTTGCTAAAGGGAATTTTTCCATCTGAGTTGGTCTAATAAAATATATCAGATTTACCCAAAGAACCACATCTGTCTATTTAGTCAATACACTTATTTTATTTAGTTAGTTAATAGATTTATTTTGGTAGTCTACAAGGTGCGTATTTACCCTGCCTTCTGCCTGACTTCAGACTAATATGGCTAACTACCTCCCTCTTTTTACCATCAACATATTACAGTCCTGGAGCCATATTTCACTCTCATCAAGCACCACATGACTGTTAGACTCAAGGCTTTCAGTCTGCACTGGGTTTGCTGTTCTGTAGAACATCCCAGCAAGCCTCATTTTTATCAAGAAGGCTTTTCACTAAGCACGAGGGGCCCAGTTTAGAAAGATAAAACCTAATCGGATTCTCCCACCCACCTTCCACCTCTCTCAAAGGCTTGAAAAAGGTCAGCTTGGTGTGGGATTAGTACAGCTTTTTTCCATCCCTGACTGGAAACAGGACCCAAGAATAGCCAGCAGTTTCCTAGGAAGTATGCACATACTGAGGATGCTGTTCTTGAAAGATATACCCAGACCACTGTCATTGCTCTGTCAGTGCAATGGAAACGTCTGCACAAGAGAATGTCAGACAGTCCGTGCATGCTCAGCCCTCTCAGAGCAGCCACCCAAGGCAACAAAGCCCCTCGCTCCATCCTGTTACAATACCAACCCCAGGACAAGGATAAGAGTCCCTGTGGTTGTCACCTACAGCCCCCAGCTTGGACATGTCATTAATGACTTCCAGCCCCTCCTGAAAGAGGACAACTCTCTCAAAATAGTCATGGGGAATAAACCTGTCTTGGTTTAGAGGCAGTTCCCATCTGCAAATGGTCTCCCTCCAACAACAAGCTACCCAATTCTGAGTCTCACCAAGGCATCAGGCCTCGCAACAGACCCAGATGCCTTCCATGTCCCAACATCAGTACAGACCACATAGTTGCTGGACCGAATAACATAGATTATAACATCCAAGGTCCATTCACTTCCACCAAAGTCATGGATACCATCGCCTGCTCACGGTGCACCTCTGCTTTCTACGTCAGACAGATGGGGAGACTCCTACATCATCAAGTGAATGAATACCAACCTACAGCTGATAGCAGAAAGATGAACAGGCCTGCGGCAGAAGACTTTAACCTCCCTGGATGCTCCATTGCCACCCTGAGGGTGGCTGTTCTCAGACAGCAAGCTTTTAACAATTTGAACAGGAAAGTGTGGAACAAGAAGTCATCCACAGACTGGATTGTGTTAAGCATGATTTAGACAGGGACTAAGGATTCTTATCGCATTACCTGGATTAACTTTTGTGACCCCTTTGTGCCTATGGATTTACTGCTTATTTGCCTTTCCCAGCACTCCCCCTTCTTTCTCCCTATCCCATACCCTCCTTTGACTTTAGTATTCTAATTTCTCCCTTGTTCTTATACATTGCTTTGTGCACATCCTTTCACAACATCTGATGTTAGATGAACATCTTGCTGGGGTCATTTGACCCCAGTACTCATTCCTGCCATGGCAGGGGGTCGGACTAGATGATCTGCTCAGGTCCCTTCCAACCCTAGAAACTATGAAACTATGAAATAAGCTTTAGCTCACGAAAGCTTGCACTAGATATATCTACTTTGGTTAGTCTATAAGGTGCAAAGCTAGCCTGCCAGTACCACCTCCAAGATTTCAGCCAAGGGTACCTGCTGCAACAATAGCACAAAACTGGGACTCAGGAAACTGGATGTCTAGTCCTGGCCCTGCTGCCAGTTTGATGAGCTACCTCAGGGATGTTGCTTCACCCTCCTGGGCCCTCAGTCAGCCCACGTATAAGTAGAGATAACAACCCCTATCTTGTAATGCACTGTGAGTGAGGTGCTAAGTAAGAAATAGCTCCTGTTAGCACAGTGAAAATATATACTTACCTGCAGTCCTTCCAGGGTAGCATCTCCCATCTAGGAACAGAGCTCTCTCCAGCTCTGGGGACCCATGCATATGTGTGCAGGGAGGGAGGAGGGAAGGTGCTAACATCCATAGATATAAAAGAAAGTACTAAATCTGCATTGCTTTTTCTTCTGCAGTAAGATTCCCCCCACACACACTTTTTTTTTTTTTTTTGAGAGCGTGGAGGGAGGTTTGGGGAGTAGGAATATGGCCTACTCCAAGGAGGGAGCACTCCATCTCCCTGACAGAACAAAGTGGGAAGGGAGGAGGAGGGGAAGGACTCGCTGAAGGGGAGCCTGGCTGCTCTCCTCACAGACTGCAGCCTTCTGTCATCTTCTCTAAACTTGCTCGTTAGGCTATTTAACGCAGCCGCTGTTTAATAAACTCTCTGCCACAGGGATTAAGTTTCACCTCTAGCATCTTTCTGCCAAGAGCAGAACATTAGCCAGACCCCCAGTCAATGCCAATTGGGTGGAGCTGGAGCCGGAGCCAAGTCAATGGACACCAGCTGGAGCAGTAGCCCAGGAACCAACTCCTCCGATGGGATGAGACTCTCGGTGCCGCTGGGACAAGCAAAGAGGAGGAGGGCCTGCAGGATGAGAGGTGACAGCGCTGCAGAGATGCACCAGCACTCAGAGGGCCTCAAGCTGGATCCAGGCAGGGGAAGCGCAACACATTCCAGAGGGGCACTGCAAGCACAGGCCTCCCCTCTCCCTGCAGCCTTGACAGCTGCTTCATTACAACAGGAATGAAAGGCGCAGAAGCCCCCAGAGGATTCAAAGACTCCAGCCCTAAAACTTTATGGCCCTCAAACTCAGACGCAGAGCTCAGAGGCCACTGGACTGCAGTGAGGACAGATCAGTGCTCCAAGCCCGCTGCGGATGCAGCAGAGGCCCATGGGGACCTTGCCTGGAAGTTGCTTTCTCTAATAGAAACCCTTTGTTTACTGCCCTAATCGGAGTGGTTAAAGAACAGCCTGAGCTGTTTCATTACAGACATAAATAAACGGTGGCTGGTGCCGCTGTACCTTGCTCTGCATACGCCAGGGGACTTCTCATGGCAGTCAGCTTCCTGAGCTGAGGAGGAGCCATATATTCTCAATTAATTGAAAACAACTGTGCCAACGAGCCAACAGTTTTGCTATCATTGGAAACGAGCATGTGGAGTCAGCACTAATGATGCCTTGGAGAAATTGAGGAACATGACAGTACATCCCATACAAATGAGATGAGCTATCAAACTCAAGCAAATAGCCTTCCAGCCTCTGCATCAATGCCCTCCCCACAGCCCCATCGCATAAGCTCCTTGGTTAAAAAAGGCAGCGCTTTAATGCTGATGATCATCAGATGCAGGGCAAGATCCCAGCCCCATCCATATAGAGATATGATCCAGATCTGACTAACACCAAACCAGACTGGATGGGCCGGGATTTCTTTTAACTGATCTCGGAAGAAAACAACAGCATAGCTGAACTATGTGAAAGCCACTATCAACTTGGTTTGCAGAGCCTGATCCATAGCCTGTTGAGAGTCAGTGCAAAGATTCCCAAGGCCAAGTTTTCCACAGCGCCAAGGTGTGTGTATGGTGCAGTCACAGTGAGTGCAGTCTAACACAGATGCACCTGAAGCAGGGTTGGGTATTTGACTGGTCAAATAAAGTTTGGTCAACTGACCAGTCAAATATTGGTCAAACATTGTAAAAAAATTGCCAATGGGTCCAAATAATACACAGGAAAACCACAAATTTTCCATTAAGAAATGTGTCAAGAACAATTTTTAAAAAGCATATTTTTGTCAAGAAAACTATATACAAAAAGTAGTTTTTGTAAAATCTTTGCTCAAAAATACGCAGTCACTTTACCAGTCAATTGACCAGCTTGCCAACCATAACCTGAAGTAGTCTTACAGTAGCTAGATTGGGCACTGTTAGCTTCTCCAGTTGGTTTTTCAGTCCAAAACTATATGTGATCTCACTCCCTCAGGTGTATCTACAATATGCTGCAGCTACTGCAGTGCAGACATGCTCCGAGTGACTTAGGAGCCTAATACGAGTTTTGACTTAGGGTCCACTTAGTTTACTCTGCCTCTGACCATGCCAAAATATGCCCTGCCTGTGCACTCCTGTGCCTGCAGGCCAAATGATAACATAGCTGCTGCTTGATGACCTTGTGGCAGAGAAGTGAGAGAACGGGGCTCCTGAACACACTCAGACACTGTCTCGATGGGCCTTTAGTTCCATCTTCCAAAGCATCTTACCTTGATCTTCAAAAATCTGCAGGAACCTCACTTCCACTGAAGTCAAGACATGGGAGCAAGGTACCCCAGTACCTTTGAGGAGCAGGGCTGAGAGAGACTTCATCAACTGGCTCCATCCACTCAGGCAGAAGCCATGCCGCCTGTCTCCCAGTCTATTCCTGGCCTGCTGCCGGACCTAGGGCCAATCTCATAACTTCTACTGGCCTCAGTTTCCCCAGTCTGCCACACAGGGAACACTAGAGCAGACGGCTCATTTTAGCAAACTGTGTGTAAAACAAGTGGAGATCCTTGGGTAGAAGAGCAAACTTGTTCAGTTCCAAGTGCAAACTGTGCGCGTGGCAGGCAAGGAAGAGCCACTGCAAGAAAAGCACTGTTTATTAGAATAATAATAATGATAATTACTACTACTACTATTAGTAGTAGTATTGTCATATATACTACTCCTAATAATGGGTATTATATGCTTCCATAATCATAGTGGGTCCAGTTATCAGTAGGTGTAATGCAGCACTGTTGGATTTAGTGGATGAACACAGATTTACACCCACCGAGAATTTTGGCCCCTCTGTTCCATCAGGTACTCGCACACACTGCTCCAGCCAAGACCAGCAGGGAGAACAAGCTGTAGCCCAGAGGGTCCAGCGGGTTAGCTGCTCTCTGTGATAGGAGCAGAGAGTTTGAAATGCCCACCCCACCCTAGGCTGCTGTAGCCAGGCACCTTCCCAGTGCTCTGCCAAGCCGTTTTTCTCCAGCTGTTGAAGAGGGAGCAGTCAAAGTAGCAAGCCAACACAGATGGTGCTGCTTGTCCTAACTGTTGGTTCAGGAGCTTAGAACGACACTTCATAAACTGGAAGACCTCGCATCCTGGTAACCAGGTGATTCCTTTCTCCAACAGTGGCAACCTGAATGAATGAGACCATCCATCCTGCAGCTCTTTGAGGTGAAATGTTGTTTGAGATATAAAATGCCTCTTCAAGGTCTGAACCTCATTTGTCATGCTCTGGTTAATGATATTTACTACCAATGTAAGTGAACTCTTGTGATACATTTAATCTAGCTGGAATATAATAAATACCCAAGAGATGGGAGCTGTTTTATTTGGGTTTTGTTCTGAATTCCAGCCCTACCTCTCTTGTGTTGTTGCTAACGTTGTAATGCTAAAGCACATGGCTAAAACCTGGTAATATGAGCATATAACCCAAGTTAGTTAGCAGCATCTGATACAGCTGACAGAGCTGGGCTAGTGTCTGGATTTGGATCAAAATCTGAGAAGGGATGGTCTGCTGATGGACTCGGACATTAGCCTAGGAACAGAGATCAGAGTTTCTGTAGCACAGACTTCTGTATGTCCTTGTCTGGTTTCTCTGGGCCTCATATTCCCATCTGTAACACGTAGATAACATTTTCTTATCTCACAGGGGTGTTGTGAATACATTACAGACCAGGAGGCACCCAGATATTAGAGCCATAAGTGCCCTGGGGAGACATGAATAAGTGTTTGCTCAGCCTGCCTCTAAAGATGGAGCGAGTCCAGACACTGTTTTCCGTGTCACATGTCAGAATATTTTCCCACACAATCATACTAAATTTTAGACAGCTTTTCAAGGACCTCCTTTGAAAGCTTCTTTTAATTCATTGGTTTCAATGGTGTTAGTACCATTCCCCACCCCCCTACAATTAGACTAGATTTTCTTATGGGTTGCATCTCTGTTCTGCGCTCACTTATTTTGGTGGCTGAAATCAATCATCACCAAGTGGGAGGGATGTATATATACACAGGGCAGACTGACCCAAAAGAGAGTCTCCTATTGTCAAACTGATACTATTGTTAAGAACTCATCAATGTGTCATTTTATAAATCAGCTAACCAATCCAAGTACAGTACATTAATTGTATTATAAGCTGAGTTATCACCACTTTATTTTTCCATCCAGGGATTTTTGCTATCTGACTCTTGTATTTTATGCAGAAAATGTCACCCAGCCATGGCATGAACAGCTGAGCAGGACTGGCTTTGGCGCACCTATGAGGCACTATTTCTAAGTATGTAGTACAGGATTTGCTTAGAAGACCAGATGCACTCCAGGTTTCCCAGGGTTACCATTTGGATGCAGCCATTCCTGAAAAAGTCCAATTTTTCCTTGGCTCTCAGTGCATCTGTTCACAGTTACACTTACCCCAGCTGATGCGCCCTTTGCTGTAGCTCTACTGGATGATGCAGGAGACACTGCGCACTCCACAGGTGAAACGCTGTGGACACAACCTTCTGTAAGACGGTGAGGACTTACAACGGTGATAAGTCACAAGACAGTCTACAGTGCCTTTGCTTACAGACTTAGAGCAGCACTGAGATGGAAGAGAGCAGAACAGTACTGGGAACTAGTCACAGTGAGTAGCCAAAGGCTTGTGTACATGAGAAACATTCCCGGGGCAGTTAAATTGATCCAGCTTGACTCAAAGGAGGGCAGGCACAAGGATCCGACCACCTCCCCTGCCACTTCTCTCTACCAGCCAGCAGCAGCATGGCATAGGGGAAGGGCCTGGCCACAGTGCAGCCAAAGCCCACCACCACTAAACACCACCAAAGTCTCCACTCCATGGGCTGAATCCAGTGGCTCCACAGTCATAGGTTGCCAATCCCTGCTCAAATGCCTTGTTCCACTTGAACTTGTTGTTTGGACAGAGGTGTAAGCTTTCAGAACACAAGCAATCCTGACAGGGAGTTATACTGGTCTAACCACAGAGGTTGGTATCGTCATACTGGTGCAACTGGGAAAGCTTCTCCTACAGACAAGACTGGAGGAACCAGCCCTACAGCTGGCCTGAATTTACATCTGGCAGCCAAACTGAATCCTGCCACTATGTTTTTCTGGCCAGCCCTTGGGACTCATCAGTGCACTTCCACTTCCTGCCCCAGCACGGGGCCATTTTGTTTTGGTCCTTCAGTCATGCTCCTTCCCCTGCTTGTGTCCTCCAGCTGTTCCAGTTACAAAGCTCTTTGGGGTGGGGGACTGTTCTGACCCATTTCATACAGCATCAGGGACGTCCCTGGCACTTTTCTAGCAACCAGCAGCAACTCTCTGCTGGGGCAAGGGAAACTTCGATGACTCTACTGCATAAGCACCTTACATGGGCCACAGACAATACTGCTTTTTCACACAATTTGCCTGGAACATCTCTGACTAGACCATATTATGTTACAGCCAATGGCATCCTATTATAACAGTTGCCAGAGAGTAGAGCTGCAGAACTCATTGTGCCGTACAACTACTGGATTACATAATGCCTCATATCAGATTAGACCCCAGCTTGTAATATTGCCAGCTGCACAGTAGCAGAGAGCATCCTGAGGTAATGAAAGGCAACAGAGTGAAATGCAAACTAATGCATCATTCAGCCCCCTGATTTTTGTAGACCCAAGCCACATGATAAATTATTGCAGACACTCCAGTACAGAGACTCCCTTCAAATGCAAGAAGAAAAAGCAGAAAGTCCCAGCACAGATGTACCCTTCTCTAATTCAGACAGAATTGGATGTTATGGCGCTGGAGTCCTGGCTGCCTAAGGGGAAATGGAAACTATCATCTACGATGCCAAAGCCACTGAGAGCAAAGGGAGAACACGGGGCAATTAAATGGTGAGTGCTGCTCAGCCTCGGGGCACAACTCCACCTCTGGACCATGCGAGGAAGTACAGCATCAAGGCATACTAAATCCTGCCACTGAAGCCCCCTGGGAGTGTGTCCATCAGTTCTCTGGCTCAGGCGGCTATGCTTCCTCAGGGGTGTATCTCCCATCTCAGTACTGCTCCATGTCTTAGAACAACAGCATTGTTCTCTCTTGCAGCTTACTCACCAGGGTGGGTATGCGGGACTCTGGTCCAGAGGTGGTGCAGCTACACCTTGCTGTAACCCTCAGGGGTTACACCAAGGGCCTTGGAATCAGGCTTCCTGGTGGCCTTGGTTCCTGGCTTGGCTCCTGACTCACCCTACACCTTCTGGGGGGTCACAATCTCCCTCTGCCTCCTTTTACTTTTTGGCTCTCTTGCTGGTGCAACTGGGGTGGGGAGGGGGAAAGAGTGCTTTGGTTTATTGTTTTGCAGCTCCACGGCACCCTGGAGATAACCCCTGCCTTTGTCCTTTGACCTGAAAATGAAGGTTATTGGGGAAGTTTGTACTGCCCATCCCCTCCATAGGAATAACAGGGGAGGAGAGTCTCTTTTTCAGAGGCCCTTGACTTTGGCCTTGGGTCCAAGAAAAGCTGGATCTGCTGTCTAAGCACGTGGCGGGCTCCATCTCTTCGCTCTGGCCTGCTCTGAATGGGCAAGCAGAGCTGGGAGGTTCCTTTGTGGTAGGTGGAAAAGCATCGTCCTGTCATCGCTCAGGTTATTCCAGGCTGGGTTATTATTGCAAGTGAGCTTAAGAAAGACTGTTGGAAGAATCTGTCTACTGTTTGCTGGATGCTTCATCTTTATTTCAACTCCAAAGATTCCAGGCAAGATCAACTGTGAAATATTTCAAGTAACCTCCTTCCCTTCTGCTTTAGGCTGGGAGTCTCTAGTACAAGGTGATGGAGATATTTACAGGCATCTGGAGATCCCTGTGCAACCCAGGCACCAGCCAAGGTAAATCACCAAAAGGGAGTGAGATTTCAGGGTGGGAAGCACCAAGTTCCATTGACCACCCATGAGACTGGAGCACTTAAACCCCTGGAGCTCCCTTGCAAATTCCTAGTCTAAACTGGTTGGGAGTTTGGTTTGGAGCATTCCCAAGGATGTGGATTCCAACCGCCTCTTCAGTACTGGTCTCTTTGGAACAGACAGAACCTCATGAATTACCAGACCAGAGCAGGCCCAACCTCCTGTCTCCTGCTGTGATCTATACCAGCTACTTTGGAAGAAAGTTCTGGGCCCTGAACCCTGGCGCTCTCTGCAACACACACAGATAGGCAGGACACCAAGGCCATGGGTTTAAACTGCAGCAAAGGCAGATTTAGATGACATCTCAGGAAACCTTACTAGCTGTAAGAGCCATTGGAAGCTGCAAGAGAATAAGCTGCCTGGGAAGTTGTGAAACCTTCTGTACTGGAGGTTTTCAAGGACAAGCTGGATGGGCACAGGTCTGTGGTGGTTTAGGAACGGCACATCCTGCATCCGTGCAGGCACTGAACTACTAGATGGCCCTGGAGGTCCCGTCCCAACCTATGATTCTGTTGTAGGGGTTCCTCCCCAGGGAATCACCAGTGGGATGGTTATTTGAAAGGATCTGCATAGGCTTTTGCCATCGCTAAATTCAACCCTTTGTAATTTTAGCCTGGATCCTAAATCTTAGAGACGGCATCTCCTGTACAGTGCAGTGCCCACAAGCCTGTGAGAGGTGGTTCTGAGGAGCACTGGTGAGACCACACACAAATGATCCCCAGTACTGGGGAAGTCTGGAACCAACGGTAAGAGTCAGGTCCATCACTAACTAGCCCGTTTTGTAGGTGAAGAGCTTTCCTGCAACCATGCTCGTGTTCTGCAAGGTAAATAATATATAATGAACCATATTCTGGAAATGTCCCAGTCACTCTACTGGAAGTAGGAAGACACCAGAGATCCCAAATATTGTCAACCCCTCAGTGAAAAAGATTTTGTCTTGGGAGAAACAGCTACACACACACCAAACCCTAAATCACATTCAATCCTTTTTCAAAATATTTTATTAATAATCCATTAGTTAAGGAATATAAGGACAGTATCTTCTTACACTTTAACACTAAAGAGTGTTCATGAAGAATAGTTTCTGAAGAAAGAAAAGTTATAATTAAATACAGCATGGAACCAAATACAGACAAAATCTTTTAACAAGATCAAGTTCTGGTTATACTTGCTTATACAGCATGGAAAAAACCTATCTGAAATTGAATTGGAAAATATTAGCAAGGGAATTATGATAACAGAACTAGATGACAGATTTTTGCTGGACTAGACATCTCTTTTCTAACAAGTATACTGATTATAAAAGATGCAACAGCCCTTTGGAAAAGGACCTATTTCTAATTAGATCAAATATATATATAGTGTTACATTAGAATGGTTGCTTTCTTGTATAGCACTCCTTCTGGGCTGACACCAGAATTATTAGCTATTTACTTAAAAAATTCACAAACCTAAAAGGTTACAGAGTATCTCAGAACTTTACTGTCTGTTAAGTAAGAAACCAGATGAACAAAAAGAAAAGCCAACAAGAAAATGTTAACTGAGTCATACCTTTTGCATAATAGGAAATTAAAAGATTTAAAAGTTGCAACTTTCGTGGCAGCATGAAAAATATACAGTTGTGTAGCCAAATGAAGACACCCAGACAATTATGTTTGGGAGACAAATTTGACATTTTAACAACGTAAAAACAAAGTACACAGGTAAGAAACTGGACAGCAATAATCTTTAGTGTTACTGAGGAAAGGGAGGGGACAGTGGGGAAAGTTTCATGTTTGGTAGCACACATGAATTATGATGTGTGATTAAAGGTACCAATACTACTGAGCATCTCTGAGAAAGCTGCAAGAAAGCTACTCATCTCATGATAAAAAAATATATGCACTGGTTGTTTCAGCTTTGTACACAGAATACACAGAATTTACCCACCTCACTCTCTTTCTGGTCATTGAGACTGTAAAAACCACACTAAGTGAAAAGCCAGGGAAAACAGCAAATAAATAAGGACACCTACCTAACCCAGCCCTGAATGTAACCCACTGTGTGCACTAATGCAAATCACGTAAAAATGACTTCAGCACAGCGCTGGCATCAGATCCTGAACTGACGTAATACAGCACAACCCTCTTGGCTTGCACGCCGACTGACGCCCACTGCAGCTTTGGCTCATTTGCTTGTAAGCTTCTCGCCAGGCCACACCTGCCGTCATTCCAACACTTTCGTGCTGTCCAATGCTGCCATAATTCTGTTTGGTGGAACAGGATCCAGGATCCAAAGGAAGGCTGGAGGCAAGGAGCCAACACCCATAAGCCACACACACTGTCTACCTAAGCAATAGTAACTAGATTAAAGAGGATCATTTGAGTTCTCAACACATCTTCTCCAGGTATCTCTAAGCATTGAGCTAAACCTCACAGTGCCCCGTGAGGTCTGTACAGAGGGAGACTCTCTGTGTCTGGAGCCCAGCAAGGAAGTGGCATTGATGAGGAGCAGAACCAAGAGTCCTGGAAACTAGTCCTACCATCCACTCACACAAATACATCCCCTGCCCGAATGGGAACTGAACCCTAGCAGCCGTTCTGCGCAGTACCTGTATGAGCCCACGCTTTGTTGAGCAGCATCCATCAAAGCATGACACTCATCAGGTAAGATGCACCCAAGTGTCATGGACCCATTGACAAGCCACCAAGGTTGTTCTCCTTGGATTGCATTTCCAATTGTAGGTAGATTTAACCCAGTGCCTGTTCCTGATGCTCAGCCCTGGGGGCATTTCTGGGTCATGGCAGTTGCAACCAGGCATTTGCAGAACGTGTGAAATGATCCTTTCATGGATTCTGCATATTTGGGCTGGGCAGAGAGATGGATCATCAGAGCCATGGCCAGTCTGGTCTCTTCCTTGCAGAGACACTGGAGAAACCTGAAATGCCTAATAGCCAGTAAGAAAGTAATGTTGAAGATAGAAAGGGCTGGATTTCAAGAAGTCTCCCTGCACCTCCTGCCTTTCCATCCAACGCAGGAGACAGCAAACTACCTCATACCAATTAAAGGCCCATTTAGTTTGGCATCATAACCCTAACTGCAGCCAGCATCAGAGGCCCAAAAAAAACCACCATTGAGACCAACTGGAATAACACACACCCAAGAACAGTTCTTCTTCAACCCATGAGGGAATGGCTGGTCTATGTTCCAGAACAAGAGGGTTTCTGTCTCTCACACACAAACAATTTCAACCAATCTAATGTAATTGTGGGTTTTCCTTGTGGCTCATAGAAACAGTCAATTATTTTTATTTTTAATCCTATAAATAAGCTCTTGGCCTCAGCATCATACAGCACCAAGTTCCACTGGCTGACTAACGCATCTTCTTCCATTTAAAATGTGTTGTCTTCCCATTCCCTTGCTCTCTGGACATTGTTAATGCATCTACCACACCCCTCCACATTCATCTCCTCCTTACAAGACAGTCGTGGCACTGGACATGCTCCAGTGTAACTGAGATAAATAACACTTGCTGTCTGCATTACCCGGTTATACTTTTATACTTCACTAGTTTTTGTATTGGGAATACAAGTAAGGAGGACAACTCACCGGGTTATCAAAGGAAAGGGACAAGCTTCTACCCGCCGCCATGTGCCTGTTTCCTATATTTTAGTCTCATCTCTCCACATCCGAGAGATTCTCCAGGCCCTGAATCATGTCCAGTACCTTTCTCCAAACCTTATTTCTGCTGGCTTCTTTCAGCACAGCCTGTCCAAGAGGAGTGTGTACGATGCCCTCCTGCATTCCTGAAATCTTTCTTAGACCCTTTCTTAATTAAAATGAACTTCTGCTTTCCTTTTGTATCGCTGCTGCAGCACCCGGAGCATGTGTCCATTGCAGTGGGCACTCTAGCAGGTGAATCTGTTTCTTGGGTGGTTCCGTTAAGTGTGGGTGCCGCTGAGGCTGTCACCATCTGTCTGGCAGGCATTATCACTAGCTGTACGTTAGTCACATGGGCAAGAGACTTCAGTTGTACCTGCAAATATCTGCCCCCCTCAAAATGTGAGTATGTTCTTTCCTCCCACATAAATCAGGAAGCTGGCTGGCATCTCATTTGGATTCAGGCACAAACTGCATGCCTGTAAAAAGACAAGCATCAGGATTTGTTAAGCAATATCTTTTATTGGACCAACTCTATGACTGGGAAGGATGTTAGATAAGCATTTGGGAACAGAGCACCATTCCTCTGGTCTGGGAGAAAAGCAGAGCCAGGTAAAATAAAATACCAGGTAGAACCATTTTAATTTAAAACAAAACTCAGTGTTCTCCCTCACTGTGTAGCTAAAGCAGTATCTTCCCCCTTCCCAGACATAAGGGTTCAGCATCTCTCCCAGCTATGCAGATGGTCTGGACTGTACACTAAATACATCTTGCTCCTTTGCATATTCTCTGGGCCATCATGGCTACTGCAGCCTCAGTTCTAAAAAGGGGTCCTGTCCCCCAGTTAGAAGCGCTATTTGTTCTCGAAAGGTCATTTTGCAGTCCAAGAGCAGCCCAACTCTGGCCTCACCATTCCAAGGTCGCAAGGCTGGGCCTCGTGGTCTTGCAAAGAATGGCTTGCGCAGGAAGCCAGGGAAGCTCACACTGCTTCCTTTCAGGGTGGGTGAGGTTGGGTGCAATGTGTGTCGCCCTTCATGCCACTTGGAAGAGGCTACACAAAACTCCAAACCACGTGGGAAGAACAGCTGCGTGTTGAGGGACCTGGAAAAGTTGAGTGTACACACAACGGGCTGGAGGAGGAAGAGATATCCTCACACTCAGTACCGCAAAGGGCATCCTGTCCAGGTCCTTTGGCCCGGAGGGGCATTGGACAGGCCTTGCACATCCCAAACAGCCACCAACTACCAGACAGAGCCCTCCCTGATCAGCTATGGCAGGCCTGGGCTGACTGTCAGGGATCTGGGTCTTCCCTTCATATGCACCAGATATTCCCAGAAACACTACTGTAAGTAACTTGCAGGAACTGAGGAGACAGCAACTGCTGTGGGAATGGAGAGGGCCGCTCATCCAACACCCTGCCAGAAGTCAAGGAGAGACCAAATCCCGAATAATCTACACCACTGGGTAAACAGTGACCTTCAGAGAAGCTGCTTCCCACCAGCCACGGCCAGAGGCACCTCGGGCAAGAAAGTAATGAAGAATTCAAGGGACACGTCTGGTCAAACTCAGATCCATGTATGGGGCCATACTCCTACTAGGAACAGCACCGTGTACTACAAGTAGGCAGTTCACGGGGCCACTTAAAAACTCTTGTGCTGCTCACTGCATCACTGGATTTAAATGACAGATAAGTCAAGACCAAGTCTCAGACCAAGGGTCTCCATAAGGATTTGGGGTAATTCTGATACAACAGGGATTTGGAGGGGGCGGGGGGAGAGGAAGGATGGGGTTTTTTTGTTTTTCACTTTTGATCTTATTCTGACAGAGAAATGCAGAGCATCTGCCAAGTGCCCTCAATGCCCAAGAAGTTCAACAGGAACTTCAGATCCTCAGCACTTGTCAACGTTTGGTCCCACTTAGGGTGTCTGTAGCTCCAACACAGCAGCACTTTGAGAATGGCTAGAGGCAGACCGATTCCTTCTCAACTGGTCAAACCAAGAGGGGTGCCCTAAGTAAACACACAGCACGAATAATGAGAAATAGGTGAGATAACATTACATCTGTCAGTGACAAAGCCAGGTGCCAGCTGGAAGAGAGGAGTATTATCTTCTTTTAAATTTAGCAGCATCCCTTAAAACTCCATATGGGCTCAAATCCTCAAAACCAAGCAGTGGCTGTGGGAGTCCAGCTCCAGACACCCATGACAGAGCCTGATTTTTCACAAGCTGGCGAAGTACCCACACTCTGGAAACAGCCTCCTTTTCCGGTGTCTCCAGCTGATCAGCAACTCTGACGCTTCCCAAATCACTAGCTGCCTCTGAGAACGCTGGACCGTCATCCTCTTTACTAGTACAAACCCCTTAAAAACAAAACACTGTTAAACGTCCCCCTACCTTAAACGGTCTTTTTGTCACCATCTGTATGAAGCTTGCCACTCTACGGACAAATGCAACCGATGGGAAGGTGATGTGTAGCAACACATTAAAAGAAACAAAGAGTCGTGCCCTGGGGCACTATTCATTACAAAATATTCAACAACCAGTGCAAACACATTCTTTAGAAAAAGGCAGTATAAGAATAAGTTAAAAACTAAAATGGACTATAACAAAAGAGTAAATCGACTGCTTTTTTTTCCCAACAGACATGAGGTAGTTGTGTTGTTAAGGAGGAAAAAAAAAAAAACAGAAAGAAAGAAAAGGGAGAAGTAGTAAAAATGCTACTCTATACCACACACTACTCCACTCTATAAAATTAAATAATATAAAGATGCTCCAAAGAAATAAAAATACACTGTCGTACATTAAAAGGAGAGATGTGTACCTAAAATATTAGGTACCAGAACCTATGTAAAACGAAGTCCAGGGTGGTGAAATGACCCAGATGCCGGAGAAGGTTCTATATAGTACAAGTTGTTAGAGGCACTCGTAGAGTGTGTAATAAAAGGCCACTACATCAGCCTGCTAGTAATAGTTACTGTGGTAGTGTACAAAGAGAGCCTTAAAATCATTTTAACCATGGGTGAGCAGAAAAAGCCGAGGGCTATGGCGAACTGAGTGTCAGTTTGCAGTCATCTCCTCCCACTTTAGGTGTTTAATTTTACCAAATCCAGCCCAAAGCTGCAAAGCAGTCGGCAATGCCAGGGCCCTCCCTGATGGAGCCGCGTGTTCGAGAAGACCTGCTCAGTGTGTTCCTGCCTCTTTCTGGCAACAGGGATGTCCCGTCAGTCCCCGTCACAAAATACATGGGAGGTGGCTGCACAGGTTTAAGTAGGCATCATGATTTTATGTGGCAGACCCGTTCCTCACTTCCATGGATTGTGAGAGGCACTGAGCAGCCCTAGCTCCTAGCTGTGAGATGTGGGCACTCGCTACCTCGCCGTACTGACTCATCATCTCATCACCAATGCCTTGGAGTCGAGGACAATTGTCTTCCATGACTGCTTTATTGTGGGTCCAAAGACGGTTGATGAGGCTAATCCAGATCTTAGGATGGCTTTACGGAAGTTTTTCCAACAAGTAAGTTTGCGACAAATATTGACTACCTTCGTGGCGGGCAGAGGGCACCTGACACAAGAAAGCCCAGATGGACTACAGACATACTTCTAGCTCTCCCATGAGCAAAATCAGATTAATTTCCTCTTAATGATTATGGACACACATCATGTTCTCAGATGCTGAGGATGAGTTGATGAAGCAAGAGATACTACACAGAGGCGCGTCCTGCTGGCCTGTAGAAAAAGCTTGGCACTTGACTGGCTCCGCGCTCCCTCTGTCTTCTTGTGCAGAGTTCGAGTCCCTGCCTTCCACAGGATCCAAGCCATCCTGGGGCCTGTGGAAGCCGTTGGTGAGCCTGTGAGCGCAGGCCGGCTCTACCTTGTTAGTCTGCCTCCTGTCAGTACCTAACAGCACATCCGGGGGCTGAAGCTCAGGCGGGCCCTCAGGGTCCCCCAGTGCCTTGCTGACATCCCGCAGGGTGGTGGCGTGCGTGTGAAGGGTCTGGTCCTCGGAGGGGAAGTGCTCTGGGTCGTGGTCCTCACACTCCATCTCATCAACGTCCGGGAGCTGCATGCTGTAGTCTTTGTTGGAGGCTGAGAAATCCGAGTGGACGATAACCTCGGCTTCCACCTGATGGTGGCTGATGGGAGGGTGGCTTTTCTTCACTTCACTCTGCAGGTGAACAGAAAGCAAAAGGGCCAAGTGACTTGCTGCACACCATGCAGGCCCCCCAGCCAGCTCCCCACCCACCTAGGCCTATCCTTAGCGTTAAGCATCAACGTCACTCCACTGACTTCACGTCCTGCCTGCTTTAGGTTAAGCCTATCTTTACGTGCTTCCCCGTATCAGAGTCTTGCACCTTGTTTGAGCTGAGACGGGAGCCACAGCCAAAGCAGGGGAAACACAAGATGGCTTTATGGCATAATGACTTGATACCTCTCAAAAACCAGACCACCTGTAGGCAGCTTCCATGCCGCTCCTTCCAGCTCTGAAGTCGAGAGGGCTGTTTTAGCCCAACCAGAGCTAAGACGACGCCACCTGAGTTTAATTGCATTTTCTACCAGCTCTCAGTAATTGACGCTGGAAATAAAGTGTGCAGCTTGCAGACAGAGCTCATTGTGCACCCAAAGCTAAATATGTTATTTAAAAAAATAAACATCAGGTCATGGCATTTATAAAGACAAACAGTCCAACAAAAGCCTATTCAAATCGGTCGCCCAGAGCATTTCCGGGCATTCATCCACATGGCTTCAGATGTTTGTGATCCCACCAATGATTGCGGGAGATGAAAATACCCTGGGCTCGGGGCTCAGTGAGTGAGCGAGGTGGGAAGAGTCTTCCCAAGGCTTCACACTATGCCAAGTATTAGCATTAAATTCATCTTCCTCGTCTGAACGGCTGGTTCCCCCAACAGTTCTCTCTGCATAACGGGAGCACTGTCCTCAGCAGAGACCCCCACAGCGAACAGCAGGACTGTGCAAAACACCATTGTTTTGTTTCGACATCCATTTCACCATTTTGAAGGGACAGTGTTTCATTTCGGCATTTTGTTTCATTTCAAAGCACCGTTCCGTTCCATTTCGTCAAACCTGCGTTTCACCCATAGCCTATAATGGGGAATCATGAAAATGCCTAAAACTTTGCCTGATTCAGGTGAGAATTCCAGGGATGGCAGCCCCTTCTGAGGGCATGACGCCTGCCAAGTTTCAAAGAGACAGGCGCAGAGGTTTCTAGGAAATTGCACCTCAAACTGTTCAAACAAAACTTGTGACATTTGCTGGCAATGGCAGCCTTCTGTCATCCAGCGCGCAGATCTGGGGGCCTGCACTCCCAGGAGGGCTGCAGGGCTATGCTGGACTCCTCCCGGAGGTGCAGGCCCCTAGATCTGCGCCAGATGACAGGAAACTGCTGCCTGGGACTGGCGCTGGGCGCGGGCTGCGTCCAACACCAGGGAAGATTCCTGCTGCCGCCGGGCCCAGGCAGCAGGGGCAGCCTCCTGTCATCCGGCGCGCGGATCCGGGGGCCTGCACCCCTGGGAGGAATCTGGCAGTGCTGGGAGGACAGACTGAGCTCTGTGGGGCTGGCAGAGCCGGTCAGAGCGCAGCCCCGTCTCTCTCTGCCTCCCGCCACCGGGCTGGCTCTGCCCACTTCCTGCCGCCAGGCTGAGCTACGCGGGCTGCAGAGCCGGCTGAGTGCAGCCTAGCGGCAGGAGGCAGGGAGAGCCAGGGCTGCTTTCTGACCAGCTCCGCCTGCCCCACAGAGCTCAGCCTGGCAGCGGGAGGCAGGGAGAGCCAGGGCTGCGCGCCAGCTCCCACCACCAGGCTGAGCTCCACAGGGCTGCAAACCCGCCCGGGGCACAGCCGTTTCTCACCCGCCTCCCACCACTGGGCTGCTCTGAAACATTTCGAGTGCCCTCATTTCGTTTCAAAGCTGTTTCGAAGCTTTTTGTTTCGTTTCGATTTTGCTGTTTTGAGCTTGAAACGCGTTAAACCAGCTTTGAAACAAAACACCCGGCAAAATTTCGCACAGCTCTAGTGAACAAGGCAGCAGGACCACGTTGGCAGGATGACCTCCCATCACAGGACCTCAAAAGTTTCAAAAGATGTATTCTGAAGCAAAGAGCCCCATTTCACAGATGGAAAAACAGACCCAGAGATGGGAAGGGACAGGCCATTACAACACAGCGAGCCTGTGGAACAGAACCCCTAAATCAACCTTAAGCGGCAGACGCCAGGCTCCCTGGCCCAAACAAATCCAACTGCACTTACAGAAAGGAAACCGATCTCCCTGAAAAAAAATTCAGAGTGCAATTCCATTCAAAGGAGCTCAACTGCTCCCACATCCGGTTTTGGCTACTTCCGTGATTTTTTTAAACTGTTTTATTTAAAAACCTTCTGAAAACATTTAAAAAGTTACCAAAAAGGTTACTGAAAATTTGCATTTACTCAAAGATCTGCATTAAAATATTCTATTGTTATTTGATGCTTTTTTTGTGATGTTTTCAATGGGGCTTGTCCAAAACAGTGAGAGAAAAAATGAATGCAGCCTGCCCTCCCACCACTTTGTTTCCATAACCTGCCTCTTCCTCCCATGTTTCACCCCTGCGCAAAGGCCATTTATGGATTAAACCTTTCTCAAAGTAACAAGGTCAAGCAAGTCTCCAAGACCCTGTCTGCTTCACAACTCCAAGGTGCAGTAAGCCAAATACAGCAGAGCTGGGTCCACAAGCCCCTGGGGCGATCCACTCAGCATGGCTAGGTGACCACAGCAGTTAGCCTGCCCCATGCTTATTAGCCATCTGCTTTCACCCTAGCTTATGACCAGGGGTCCTGGGTTTCTCTGTTGAAAACTTGCAAAATCTCTTTTTTTTAAAAAACCCCACAAATCCAGGTTTTTCTGTGATTAAAATGAAATGCCACAGTCTGTATAGGTATCAGGTGAACACCGTATTTTACTGATATATTCACCATTTTAAAGCAATTTGGAAGCCTACCAGTGCCTCAATCACTATACTAAATTCTAAATACCTATAAATTTTGGCATTTTTTTTTAATCACGGAAAATCAGAGCTCTTCCTGCTCCTTCACTCACTAGGATGCAGGTCCAGCTTCCCCCCGACACACACACACTGCATTATGGTGCTGAGCAGCCCTGATATGCCAGGCACTGCCCCTGCCCCTCACTCCCAGCCCACAGCCCCCTGGCCCTGCTGGTGCCCCTCACTACCAAACTGCTGCCCCCTGCCCTAAGCCCCGCAGCGTAAAAGGAAGGGGGTGGGTATGGGCACAAGCGATGGGGTGGGGAAGAGCACAGGCGATGCACTGGGGGGCAGTAGGGCCACGTGCTTCCCCAGTTTTCTGCACCCACAGCGGGGCACGGGGCTGCAGCCAGGCCAAACCAGTTCCAGGCAGGAGCCGCTTCTGCAGCCCAGTGGGCAGGACCTACCTCCAACCCAGAGCTGGTCTGGCCCGGCTGCAGCCCTGCGTCCTGCTGTGGGTGCAGAAATCTGGGGAGGCATATGTCCCCTGCACCTCCTTGATGTGTTGCCTGTGCAATGAGGTGGGGCAGGGGGCACAGACTTACCTGGAGGAAACTGCGGGAGCTGCTCTCCATTGCTGCCTGGCTGCCACATGAATGTGTGCATGTTCACACATGCACATGTCCCCCTGCGTCCTGCTCCCCACAGCCCCGAACAGCCCCTTGCAGGCTGGAAGGCTGCCAGCTTGCAAGGGGAAACCCATGTTTTCCCCTGGTTTTCTCCTTTAAAGGAGAAAATCCGCGTTTTCCCGCAGCATACTGAACACCCGGATCCCTGATTATGACACTGAGTGGAAAAGTGCAGAATAATTTTGCACTTGCAGCATCTAACCAACATCCAGGGGTGTTTGAGTCCTCTGCAATTTGCACATGGGAGTTCTCATATCAGATTCACACAGTCTTCAGGACAGTCAGCTTTCCCATCTTTCAAATGCCAAATGCATTCAATGGTGAACAGCTTCACTTACAACAGGGGTGGCCTGCGTAAGGCTCGGACATGGGCGACTAGCATCTCCCGAGTCTGAGGGGGCACCACATTGCTGATGGAGGTGGGAGGGTACCCCCCACCGGCCGATCGCCAAGCCCAAAACCACCACCAGCAAAACTGGAAGTGCACTTCTGCTGGCACTTCCAGTTTCACAGCTGGCATTTCCAAGGGTTACACGGCTAATCTCAGGGGGTGCACTTGCACCCGCATGCACCCTGTATGTGTCGCCAATGGGCACGGAAGTCACAAGTGGCATGAGTAGCCTGTGTGCGTGGCAAGTGGCAGACTGGGGAGGAGACAGGCAGCACAGCAGCAGATCAGAGAGGAAGCAGAAAGCAAAGCAGCAGATCAGGCACAGAAAGGGGCCTGAAGTGGCCCTTGGGAGGAAGTGGGGCTAATTTGTGGCACCTGCCAGACAGACTGGCCTCCAATGACTTACAGAAAGGGAACAAAATGAGATTGTGAAACACTACGCATAACCCTTGTGTGGAGGCCAACTTTGTGCATCATTTACATATTATAACACTTCTCCCCCTCTGTTGACAAACTCTGATGGTTGGCTAAGCTGCAATGTAAATGGCTCTCTGTAATTGGGTTGTAAAACATTGTCTTAACTCTTTACACAACATTAATTACATCCTGTGTATAATTGATTTTCGCACTGCTATCTAGGAAGGAAACAGGTTACTTAGAGGTACTTGTTAGAGGAGAGAGAAAACAAAATCTTAAAGCAATAATCAAGCAAATCTCTTGGTAGATAGACTTGATTTGAGCTCATAACGAAGTGCTTCAATGAAGAATCTACTTAGAAATTGTTAACGTGGCAAATGCAGTGTCAAACATGAGGATAAATAATTATTGCAAGAAAGCACTAAAAACTTGGATTTTATTCTGATCCATCTTCCGAAGATAAAGGAAGCAAATGCAATGGGAACTGCTTCATGGGGTCTGGGGAAAGAGGCTTAAGTCAACCCTCAATCTTTTGTTCTTTTCATAGGCAAAACTGCAGTTCTTTCCACAGTAGTATAAGAGTGATGTTGTAGATGCAATGGTCCAGAAATGATGAGAGAGCCAAGAATTTCTTAGGGTGTTATCTTTTATTGGACCAACCATGTAGCTGGGATTAAGGCAGACATGGTTTCGAATGCAAGGCATTTTTCCTCAGGTCTCCGCTCACAGGAAGCCAGGCAGCGCACAGACAGGGACACCGCAGGTTTGCATAAAGCAGGACATGAAGTGGTGCACTGCTGTGGTGAAGCCAGGGGGATCCTAGGATCTCCCCAGACTGCACCTTCCCCATCTGATAAACGAGCTAGGGCCAGAAGGACACCATCCACGATCCAAGGTCTCAAGGATCAGGGAAAGGAAGGTGGGGAATACAGGAGTCACTGGGGGAAACAGAACTCCTGGAAAATAAAACAGCTTTTACGAAGAGCTGGCAACTGCACATGACCATGTCGGACTTAGGCAACAGAATAAAAACTCAAACTGAGAAAAACTTGATGGGGCAAATATTTTCTCTCCTGCTGTACACGGGAGAAATGAGGACGAGACACACAAAGACAAGCTACGAAACCCCCGCCCGCAGCTCAAACACTGAAGGACACCCACCGTAACAGCATTGTAAACCAGGGCTTGTAACAAAAGCCTCTGTCCTGCATTAGCTGGAGGCTTCAATGATCCATTCGCAGCAAAGGGAGGCTCTGGTGTCACATCTCCATACCTGGCCAGGCTGTTTGTCCAGGTCTGATTAACTGGTTTAGCCCATGATGACTGCAGGGAAAAAAGGAAAGAAGTGATCAGGACACCCATTCCCACCTGAGAAACCTGAAAGAGCAGGCAGCTGAACAGCAAAAAACACTGACGTGTATAAAGTTCTACGTCAAACTGAGCCCTGGCCCTCGATGCTGCAATAAGACGCTGGCTGCAAAAACTCGTCTGACCCTCCGACACACCGGAGTACAGTAGACTGATTTCTTATGTTGTGATGCAGAACAACCAGCTGACGAGGATTTTCCCAGATCTGCTCTTCCCACGGTACACAGCGATGCAGCTTTGGTCCAAAGCTAACGCAGAGGTTTTTCTGTTGACTGAAGAATGTTAAGGCCAACAAGTGTATAGTTTGGCACCACACTGCAGGTATCTTCTGTTTTAAGGCTTGGTTCAAAGCCTGCTCTAGTCTGTGAAAACACTCTTTGATTTTCATGAGATTGGGCCTTAATACATCTGCACCTCACGACAGGGTTGGCAGGAGCAGGAACAATACCCTATCCTTACGTAGCTCTCATCACCCGGGGACCTCACAGCACTTTACAAAGGGGCATAAGGATGATTGCTCCCCGTTACAGATACTGAAAATCAAGTGCAGAGATGATAAATGTCTTGCCTCAAACATCACGCAAAGCCAGGAGGAGATCCCAGCTGCTCTGACTTGCAATGCAACGAACCGCTCTGCCTCTCCATGAATCCTACGTGATGGCTCACACTCTTACTCTTGTGAAGTTACTGGAATGGCTCTCACCCACAAAGTCCATAGGCCATGGGGGCACGCACGTGTGCATGTGTGTGTTCTCATACATACATTAATAAAAGTTTCAACCTAAAATATCCCATCCTTTATGCTGTTTAAGTCAGCTATGAAGCTCCTCTCAGGAAAACTGGCAGTAGCAAAAGCAGGCAAGCCAGTCAGGTTACTTTGGAAAAGTGCTTCCACTGAAAATGGCACACGATGGCCAGGTCAGACTCTCCTACCTGCCAGCAGTACAGCTAACCGCGTTCAGCAGCAGGTCTGAGAGATGCCCACACAGGGTAATGACAAGTTCACTTCAGCATCACCATGCATTATGCCAAAATGGAATGGTTTAAGCAGTGATTTTCAACCTTTTTTCATTGCAGACCCCTAAAAAATGCTGAATGGAGGTGTGCACCCCTTTGGAAATTTCAAATGGAGGAGTGGATCCCTCTGACTTGCAAGTGTGGGTATTCATATATTCTTGATGGATAATAGTCATCTTTCACAGACCCCTTAGGCACAGTCTGTGGACCCCCAGAGGTCTGCACACCACAGACGGAAAACTCTTGGTTTAGGTGTTGGACTCAAGGCAGCCCTTACTGGACTGACGGCACCCTCTGTAACTCTTGTGAATGGCGTGGTACCTAATTTCAAAAACCAATCTGTATGTCACAGTGCTGACCTCCTTACAAAGGGGCTGGATAGTGGGGGCAGAGAACTGGTCAGGCAGGGATAAGCCTCAGACTGTGCTTACTGACTTAGCTTATCTGCTTATCGCATCAGGGCACCCTCCAAAGGATCTGGCGGTACCCCAGGCTGAGAATGACGGGTCGAAGCCAACCAGAAGGCACGGATCCTGCATGGTACTGACTCGCCGTGGTACCCACCGAGCCCTGGCGCCTCAGCACTCACCACACACGTGCCTGCAACAGGCACAGTTGCCGCAACTTCTCGTTTCATCCAGCTAACGGGAAAAAAACCCAACGGCGTCTCAAAAGTGTCTCAGCATCAGACCTCGCAGTAAGACGAGCACAGCTTGAGATGCCTCCTCAAGATCTGTCTGTCTTAAGCGCCTCCGACTTCTGGAATTATTGTGCTCAAAACGCAGTCACCAGCTGACAACAGAGCAGTGACGTCACTCTCATTCATCCTCTAGCTGCCTCAGCAATTACACACACTTACCTGCCCTGCCACGACGACTGCTTTCACAGTTTGCCTTGTGTTACAACAGCGATCATTAGCCACCTTGACACCTCGCTGTAATACTTCTGTGACGGACGGGTCTGGGATGTGCCTGGCTGAGTTTTATACCAGACTGCAAAGATGTACCGGCTGCTGTCAGCACCCAGCAGAATATGAAACAAGTGACAAATAATCAATAGGTCCCCACTTCGATGGCAAGTTTAAATGGAAATAAAATGTGTCGTTTCCACTAAAATTTTCATTGAAAATGTTTGTGGGCTTTTGTCAGAAAGTGAAAAAATAAATCTTTTGGAGGCAACTAAAAGTAGAAAACGTTTTTGAGTTTAAACTTTTCTGACCCACCAATTTTTAACTTGAAAAAGCCCAGATTTGTCCAAAAGCTCGTGTGTGGGGGGGGCCTTAAAAGAGCTAAAACCAAACATTTTGGAGTAATTCTACTGCTGAGGGCTGAGACGATGCAGAGCGACAGAGGCCACCAGAACGAGGAGCGGGGGAGTCACCCGACGGCTCCGGCAGGGCTGAGGATGGCTCTGAAGGTCGCCGGGAAGCTGCGCTGGACACAGAGGCCGGGCGGGGAAACGGCAGCGAGGGAGCAGGCTAGGAGTGTCCCTGGGCTTGGGAGGGGAGGTAAGACCGTATTGGGGTCTAGGCGCAGGCAAGAGCCGACTCGCACAGCTGCGCTCCACGTGGAGAAAGAGAAGGCGGGCGGACTTTTAATTTCTGTGGCCGAATGAAACTCCCTGCTGGGGAAAGCTGCCAGGCCAGGAGGAGACCAGGAAGTTTCGATCCCACTGAACATCACGCTGGTGGCAGAAACCAAGAGCCTGGGGCAAAGTGCCGGGGATTCCTCAGCAACGTCTGGCAGGTTTTGCTTTGGTTCGTGGCCCGATCTGCACCGAGCGGCAAGGCCGGCACCTCGGGACACTGTCAAGGCCTGTTCCAGCTGGGGCTGGAAGACCGCTCGCTCGGCACGCTGTGAATGGATTTCCTGCCTGAAGCTAGGGCCTGGGTAAACAAATCTGGAAGCCCCCTCAATACAGGGGCACCACTTTTCTTTTTTGTAGCAGACCACCAAGCTATTCTTTGCTCTGCTTCAAGTCCCCTGGGCAACCAGTGTTACCTTGTTTGTAGATCTAATTAAATTATATGGGCTGAACGCAATTTGTTCTGGGTTCCCTCAGCTTCCCCTTGCAATAAACTGTTGAATGCACACCTCTGTGCATGGGGAAAGTGGCCCTTTAAGAGCAGAAGTTATTTAACAGCTCAGACTATTAGTTCATGGACAAAAAGTATTTTCTTTACAGACCCTGGTTTTACTGGGCTACTTTGTGTTTATGTGGGCTCACCTTGCTACCAAGAGTTCAGGGTGGATGCAGCAACTCCACTTTCTCCCTTGGATTTTGTTCCTTTGGGGAGCTATTTGCTCCACAAACATTATCGGCTCCCAGAGGAGGAAGGCAGGGGGTGCGAGAGGGCTGCAAAGAGGCCATTTAAAAATGGAGGGCAATCTCGCTGTATACAGACAGGGATGTGTGGCCTGATCACGTACATTGTAATGCCCAGCAAGCAGACCACAGAGGCAGTTTCTAGTGATGACAGCAAGGAACTGCTGGAGGTCAAGGTGACCCTGAGTGAGCCATCTGACCCCCTTGTGCCTCAGTCCATCTGGCTGGGAACAAGGCGTTCTGATGTAAGCCCTTTACAAAGCACCAGTGTCACAGCGGGACGCCAGTGCCGGCAAAAGGCAGGTTAAAATAAAATGCCCATGTACCTGCTGCAGGCCCGGGGCCACCCGGCACTGAACACCCCGTCCGCTACGACGTCCAACGAGCCGCTGACTGTGCTTAGCAGGTGGCAGCATCAGACTAATTCCTAGAACCAAAGCCTGCACCCAGGGAAGGTCAGCCATGGCTACGGGGCACACCCCGAGACACCAGACAGTAAAGCCATCCTTTATGCAACTCTTCTTAGGAAAACGTGCTGCCTGAAGCTGCAGATTTCTCTGCGGGAGCTGCAAGGCAATGAACCCTGGGCAATGGGCCTCTGTGGACACTTCCTTGACATGCATTACAGCCTGTTCCCACCCTGGACCCTTGCCTGTCTGCAATAACAAAACTAACCCCAACTCCTGAGAAACCAGACAGGTGATGACATGGAGCAGGGAAGAACGAGCCATGTTAAGGAAGATTACTAAATGAGAGCATGTTTGTCATGCAGTTGATACAATTATTTGCTCCCACTGCTCACTGGTTCTCTGCAGATAGGCCCGGGACCAACAGATTGTGACCCTTCGCTAGAGAACGTACAAGCACTAAACAAAAAGCACTGGAGCAGGTCACCCAGAGCGGTGGTGGAGTCTCCATCCTTGGAGGTTTATAAGACCCAGCTCAACAAAACCCTGGCTGGGATGATATAGCTGGGGCTGGTCCTGCCTTGAGCAGGGGGTTGGACTGGACGTGACCTCCTGAGCCCCTTCCAGCCCTCATCGTCTGCGATTCTAAATAAATCCTGGAAGTTTCACACTTGAAGGTGCAGGCACATGCATAACACACACGTCCTCTTCTAGATACCCGAGCACATTATCACGCTCACGCACATGCAATTATAGCACGCATGCTCTAACAGATACCTAAACCCATCTTGCACAGATGCACATACACAAAACACACATAACAGACCTCTACACACACACTATTACAGGATACCCAAACACGCACGCGCGCGCGCTATGATGGGTACAGGGTACACCCCCCCCTTTGTGGATTTGCAAACTTTCTTGCAAGTTTCTAGTGAAAACCAAAAACGCAGCAAGAAAGAGCAAGGCCAGAGCAGTCCCCAGAGGCGCAGCTGCCAGCGGAAACGTCAATCTGCCGTGTTTACATAGGTTCTGATGACTTGGGGAACAGCCTGTCCGGCTCTGGCTGAAATTAGCTGTGATGAAGAACAAACTTGTTTTGTGCCAGCTTGCTACTTTCCACAAACGCAAAGCCCCCGGGCCTCAGGAGGCAACATTATCCCGCAGGCTCCCAAAGCAGGTTATGCACGAGAAAGAATTCCCTCGCCCAGAGTTCAGGCCTCCGAGGTCCGGCACTTATGATCAGCTCCAGGTCTGGTTTTTAAAGCCTGGATTGAAAAGGCAGGGGGAGGGGTAGAGGGAAATGGTTTCTGAGCCGTTGCAGTTAACTCCGGAGGATGGGGCCAGCTTAAAATTTAACGTATAGGGAGGAAAAAAGAGTCCCTGGGTAAAAAACTGCCCACTGCAAACAGGAATGACAGCTAATACAACCATCTTCCAATCAAGGGTGCTGGAGCTACAGCAAATCTCTTATCAAAGGAAACGGATTGCGTCATTTTTGCCTCCACAGGACCAGCAACAACGAATGGCAAGAGCACTCCTAGCTCCTGCCACTTTTGCAGCTACAAGCAGCAATTTCCTGCAAGTGGCTGAGCTGGGGTCCGTGCCTGCACACGGGTATGAATGTCCCGGCAGAAGGTGCCAGGAGCACCGCAGGAGACGAGGCCGATAAGTCTGGCTGGAGCCAGTCACCACCCAGACCCAGGACTGGCAACTGGGAAATGGCTCCCACCTTGGGAGCACCACCACTACGGCACACGGACGTCTCCTACCTGAGATTGAGGGGAACATCCAGTAGCCACCAGCAGAGGGGCTCTTACTTAAAACTAGTTAGAGAGAATGGTTTTCCCTTCCCACGTGGAAAATACCGGTCAAACCTGGGGGAGGAGGGGGACAATCAGACACCGCTGCCTCTCCCCGAGCCACGGAGGAGCTCATGGGGAATGCAGTCGTCTGGGGAACTGGGCTCACGGAGAAGGAAGCCAGCATGGGGCAACCCCTTGCAACCGCGCTGGTGGCATCTCCCAAATGAATTTCCAAATATCATTTTGGAGGAGAACTGGCTGAAGACCTGGAAGGATGTGGGCAGTGGGGTTCCGCAGGGCTCGGTCCTCGGGCCTGCACTGTTCAACATCTTCATCAGTGACTTGGATGAGGGGGTAGAAAGCACCCTGTTCAAGTTTGCTGATGACACTAAGATGTGGGGGGATGTGGGTGCACTAGAAGGATGCAATAGGCTACAAGCTGACCTTGACAGGTTGCAACGGTGGGCGGATGAGAATAGGATGGGGTTTAACACTGATAAGTGCAAGGTGTTGCACATGGGGAGGAAGAACCGGCACCACACTTACAGGTTGGGGAACTCTCCTCTTGCCAGCACGGAGGCGGAAAAGGATCTTGGAGTCGTCATTGATTCCACGATGAACATGGGCCGGCAGTGTGGGGAGGCAGTCAAGAAGGCCAATCGTACCCTATCATGCATCCACAGATGCATCTCGAGCAGGTCCAGGGAGGTGATCCTCCCCCTCTATGCGGCACTGGTCAGGCCGCAGCTGGAGTACTGCGTCCAGTTCTGGGCGCCACACTTCAAGAGGGACGTGGACAATATGGAAAGAGTTCAGAGGAGGGCCACTCGTATGATCAGGGGTCAGCAGGGCAGGCCTTATGAGGATAGGCTACGGGACCTGAACCTGTTTAGCCTCCACAAGAGAAGGCTAAGGGGGGACCTTGTGGCCTGCTACAAACTGGTCAGGGGGGATCAGCAGGTATTGGGGGAGTCCCTGTTCCCCCGTGCACTGCCAGGAGTGACCAGGAATAACGGTCACAAACTGGCGGAGGGTAAGTTTAGATTAGATATTAGGAGGCGCTACTTCACAGTCAGGGTGGCTAGGGCCTGGAACCAGCTTCCAGGGGAAGTGGTGCAGGCTCCTAGCCTGGGGATTTTTAAAAGGAAGTTAGATGAGCACCTTGCCGGGGTCATCTGACCCCGGTGCTCTTTCCTGCTAAGGCAGGGGGTCGGACTAGATGATCTACCTAGGTCCCTTCCGACTCTAGCTACTATGAAACTATGAAACTATAAGAGCTGGAAGGTTTGGGTTGTCAGGCTTTTGAGAAAAGCTGAAATTTTCTATGCTGAACACATGCATTCCTACCCCCCTCCCCAAACTTCAACTGAAAAAAACAAAAGAGTTTCAACAATTTCTGACCTGTCCCGTTCTGCTTTTCCCCAACCACTAGTGAGCCGGCACTGCCTCCCCCGAGCTAAATATCACGTTGCTGATCATGCCCTGCCCCAGGCGGCCACGGGTGCTGGAGGTGAAGAGGCTCATCTGGAAGGGAGACAGAAGGGTGCAGGATGGGCTGCCCGTGGGTGCACTCAGCTCCAGGAGGGGCAACTGGAAACCCACGGGAGGATGGGCAGAACAGTGCCGCAGAATGGGCAAGCCCTGCTTCTAACCAAGGGCGCTGTCCGCAGCGTGTGGGAGCGCGCCTGCTACTGACAACTCAACACAGCGCTCACTGCAGCAGTGCACAAGGAGGAAGATGGGGCTCGGGCATGGGTCCTGGACTGGGACGCAAATCCAATTCCTAGCTGTGCAGATGCCCTGGACTTCACGTCCCTGCTCCTCAATCGTCAGGCTGGGGACAATGCGACATCCTCTGCCCACTCAGACTAGAAGCGCGGTGGGGCAGCAAACCTCCTCCTTGCACAACGGAGGCTCGAACGCTAGCTGCAGCTCTGCAGCCTGACCATACTACAAATGACAAAGGGACAGACCCCATTTCTACTGACTGCAGAGCAAGGAGCGTGAGCACCACTCTAAGCCACGTGCAGGGGAGGTAGCTCGGGCACCGCTGCCAGCAGCCTGTCTTCCGGGGATATGATTGATGGGTGCTTTACAGTCAGAGGCAGAGAGGAGAGAACGGCTTGTCTGGGTCACGCCGATGGCTATGGGGTCTACAGGAGGTGCACTGGCCTGGGATCCAGGAGCTCTGGGGTCTAAGCCCAGCTCTGACACTGGCTTGCTGAGTCACCGTGGGCTGCAGTCTCCCTAGGGGCCTCACCTGCGAGGAGGTCTCCGTACCAGCATGGGAGGAGCAGTCCTGCTCCTTCCAGTTGGCGTCCAAGCCCAACACCTGCTAGAAATGGCCCCGACCTCCCTGGAGAGGGCTGCTGGGAGGTGCAACACCAAATGCCCGTGTGGAACGAGCGGGTGGCCTCCAGTGAGGGCCCCGGGGCCAGGCCTCTGGCCCGCAGCTAGGGGTCACCACGCAGAAGTGACAGGTGGGCAGACCACAGGCACCGACTGTTAAACTGGTCCTGCTGGGGGAGCTGGCACTGCCCAGGCCTTCTGCCTCCGTGTGCTGTCCCCTGAGGAACTGCTGTATTTGGACCCTCTGCAGCCGTGCGCTGCGTGAGTGCAGGGTGGATGTTGCAGGGGGTGAGGCTGGGCACTGCCACGTGGGACTGGAGCAGTGGGACAGCAGCCCTTGGACTGGCCTCACCTGGCACAGGGGATGAGAGAAACTCTACAAACACCAGGCTCTCCCCCGTTTCCTAGGGCTGGTGGAAGGTCTGCGGGAGTGAGGAGACGCCAGTCTTCCCAGTGAAAACTCGGTGATGGCCCTTGGGGACTATCCTGGCACCCAGCAAAGCCTGAGGGCACTATGGGGATCCACAGCCAGGGGCTCCCCAGGGATGGGCAATGACACCATCAGCCTCCTTGTGAGGAGACTCAGCAGAGGCCAGCAGTGCCAGGGCACTGTGCAGCCATGAATGGAGAAGACATGCTGTATTTAATTGCTGCAGATAAGCTATGCCCCAACATCAGTGCCCCTGACTGGGGAAAAGTGGCACCAGTTCCACGCTGCAGATGAAGAAACTAAGGAGCCCAGATGATAAGTGACTTACCCAAGGTCATGTCCAGAATCTGTGCCAGAAGCAAGCGGCAGCAGCCTCTTCTCTTCTGTTCTACACAGGATCAAACAACCGCAGCTCCCCTACAAGTTTCGAAGTCCAGGTGCCCAAGGGTCCTGGCGTGGTGCCTGTGGCCGGGGAGCGCACGCTTACCGCATGCTCGTGTTAGGTGCACACACGTTTCACGATGTGGAGCTTCGGAAGGGTCCGTGCAAGACACGTGTTTACTGCATGTGATGAGGTCTCCCTCCAGTGGCCGCTCTTGGCTGCTGCCACAGCCTCTTGCCAGCTTCTCCTTCCGAGGAGAGGTGTCAAGGGCCGGACCACTGAAGGGGGGAGAGGGGGGCTTGCTAAGGTCTCTGCGCGCTGCACACGCACATCCAGGCTGCCACGGCTGCTCTTTGGAGAACACAGGCCTGTCCACTGGCATTTTGTCCCTTTGTAACAAAACAAAGCTCTGACTCTTTCAGCGGAAACCTTCTGAACCACGTGCAGAGGGCTAAAGCACAGATGACTTCTGCCGGGTTTTAAAGTAGATGGAACTGAAGTCCTAAATACTTGACCAAGCCAGGGCCCATGCCCAGTAAGACGGCAGTGACGGCAGGGGTAGAGCTGCTGCTGAAGGAAACCCTGACTCTAAATCACAGCTTCAACAGCCTGCGGACCTCTGGTCCAATGTCTCTGTCAGACCTGAGCGCCTCCCAGTCTCTAATGCATGTGCTCCCGGCCCCGAGATAGAGGCGCTAGCGTCCCCATTTCGCAGGAGGGGACCAGACCCAGAGAGGCTAAATGACTCGCTCAAGGCCACAAAGCAGCCTGTGGCAGAGCTGTATGGCCACCCCGCAAGTCCCTGGCTGGTCCCAGACCATCAGACCCTTCTCTGTTTGAGAACGGCTCGCTCGTGCTGCAGCCCCGGCTACGCGCCGGGGCACGGGGAGGCAGGCCCCAGGTAGGCCCCATGCTTGACACCACCTCTGGAAGGCTGCTGCGTCCAGGTGGGGAATCCATCACCCTGCCCTGTGGGCTGGCCTGGGGAGCAGGGATCTAGCCTCAGCCCCCAGGGTAACTCAGGCCCTGATTCAGCGAAGTTGTGAAACACATCCTTGACTTGATACACCTGCTCTTTGCTGAATCAGGGCCCAGCTTTGCTGAGTTCAAAGCACCGGGCCTGGGGTAGAGTCTGGGGGTGAAAACCCTTGCACTCTTCCACGTGCATCCAGCTAGAAGGGGCCAGCAGAGGAGTGCCCTGAGCACTGGCAGATGAGAGGTCTGGCTGACACTGCTGCTGCAGCCCTGCTCCCAAGAGGAGGATATAGGTTTCCAAGGGCGTTGGGAACCCCCCTCTCATCCAAGGAGGAATCTGGGGGTATCACAGCACTGGGGTTTGAGACGCACCCATCTCCACAGTCACATTCGAAGGTCTCAGATGCTCTTGATCTGGGAGGGCATAAACTGGCCACGTGTCAGACCATGCTCAGAGCTGAAAGTTTGGGGTGCTCGCCTCTCACAGGCTCAGCCCAAAGGGCGGGTGACTAACACTCTGTGCTCCTGGCTCCTTCTAAGAGGAGAGCTTGCCTCGGAGAGAAAGAGCCTACCTGGGCCCTACTGGAAGAGAGATCTAGGTTTATTCCCCCCAGAAGGAGGGAGGAAAGGGACCAAAGCTTTAAGCTCACGGACCCCAGAACCAAATCTCAGGGGCTAAGTGACCATTTCAAGAAGGCATCACAAGCAGATTGGGATGTGGAAAATTGGAAGAGGCAAATTGCAGCTGAGCTGCAGGGCAGCTCCATCATACCCCCCTTACATAGATTTGATTATCCCAAATACACCTTTGCACCAGTGACATACAAGCATATGATTGATGCAAACATGAACTCCCATGTGCTCACAATGTGCTTGTTTTACTCAACCTCCTAATTACCTTACATGCTCTCGCTGGGTTACAAAGAAAGACATAAACAGATTAACTAAATTAGGCCAATTAAAGGCTCCCTAATGGAATGAAATGCTTCAGACAAGCTTGAGAGAGAAAACGAGCAGGGAGAAGGGAGAGACAACCCAACGTCAGGCAAATTAAGCAGAAAGGAGAGAATACGTCAAAAAAGCACATTCCCACTGAGCTCATTCCAGAGGTGTTTGCTTCCCTCCTACGTTCGCTCTTCACGGAGTTGAGCAAATGTGATACTCGCCAGAGTTCACGGTTTACACTAGAGCATCTGTGAAATGCCGGTGAATTTTGTGCATCTGAATATCAGTGCTGGAACCTCAGCTGCTACACACTGCAGGACCACCTCCCCCGGCCACGAGAGCTCACCGTGGCCCCCAGCTTAGCATGATCCACAAAAAGGCGGTGGAGCACGAGAACATCTGCAGCAACACAGGATAAAGCCATGGGCTTAAAGAACTCCCTACGGGTTCCCAGGAGATGCACGCTGGCGGTGCCTGCAATGCTCGGTTTTTTATTTGTATCGCCCCAGCCCCCAGAACCCCGGTGGTACGCCAGGCCCCCACTTCCGGGAGGTGCTGGACAGACATGGGGACAAAGGTACGTCATCACCTTTCAAGAGATGGGGAATCATATTATATAGTCCACAGATGCACTGTCATCTTGTTCTGCACTCTGTCAGCAGGTGCTTCAACCTGCTTCCAGGCACTGCAAGAGGGGGCTATCACAATCACCTAGTGCAGTGGTTCTCCAACTTTTCAGAGCAAGGTCCCTCTCAGAAAATACCTGCAGCTGGCTTTCACTCGTTTCTGACTGTGGAAAAATACTAGAGCAATTCTTCAGTTGCAATGAACACAGAAAGCCCACAACAGGGCAGACAGGAATTCAGAGTGTCCAAGCCCATCTGGAAGTGTTCGCACAACTAAGTGCCAATACTGCACAGCAGCCTGTGACACCCTTAAAAGAAGCTCACGACAACCTGGTTGGAATCACTGGCCTAGTGCAACTTCCTACCTCCAGGCTGTCAAACTTCATGCACCCATTTCTGCATCCAATCCACCCTCTGTCTGAGCGACAGCATCTCTTTTAGGAAGACATCCAGTTCTGATGTGTCTGCTGCCCCAAGACCTTTGCACAGAACTCCAGCAGAAAGTCAAACCTCCCGTTCATCATGGTGAAATGTCACCAGACTTGCAAATGAGCCTGCCTTGCAAATGCAAATTAAACGGAGTTGACCACTCCCTTTCTTACCAAAAGGCAGGAAGGAATTCTCCCATGTAGAGCTGCAGCATATGCCTGGCACGTGCTTTGATGGGCTCACTCCACAGCATGGTTCAAGGTGCTAACACAGACCCTGACCTAAATCCTATTGAACTTAACACAACTCTTCCTTGCTACTTCAGGGGGCTTTCAATCCACCCCGTAACCACTAAAGACTGGTCTAAACCAAACCCAACCCAACCCAACCCTCAGGTCAGGAGCCCAATCCAAAATGTTGGGGACTTTGGCTCATTTCTAACAAGCATCAGCATCCAACAGGATATCACTATGAGCTAATGGGCTAGGTGGGCAGGTGAAGTCCTTAATACAATGCTGCTTCTCTGTCCACATTTTGACACAGAACTAACATCTGTGACCAATCTACATGACACATCTAAGTAGGAGATCTCCACGTAATGATTCTCCGGCTCTCGGCATCTTACGGAAAAAGTCCAGCAACGCTAGACAGGTAAGGAGGACTTCACAACTTAAATCTTCATATAAAATGTAGCAGAGAATTATGTTGCTTTGAAAGAATTGCACGGGAGGGTAGAGAAAACCTTACAGAAGGGATATTCAGTCTCTCAAATATGGGAGAATTTCAGGGTAATTTAACAGTTGCTGTTAGTTTTCTACAGAACTCCATTAGTTCTACAGCGCTATTAGATTTCATAACGCAGTGATGGTTTGGTCCTGTAGGATGGCCACATTAGTGCTGCGCCTATGGGGCCAGAGGGAGAGACATTTCTTCTTGGATCTCTGGCAGTGAGGGGCAGCTTGACATACATGTTTTCCCATCCACAGTTACCAGCTGGGAATAAGCCTTTGCCTATCTCTACGTGGACACGACTGCCTCTAGCTGGAGAAGAAACACTGAGCAACACCAGTGCAGGGACCTGCAGATCTTCCCAATAAACCAGGGGCAGTGCTTAGTAGAGAGAAGGCAGAACTGGACATGTACAGCAGAAGCAGCCGGTCAAGATCCTGTGCCTATCCATTAATAATCCATTCACAATTTCACCTGCTCCCCAGGGGGGATCACTGAAGTCCTGGGATCCACTGCTCCCTGAAAGATATGGGAACATTCAGGAATCAACTCCTCAGGTGCTTGGCAAACTGAGGGAAGAGGAGTCCTTCTTCTCCATGCTTTGCCCTGCCGAACACAGAGCCCAGGCACTTGGGGGACAAGATTTGCCTACCCTTAGCACTGATGTCAACAGAATAATTACATGGCTAATTCATGGTTTAAGAACCAGGGGATACTGAAGGTGCTGGATCCTCACACCCACTGTGTTTGGAAATAGTCCAGGACCGCTGTATCGCAGAAACAAAAGGGAACACAATTCATACTCACAGCCGCTCAGCATCCACCGCTACAGAAGAGGGCCTTGCCAGTACTGCACCCTGGCAATGGTCCACAGAGCTCAGCACCTTCCAGCCCAGAGCTGAAATCAGACCCAGGCTCTGCCCAGCAAGTGCAGTAATTACCTTCCTATTTCCGTGGATGCCATCGCCCTGCAGGCTGGTGTGGATGAGGCCATGCACTTCCGTCAGCTCCGTGATATCCGTCAGGGGCACAGGAGTCTCCTCCGGGAGCGAGGACATAAGGGACTCCAGCTCGTGGGCATCGGAGTGGGCGCTGGGTGCAGGAGGCCCCTGCCGGCCCCGATGGCAGTAAGTGTGGTTTGTGGCTGCCTGAGAATCAACACCTGGCAGGGCTGCCCTGCAGGGGACAAGAAAATCCAACACAGGTTTTCCCCTGGGATGACCACAGCCTTGCTCTTGCCCTGCCCGGCTAGTAGATGCCAAGACCCAAAGCATGAAATCCAAGTGCCCCGCTGCTGGGCCCAAGATAGGGCTCCAAAGGCTCTGCCCCAATCCTGACACTTGTACTAACAGAGTCTGAAATCTTCCACCCACCCTGTGGCTGCTACAGCAGGTCTTGCTGGGAGGCTATGGATGAAAGCGCCAGCCGCTGGCCCTGGCCCTGCTCTGCTTCGCTAGTGGGCACTGGGTCCGCCCAGAGCCCTGCACAGCGCATGGACACTGCAACCGTTCCCTCCCCAGCCGGTCAGTGGGTAGGGCTCAGAGCAGCTTCCTGACACAGAGCGGGGAAGGTTACCTCTCATTAACCCTTGCCAATCTCTTTGCAAGGTGACAAAGGTTGGTCATCCTTGTCTGCAGACACCTGAAGGAGGTGAGTTTTGAGAGGGCTGAGTGACAGGACGTGGGTAAGACTTCGAGGAGCTCCCTCCTCCCAGTCCTGCACCAGCCCCTTCCTACCCAGCTGACACAGCCTCTCTCTAAAATGACAGCTTCGGTGAACTCCAAACGACATCCTCTGGCAGGAGCATCAGGCAAGAGCAAGGCTTTTGGGGCTAGCAGAAGTCACTGAAACTGCCCCAAGTGTAGCTATGGCCCCGACCACGCCAACCTGCTCAATTATATGCGGAAGGAAGGAGGTTTTCCTAGGAAACAACAGCCTCATGAGAACAAAGGGGGATGCAGGCACAGAGCAGGTTTCCTAAAGGGAGACTGGCAGAGCTGTTCAGTGCCTTCGTATCAACACCCGCCTGGCTCCCAAACAGCAGGACGCAAGCAGGAGCCAGTTTCTACCTGCACTAAGGGGAACAAGGGATGATACTATTCTCTGACAGGGCACTTCATGTTCCACTGAGCTGCAAGAAGCAATGGCTTAAAGAATGCAAATTAAAGAGAAGCTAATCAGGCAGCGTTCGTTAAAGCACATACTTCCAAGGACCATTTCTTATGCTGAGTGGCACAGGATAGAGTCCTGAAACAGCCAGGGAAAACCAGCCCATTGGCACATGGCAAAGACACTCCTAGGCCCTTTTGTCTGGCCTCACATCAGCACCTCGGCTCTCAACTGGGTGGCCAACATGTGGCGTACCTCTGCTTGCTGCTGCGGAAGCTGGCACACATGCAGAAGAGGATGCAGAGCAGGCCCAGACAGACTCCCACGATGATCCCCGTGACCGAATGGATGTCCAGGACATCTAGCAGGACACAGTCGAGTTGTCAGCTCGCACGTTAACAGAGAGGGACGCAGAGTGTGGTGCATCCAGATCAGCACCAGCTTCACCAAGGGAAATGCCAGATTTCCACACAGGTCTGAGGAACAGATCTTGTGTTCTCCAGTCAAGGGGAATGGAAAGCTGCTGCCCCAATCTGGACATATACCTCATATATGTACACGGGAGTGTGCGTGCACACAGGAAAACATGAGGGGATAAAATGACTAGACAGTGATCATTCAGGCAGATTTGGGAGTGAACTAACATCCCCATTTACCTTCTTGCTGCAAGGCCTGGCACACAGGCAGCAAAGTCCACTTTGTGTGACCCTTCATTAGGAGGAGAGGTAGGTTACTGGGATCAAACCCTACCCAGGGACAGATGCAGCCGTCAGCGAGTGCTGTGCACACAAAGTCTTGTGTGCGACACCCTGCATTGGGCTAGGTCTGTGCAGAGCCTGCAGCGTCATCAGGCCTGTTTGCATACACGCATGCAAGCCCAGCCAGCTGCCACTGCTAAATATAAGCACCGGTGGAGCCAGGTGAGCAACCCCTCCCGAGTACAGCCCAGGCCCCGAGGGAGGAAGAACGGTGCTCTCATACCAGACAGCTTCTCCCGCAGGGTGTGCACGTCCTTCACATTGGAGTATGGCCCCGATCCCACCACGGTCTTGGCTCCCATCTTAAAGAAATACCGGGTGTCACTTTCCAATCCATGCACTTCGGTGCTGAAAATATTTCCTGATCAAAAGCAAGTTAAAATGTGCCATTTAAAAAGGCCATCGCGGGGACAGCAGAAAGGCGGTCGTGGGCTCTGTCTCTCTGGCTGAGCTAGCAGAGTCTTTGTGCCACACACGCTCAGGAAACAGACTCCAAAACAATGATGCTTCAGATGACTAATCTGTGGCCTTAAACCTGACCTGGTATGTGTGTAACTTGGACACTGCAGCTTCTGACACAGCTACACCCCTTTCCTGTTCCCCACAAACAGGTTCCCAGCAGGGATACTTGAGGAAAATCCTCAGGCCTGCACTACTGATCCTAACTGGCTTTCCTGGCCTGGACACCTGCAAAAATGATTTAGTATCTGTGCCTCTAGGCTCCCCCTGCTAAGCCCATGCCACTGGAGCTAGCAGGATGACCCAGAGGCATGGGGTTAGGCAGCAGAAAGTGTTGGCAGGATCAGGACTCCCCCCAGCTGTGAGCTCCCTTCAGTGGCTAATCCAGATGCATGCCTACATACATGGCTGGCAGCCTCTGCCACTCAGCATCATCCAGCCCTGAGAGTGAGGCCCTTTCAGCGCCATTCCCCCTAAGGGCACTGAGCAGCACAGCTCCTGGCTTCTCTCTGCACTTTCCCCACAGCCTTTCCACCCACTGCTGCTCCTAGCATGTGCTCCGTCCGCACTGCCTTCAGGCCCCCACCCCCAAGCAGCACCCAGCAGATGGACACTGCCAACCCTGCTCTGCTCCGTCAGCAAGCCACCCATGGACACCCTGAGCTGGCTAATGTGCTAACAAGCCTCCCCCCAGGCCCTGCTTCCAAGCACATGTCCACATGCAGCACGGCTTGTAAAGGGCAGGGCTCTGGTCCAGAATCCTCCCTACCTGCCTCTTATCTCAGAGGCACAGCCCCATTGCTCAGGCAGCTGAAATCCCACCAGCTGCCTCTGCTTCTTTCCATCCCACTGCTATGATGCACAGAAAGCACAGTGCTGCAGGAAGGCTGGGAGACAGAGGCAGCCCCCCCACTTCTGGGGACTCCTCTTTCACCTGCCACGTCCTCACTCCTAGCACTCAAAGCTTCACACTCAGCTGTGGGTTCCCCATGGCCTCCTCTGTAGCTGGATTCCAGGCTGGCTCGGCCTCTCCTGTATGCTCCCAGCTCATTAGACTTCCCTCAGTCACCAGGATTCATGCCTTGGAAAGCAGAGACACTGAATCCCATGAGAAGGCAGAGAAAGGAGACAGGGTAAGGACAACCTGATCTGACACTTGGGTTGATTCGTGCTCGCCACTCTGCATTCCCCTCCTCACCTTCTCTCGTGAGCAGGGTCCACATGTCGTCAGGCTCTGTGTTGTTGGCATTATACAGGATGAGGTATTCCACAATGATGCCGTTGGGCTCGGCAGGCGGGCACCAGTGCACCTGTACAGCATAGGGGTTTATCGGATGCAACCGGAGGTCAGAGGGAGGTGTTGATGGCCCTGAGGAGACAAAGACAAAGGCTGCCCAAACGTACGCCAGGGAAACAGCAGCAGATGAGGTGAGAACTCAGCCCCAGAGGGATCATACTTTCAGGAGGCCTCGAGTTCGGTGCCACCCACTCATGCAAACATGTAAGAGCTGTTTGCAGGTGTGGACACAGCATCCACCTCAGTGGCCTCCACATGCGAGCCCTACGTGAACCTGGCTGGTGGCTGCCAACAGTGCGAGCACAGGGCTGAGAGGAAGGATATGCCATGTCCAGCTTATCTGTCTTGGCTGGCAATGAAGAGTAATAGGAAAACCCTGGCAAAATGGCACAGCTCTGTAACAGGTACAGAGCTAGAATACTGCCAAGCTCTTCTTACGCATGGTTTGCTCTTGGGAGAGGGCAAAGGATCCCGTTAATCCCATCCACCCTTCTTATTTTCACCTTCTCTGCCTCCCTCACGTCCCTGCTCCCATAACAATGGGCTCTCCACCCCAAGGGACTGGTTCAAACCCACCATCCAAAATGGGTTTCTGTAGAACAAGACTGTTTGTCCCCAGACCTAGCTCTCAGGCTCTGGTTACGCAGAAGAAAACTGAGGGTTAGCGAGCTCAAGCCAGACAAAGGCCTGAGCATTTCATGACACGAACAAAAGGCCTGTTTTCACATGCACTCTCAGAATAAAAAGCATCACAAGCTGGGAACACACGTGGAGGGCAAGCGAGGGGAGATGAGGTGGGCCACGCTGCATTCAGCTCAGTGCCTGGGGGAATGTTTTGGCCACACTGTGATACTTACTGTCTGGAAGAGTGAACCGCTCAACAACGCTGCCAAATGGCCCATCAATCCCAACTCCATTAGACTGCACTGCAAACTCATACTTGGTGTAGGGTTTTAGCCCGCTGATGAGGATACCTTCGTCAGAGCTGCCGAGAAATACATGTGCACAGGGCAGGTTAAATGAGGATGGGACCAGTCCTGCTGCATCAGAGCCTCACCAACAGCACAAGAGTCATAAAAGATGCGGGTGAATTAGGGTAGGTCAAACCCACAGGTCAAACCCATGACTTCATCACTAGTCTCATTCTAGTTAGGGTCTTGTTTAAAGCCCCAGCTCCTGGAGTCATGTGAGACTCTCAGCTTTAAAAAAAAAAAAAAGTAAATTTCTAGCCTTCGTGGATGACTGGCTTGCACTGGAAAGCTTGAAAACTTAACCCCATTAAAGACTCAGAATCCTCATTTAAAGGCAAATATTTAAAAAAAAAGAAAAGGAGGGGGGAAGTTTAATTAAAATTTTAAACCAGAACCAAATTGGTGTGGGGGAGGAAAGGAAGCATTTTTGAATATTTGGCACTGGCAATATTGCAATGGGCTTTCTTGTCAGTGCAGAGGTGCGGAAACTAGACTGCAGCACACAGAGTAGCCTGGGCCCTGGGGTCAAGACAGAGTCTGTGTTTGTCCATGCCACACCTCTGCGGTTAAGGTAGTGGACATTTCTTCATCGCAGAAGGCCACCCACCACGGACTGGCCGTCTTGACATGGGACTCAGCCACAGCCACAAGTCAGAAACCCACGTTTCCTGAGCATCAGCCAAGCCACTGAGCTCCTCAGCCATCTCCCCAGCTGCTCATGTTTTATATCCCACCTGGATGGCATTCTCCAGGCCAGGTCTTTACCATCACACTTTTACCTTGTGTAGTATGTGACAAGAGAAGCATTTTTTAGCCCCCAAGGGCTGAAGCGCACGGTGTAGTTGACAATCTTGACTGTTGTAAAATCTGGCTTCTTCCACCTTAGCCAAATTGAGGTTGAGCTGTTGGACTCTGCATAGACCTGGACTGGGGGCAGCGGAGGGCCCTTCTGAACTGGAGGGTCTGTGGGATATGTAGGAAGAGGGAAAACATGCACACGTATAAATGCCACAGGAGGGGAATGGCCAGCTACCACCGATGCAAGGAGAGAAAGGAGGGCCCAGTGGTGGGGGTGTGAGCCTGGGGCTAGGAAGACCCAGGTTCAAATTCTGTGCTCTGTCACAGACTTTGTGCTTGACCTCGGCCAAGATACCTAACCTCCCCAAACCACAATCCCCATCTGTCAAACAGGAAGAGGAAGTCATAGCACTTCTCTGCCTTGGGTGGGAGTTGAGATGTTTATTCAGGTATACATGGGGTTATGTATTAAAGGCGGTGAGGGGCTCAAAATTGCCACAAATAGATAGAATAAGCTTTAAGGATTCCACAAATGACCCGGTTAACACCACTAAGCAAAACAAGCAATGAAAACAAATTTCGCATTCATCTCAGTCTCTCTAGCAATGACTGACTGTGCTGAGCCAAGCTCTTGCTGTTTGCTATTGCATGCAAGGGAAAAATTATTGCATTTGCAACATTTTTATGGTACAGAGATCTGAGTGCAGAGATCAAAATAGGCCCCGCTGAAGGGCTGACTCGCTTGACCAGGCCAAGGGCAGGTGGGAAAATAGCCGGCTAAAGAGATGAACTGACTGCCCTAGAGATGAATAGCTCAGGTATCGAGAGCCCAGTCCTGCATCCTTCTGCTGCTCTGTGACAGCATTTACTTTCCTTCCCTTAATATCGCCTTGACGAATGCTGTTTTCACATTACCTTCCAAGCCTTTACGAAATAAAGGGTGGATCCAAGACTGACCCGGGGACTCCAACAAAAGCCGGCTTGGTCTGTCTAGCAATGACTGACTCAGCGAGAAAGACGTTGAAAGGGGACAGTAGGAAAAGCTGTCTGAATTCAGAGCACCAAACCCACAGCATCAGGGACTGGGAGCTTGTCCGCAGCTTCCACCTCAAGAGACTCTCTCATATAATTTACAGTGAAAAATTAATTTTGAGCCTGACAGCAAAGACCCCTCAAGTCTTATGTGCCTGCGAGGGGTTTCCAAGAGACACACTACAGTGACCTGCCTCCAAATTCTGACAGGGTCTCGTGGGTAATAATTAGGCTAGCCCCCAGTGCTGGGATCACGACCCTTGTTTCTCTCACGTCCATCTCCATTGCTTTCATCCCTTTGAGAACCGCAGGCAGAGCGGGACAGAGGTGACCGTATGGGCAGAAAGCAGCTGCTGAAATAACTAAGCAGTACCTCAAAGTCTCACAGCTGTTTCTTACCCGCTGCTGTGATGGGTGCCTTCTCTGTTTTGCCCTTCCACACTGCTGCGTAGCCATCTTCATGCTTAGTGAATGCCACCAACTTCACCTCATAAAGTCTCCCAGGAGCTGCAGAAATCAACAAGGTTTTCATCATACAAAAAGAAAATCTCTTGGCAGAAGTTGATCATGCTCCAGGACATCAACAGATTTTAAAATCCCTGGGTTCCCTCCTTAGGTTTATAGGGTTTCAAGTTTAAGCACTGGCTAATCTGTCTGCCCTGCAATGTGCTGTCAGCCCTTATAGAGGTGAAGAAACCAAAGCCATCAGCAGCAAGGTGACTTGCCCTGGGTCACAGATGGATCGGTGGCAGAGCACTCCAGATGTTCTGGACCCCCCCAATCTTGGGCCCTTGCATTTAGCTACTGGAATACCCTCACGTGGCATAAAAACCCCATTGTATCAACTTCCTGTGTGGCAAGAGGACAGTGCTTAAAATGTTTCAAGAGATGCTTGTGTTCATCTGGACTGGGATTCTCTTGAGAAAGTTGGAATAATCCTGGGAAAATCCATCTGGTTGCTGACCCTGAGTTATTCACTCATATACTTTATCTCACATACTTTCCACAGCAACGTAGGCTCTGACTTCAGACTAACTGCCTAGGTGCAGTGCTGGTGAGCACTAAGTAATCCCAAAGACTGAGCATACTACCAAAAAAAAACCCTCTCAAGTTCCCCTCTCTCTCTCACGCACGCGCAGCAGTACGGATGCCGCCCATCCAAGATAAACATACGCCCTGTACTGAGTTTATCCATGTGCATTAATAACATCCCGGAAAATCTAGAAAAGAGAGGGGGCCCTGTTCTCAAAGTCCCTCTCATTTGAGTGCCAGCCTGGTGGAGGAATCCGTCTCAAGGCAATTCACGGCCTTGCTGTCTCAGCGACGTGAGCTCTCGCCCCCACCCCCAGGCATAGTTCTGATCAGAAAGAGACCTCGTACCATCATAGAGGGAATAAGATGAGATTACGGAGCCACATCTGGTAGTTAGCTGCATGTCCAAAACTTCTACTGCAGTCAGGAAAGGATTCAGGTGCCCAGGAAATTACCAAATCAGGCCAAAGCATTTCTCCTGTGCAGACAATGACCCTGAGTTTTCAACAGCCAAGCAAACTACCGTGCCATACACACAAAACCCATCACAGCAGCAGCAGGAGCCTGTCCCCTTGCCAGGCAGAATCACCACCACAACATGGGGCATTTTTGGAAGGAACTCGCCACCTCGGTGCCAATGGCCACGCTTCCACTGGCCCACGAGAGAGAGCTGGGCTCACAGAGCCCACCAGCGGCAGCGTCTGTCCTGCATTACAGACTGCAGCAGATGCCAAGCACAGCTCCGGTACACCAAAAGGCTGCTTCACAGCTGGCTTGCCCCTTTCCTCTCGTCTTTCACAAACTCAGGCACTCTCCTGCCATGTTGGGGTACACTGGAGTCCACCTTGTATAGAGTCATTTATTTGAAGAAAGATGCAAAGTTTTTAAATGGAGACCAGCAGGCGATTATCTTCCCGGATACCCCATCCCTTGTTGAGAGATGCGGTAAAAGCCGCCCGCAGTCGCCTTGGTTCCCTCAGCTGCGCTGAGTTGATGAAGTTTGTTAATTAGGGATGTGCCCATTCATTCCCTGCCCTGATGGATCACCAGCTCCCTTGCCAAGACAATGCAAGCCGCACAAAGGATTCTTATTTATGCCCGTTTTATTATTACTGCTCCAATTATACTCCCAGGCCTTAATGGTGCCAATTACCCTGAGGGTGTTGGAAAGGCTCTGCTGCTTCACAGCACATGTTCACATCCTGAATATAAAAACATTTCATCCACATTTTTCTCGCTGAAAGGATCCCATAAGCAAACACGGTTTTGTTTGCCTCAAAGGCAGCACCGGAAGAAAGGGAACTGGCTGACCCGTATTCCTGCCCTCTCTGACCAAAGGGCAATTTCTGAAATGTGCCGAGACAGAGGGCCGTGGAAGATGGACGACAGAAGGGCTGGGTCCTCGGGCTCAGTGAAACATGACTGATTCACAGCCCTTCTTCCCCAGGGTGCCTGTGCAGAGTGCCATGAAGAGCACTGTTTTCTCCGCTTCACATCCCAGGAAGGCCACACGGGAAACAGATAAGCCATGAGGGAGATCTAGATGTCCCAGGACACAATCTGCCTTGGAAGAGCCTGGATGATGGTGGGAAGGAAAGGACAAGTCTTCTCAAGTCAGAACAGGCTCTAATACCTAACTAGAGGGATAAGGATGTTGTCTCTAAATATCACAGGCAAGACTGAACAAAAATAGGAGCTTAAAGTTGAGGTTCTTGATCTTAAAAATGTGGCCAAATTGTCAAAAGTACTAAGCAGCTCCCACTGGCATCTGGAGTACAGTACAATCGGACCTAGACAGGTTACGGGGCGGGCGGATGAGAACAGGATGGGATTCAACACTGACAAGCGCAAGGTGCTGCACCTGGGGAGGAACAACCACAACCAAACCTACAGGCTGGGGAACTCCCTTCTCGGCAGGGCAGAGGCAGAAAAGGATCTTGGAGTCGTCATTGATGCCAAGATGAACATGGGCCGGCAGTGTGGGGATGCAGTCAGGAAGGCCAACCGCACCTTGTCCTGCATCCGCAGATGCATCTTGAGCAGGGCCAGGGAGGTGATCCTCCCCCTCTATGCGGCACTGGTCAGGCCGCAGCTGGAGGACTGCGTCCAGTTCTGGGCGCCGCACTGCAGGAGGGACGTGGACAGCATGGAGAGGGTCCAGAGGAGGCCACTCGCATGATCGGGGGCAGCAGGGCAGGCCTTATGAGGAGAGGCTATGGGACCTGAACCTGTTCAGCCTCCACAAGAGAAGGCTGAGAGGGGATCTTGTGGCCTGTTACAAACTAGTCCGAGGGGACCATCAGGCACTGGGGGGTCCCTGTTCCCCCGAGCACCGCCAGGAGTGACCAGGAATAACAGTCACAAGCTGGCAGAGGGGAGATTCAGACTAGACATCAGGAGGCGCGACTTCACGGTCAGGGCGGCTAGGATCTGGAAACAACTTCCAAGAGAAGTGGTGCAGGCTTCTACCCTGGGGGGCTTTAAGAGGAGGTTAGATGAACACCTTGCCAGGGTCATTTGACCCCAGTCCTCTTTCCTGCCATGGCAGGGGGTCAGACTAGATGATCTACTCAGGTCCCTTCCGACCCTAGAAACTATGAATACTGCCAACAAGGAGCATGCCCCATATCAAATGGCACTGGAAACTAAGACCATGCTAAGCAGGAACATCTCATCACCGAAGCCTTTGGAAAATCAGGCTCTGCAGCCTGAGCCCTTGCCTCCCCCTTGCTTATACTGCAAGGCCAGATGTTTGCGCTCCTGCAGCATGCAGCCTGGTCATTTCATCAAACTATCAAGACTCTCTACTGGAACTCGGAGGCCACGTGAACACGGATCTTTTCCTCACTTCCATCACACGCGTGATTAAATGTAATCAGAACAATCTAGTCCATATAATTCCAAACGGGCAATCGGGATGATTGCGTAATCTATCCAATATGCTAACTACAGCATTGCATCCATTTTCAAGGGGATTAATTTGGGCGCTAACTCTACCACTTTCCCCTACACCAAGAAATACCTGACTTCACTGAGATGACTCCCAGAGGAAGGTGCTACTTATTAGTTATAAATATGGACAGCAAAATTAGGTCGTTAGTGGTTATTTTCTTTTAAATCGGAGCCCAGATTGCTGCATCCTTGTCATTAATTATTAATTATTGGAGTAAGACTAAGGACATATCTCCAAGTCATTGAGAGAGTTCTTGGAGTGCTACTTCTCTCAGGGTCAAGCCTTTGTCTAGATTTAGGGAAGCTATGTCTGGATTAATGCTGTATTAAAACTTTTTCATGAATGAGTCTCCCACCCTGTAATGGACTTTCCAGATTGGCTACAATGGACAGCCATTAAGGACTGTACTCCAGCCACACAATGGGCATGCTATGGTTATTAGCTGAAGGCCAGAACTGGAGGAAGCTGCAGTAGCTCTCTTATTGCAGACGGCTGGATGATGGAAAGTTGCCCAAGGCAGGACAAAAGAGCTCAGTTTTAAAAGGGAGGCTTATTAACAGGGAGAATCCTCACAAAGGCATGTAGGAATCACTGGGCAGGAGAGAGGAGGTGACGGACAGGCTGTCATGAAAGGGAGGTCCCAGTCTGACTATTAGCAGCAGCTCTATAAGCTGTACTGAAGAGATCCATCCCAGAGGATCCTGACTTGGGTCCAAAGAATACCGCGGAGTAGCAAGGAAATAAAGATAAGAAAATGTGGGCAGGATTTAATGCTTTTGTTTAGGTCTGTTGGACCAACACTTTCGAGTAAAGAGCAATGGTGTGTTCAGACACTCTGTGCAAAGCCCAGCTGCATGCCTCTAGCTTATACCTGCCACATGCTCCTGGAGGATTCAACCGCAGCCCAAAAGCCCCCGTCTCTGGACTCCAAAGAGCATTTCAGTTATGGGGGAAACTGAGGTGGCAACACCATTCCTTAAGGACCCACTCACAAGGGTCTGCACCTTGCAAGTACGCCGGGAGGCCCCAAGATAGAGGCAGCACCTGGACCCCGGTTGCACTCCAGAGGCACAAAGCTTGCAGCAGAGTCAGAAGCTGTTCCCTGCGAAGCGAGCGTCCTGGATCTGCAGCAAACGGCAGAATTACACAGACAACAAGGAGCTTTTTCTATTTCCTACACACGGAGTTTTCCAACCCCCTCACTTCCCACTGCTCCTTACCCAAACCCAGTCTCTCCAGCTGCTCATGTGACCCGTACTCACTCACAGGTGAGCACCTACTCACATGAACAGTCCTCTGGAAATCAATGACTACTCATCTGAGTAGGCACTTGCCAACATAAGGGTTGTACAACATAGTCTCAGATTAGACATATACTTAAGGTTGCATTTGGAGATGTGATTTATACCCATGCTAGCTCTCTGGTAACTAGCACAGGTCATGAGAAAGCTGTATTGGCAAAACTTCAGGCTGGGTTGTACAAGCCTGCCAGGAGTCCTGGGAGACACCCCAAAGTGTGTCCCCAAACCAAAGACAAAACTACTACACCTTCACACACTGGTGGCTGGCCAAGGTGGCTCAAGGGCACCCGTGTGTGCTGCCTTCACCCCTCCCCTTACAGTGAAGATATGCCCTTCCTCCAAATCACAATGGGCTTTTGCCTCTTGTTTCTCACTCCCAGAAGCTTTTGCCTTCTCAGCATACAACCGGCCCATCCAGACCCTTCCTCTCCCAAGGATGTGGGAGCAATCAGGCAATGTCGGGAGAAGGGAGAATAAACAAAATGAGAACATCTCCAGTGGGAAGAAATCCGAGACTGTTCACAACGCAAGGATAGTTAACGCACATCAACCAAATCATAAGGAAACCATCAAGACTTGATTGATGCCCAAATTTAAGGAAGTAATTACGGAGGAACAAGCAGTCTTCTGAGTATTGGCATGCCAGAGCATTTGGAACCAATTCAGATAATTCCCGAGTCCCTATTAACCAGCCTGCTGGTGGTAAGGACAGCACATGATAATATTCACATGCGGTTTCCTCAGTGTAATAATTACAGCTCTAAATTCTCCAGTAACTTGTAACTGTTAACACCCTTCAAATGCTACTAGGAGGCCCAGCCATCACGTGACTCAAGAAACAGACTCAGAGATGTCACAAGCTGTCTTTCTGTGCGTTGAAGGTCAAGGCATCCACAAGCAACCTGCGGCAAGGTGAGATGTGTACAGCAGGCCAGTGGGGGAAACGCTTGGACCGCTGTTCCAACAGCGTGGCTTGGTCGATAAAGCAAAGTTCGGTGTGACGGGGAACAGCCCCTTGGCTGGGGAAAGTCGACCTACCTGCTGCAACTCTTGGTGGAGCAACACCAACCCGCACTAGCTGGGATCTGTCCCCTAGACTCCCCTCTGCAGATTAACCAACTCGTTACCGGATGCGACTACTACAAGAAAGATGCATGAGACACGGAAGGAAAGGACTCTGAACAGGAGACACCCATTTTAAAAAAAAAATGCATCTGGCACGAGTGACTTCTTCCCCCAGTTCTTATTAATTGACTGATTAACTAATTACTGTGCATGGGCCTTGCTAGAGTACAGATTAATACAACCACTGGTCAGTGCATACCCCACCCATACAGAGACCTGACTAACGGCATGAACGATTGTAGGTCCCAGTGCATACACAACTAGTCAAACCACATATGACATGCATAGAAGTGCTGGGAAAGTAGCTCATTAGTCTGAGGAGCCTCAGAAGCCAACAGATAGAAAATGACTTGATAAGATGAGTACAGAACACCCCAACAGAGATCAGAGTGACCTGGCAGCCAGGTGCTGCACTAAATACAAAGGGACCAGAGAACTCTTCATACTTTGTACTGGGCTTAGGGGTGATGTTCATGCTTGTACCACGTCTGCAAATAGCCTGGCTAGCACCATGGACCAACTGGTCATAGATGTTGGTGTCTATGTAGACATTATATCTGGCCAAGATTTTGACACTACAAACCGAAGTTGTGACCTTTTTTCAGGAACAAAGAGATTGTCAGGGGCACTGCATCACGGACCATCTCCTGACAGCACGTGTACAGGCTGTCCAAAGTGAAGGAGCCCAATGTGACCAGAACCACCTAGCCCACAAGCAGCACTGGGAATCAGAGAGCAACACTGATGGAGTTTGCCCCAACAACTCTGATGACTCCCTGGATATCTACACTGTGGCCAGATGCTCTATGGTGAGCCCTTTGTAGTATACCCATGCAAGCCTCTTAGCTAAAATTTTTGTGGATCAAATTGTAGATTTTATCCCTTCTGTGCTTGGAACTGGTTCTCCAGCTATGAGCATTTATCTGTTCTGCCTCAGTTTCCCCTTTCTGTAAAACAGGGAGAGCTCTGGTTGGGATTAATTAGCGTCTATATCTTTACTAGGGCAGGCCTCTCAGGTGTATCCTTAATTTATACACAGGCTTGAATACACAGGCATGTGTCAGGCATGGTTCTGAACTCAATTTTTAGATAAGGCCACCCATACAGACACTACACCATTCTGACACTAGATTTCATTAGAGGTGCACCAATATATCAGTCACAAATCAGATCGGCACCAATAAAAGGAAAACTGACACTAAAGCCATTGGCTTTTTTTGCCTGGTGTAGCCAATAATGTCACCAGTAAATGCCACATGCATGCGTGCAGCCACAGCATGCACACGGCCAGGAATACAGCCAGGCAGCTTGAAAAGCAGCATCAGGCCAATAAGTCTGTGGAGGGGAAGAAGCATGGGGGGAGGGGCACGGGAGAAGAAGATCAAGGCCCTGACAGTGAGGGAGGGAGTGGGGCAGGGGCTGCCCAGCCATGGCACTGAATGTGACCCCGGGGCCAGGAGCAGAAAGAAGCCATGGGCATGTGCCCCACCAGGATTTATATGCAGGGTGAGGGTGGGCTGCCTGCTGGGGACCCAGGGCCAGGGGTGGGGGGGCTGGGGCTGTGCTCGGGGCAGGTGGCAGCAGCAGCTGGCATTGGGAGGGGTGGCTATAGCCTACCAAGCTCCCCCTAGCGCAGCCCTGGCTTGGGGCTCTCCACTCTGCTGCCTTTCCCTTGAGAGCCCTGCACTGCGGGGAAGGCAGGTGATGCGTGGCCAGCACAGGGCTCCCAAGGGAATGGCAGCAAAGCAGGGTGCCCTGAGCAGGGGCAGCGCTAGGGGGAGCTTGGGAGTGGGGGCGACCCAAAAATTACCCATAGCGCCCCCCTCCCAGCGATGCCACTGCTGCCTGCCTTGAGCCCAGCCCTGGCCCAGCCCTGCTGCCGGGAGGAGGCTGGTGCTGTCCCTGGCCCCGAGCCCACAGCAGGCAGCCTACCCTCACCCCGCGCACAAATCTGGGAGGGCACATGCTCCCCATGCCTCCCCTGGGGGCACGCACAGTGGCAGGGAGCTGCCCCCAGTCCTGCACCTCACCTTTTAAGCCCCCCGGATGAGCTGTGGCTCCATCCCACTCCTAGCCCCGGGGGGACACTCAACACCCTGGCTGGACAGCCCCTGCCCCAGGCCCACTCCCTCCCTCACCGTGGGGGCCTCAATCTGTCCCCAACACCCCTTTCCCCCACAGATTTACCAGCAGGACACTGCTCTCCAAGCTGCCCAGATCAGCTATTTGTCGATATGGCTGGTTAATAATTGGCAATCAGTATCAGCCAAGAAAATCTTTATCAATGCACCCTTAGATTTACTCCTTAGTTAAACAATAAACTTCTACTATACTAATATTCAGGAGTCTCGGTATTTAAGTTCTGCCAAAGCCTCCATTTCAGAAACCTCCCTTTTAGAACTAAGTTAGCACTTGGGAGAATGGTGGTAGCTGCTCTTACAAAGAGCTGAAAGGAAGATTCACTTCTGCCCACAAATTTCTTGGAATATAACCCTGCACTAAACCATTGGTGGGAGAAGCTATACAACTCATGCATATTTAGCAGACTCAGTAGTATACAGCAATATATGTATGAAGGCATCACCAACAAATAGCCATGAGCCTTCTTAGCAGTTCTGAACTATGACTTCTTTACCATAAGAGATGGATAGTATGAAACAAATGCACACTGGTAGAGAAAACTTAACCAGCTAACCTAGTCGAGTTAATTCATACTGCTTCACTTTCTTCTTTAGCTTTATGGGCCCTACATCCCAGCTCTCATCTTCAGCGCCGTCTGAGGGGCTTTCATCACTGGCTTCCTCCATTCCCACTTCTCGGTAGTACAGTTTGTAGCCCGATATCTGGGCATGGTTGGCTGGGGGTTGCCACGTTATCAGGAGGGACTCCATCCTTGCTCGCACTTTTAACTCAGTCGGGGCAAATGGAACTAGAAGAACAATGGGAAAGAGAGCATGTTTCAAAACTCATTAGCAGGTCCTTGCATGCTGAGGGGCAGTTTTCTTTCCACGTCTGATAGGCGGGCACAGTTATGAGTCTATCACTACACTGGCCTACACCTCCATAGCAAGGGACCATGACAGCAGAGACTTGGTACTATGGTGGAAGCTGACAGGGCAAGTTTGACCTTCCGTAATTGGAGCTAGCTTCAGCTCAGTCTTTAACACTGCCCATGCACTGGCTTTTGATTCAGCTTTGCATGTTGGTTTGGTTACCCAGGCATTTTTGATGGGCCTTTGCAGTCTTGAGCAATCTAAGGAGTGTCTGAGGTATAAAGTATCACCAAGCTATCCAGTAGCTTGAGGACAAGGGAAAAACATATTGGTTCCCTATAACAGGGAGCTACAGGTAGGGCTCTAGTGCAATAGGGATTCCATACTAGATCACCCTAGTGTCACCACAACCTAGCTAGCCTTGGTCAGGCCACCTGTCCACTTTCCAGTTAGGGTATCAGGATGTTGCCTTCCCACCCTCGCATCACAGATGAGAGAAAGGAGCCATACCAAGCATACAAGCACCTTACCGTGCGTCTGGTTGTCCCTGTCAGGAGTGCGATGCTGCGTCCACTCCGAGGGGGCCCCATAGCCCATGCTCGTGCTGGCTGCTATGCGCACTTTGTAGACTTTATTGGGATAGAGTGAGTAAAGGGTGATTTGTGTCTCATTTGCACCAACTTCAATGGAGGAGATCTGATCTGCTGGGGCCAAGGGGACACCAGTTAGATGTCTCCATCCCAGGCAGGGTGAAATTTGCCCCTGTGAAAATGGCCAGCAGCTCAAGGTCTGTGAAAGAGGTTTGGGCAAGGTGAGAGACTTCTGTGTGCTGTGGCTTTCTTCCCAGGGCCAATCTCCCTCAACATCTCCTGATCTGACCCGATCAGGAAATGTGCCCAAACTCTCAAACCTGCAGTCCATGGCCCCCTTCCTGCCCTCATTCGGAGTGACATTCAAAACTAAAAGACTCCCCTCTACCCCACCAACATTCAGTTTGGACAGAGCTGAAACCATGAAACAGTGGGAGGCGGTCAGAAATCTCACAAGAACAGTCAACAGGTGAAAATTCCCACTGCTCAAGATGGCAGACAACTCATGAGCATTCAAGATAGCAGTCAACTTGTGAGAGCAGCTAACGTCTGTGGCCATCATCTCATATTTCAGTGCCTTCCTAACTGCATCCAAGCATTAGCCTTGATTCAACCTCAAATTTGAACCAAGCACCTCAGCCCTGATTCCAGCCTAAACCTCATCCCAACCCAGATCTGAACACTGCCTTCTCATCCTGTCGTGGGACATAGGTGTTTTCAGTGGAGCAGTCTGAGACTTGCAGCAAAGCTACCACAACCAGCCTAGCTCGTGATGCAAAGAGCCTCGATGGTAAATGCAATGGCCATATTTAAATGCTTGAGCTTTGAGGAGTTCTGGCACAGATGTTTAACACTAAGCTGCCAAACATGCCGCCTGTGCTGCATGCGCTTCCAAAGGGTTGCAGTGAATATCAGGTGCTGGGCAGGCATTTTTGGGTGCTGGGTAGGAAAAATAAAAACAACAAGAACCAAGTGTCTTGGTGCAGAACACGAACACCAATCACAGACGTGGGAAGGTAGCTGATACTTTGCCACATGCTCCGACCCCTACTTGGCAGGAAGCACGTACCCTGGTGTGGAGAGGCTGCAGCACTGGCACAGTGTTGGAACTGCAGCACTAGACAGTGTTGGAAGCTAGCACAGACAGAACCAAAATAATTCATTGCATACAGCATAGAAAAGCTTTCCTGGCCCCGCTGAAAGCTTATGGTTTTGCTTAACGATATCAATAAAACCAGGCAAAGCCCAAACTTGGAAACTGCGATGTCCGTAGTATGCTAGGATCTTTGTTTATATTTTACCATGATGGTCTGTTCTATTAGAATTGCTTTTCAGGTTAATCAAATCCACCTGCCCTATAAATATGAAACTCCTTTCAAAATACAGATAGTGCCAAGGACAGTCGAACGCTGTCACTCCACGTGGGTTGCATTAGACTGCACCAAAGGAAAATCTCAGTCCAGTTACCCAGGAGGTTATATCCACAGACAAAGCAACAGTATTTCTCAGCAGACAAAGGCCAAAAACAGAACAGGATATAGGAACAAATCTGCTGTTTAATCCTTTCAAGGTGAAGTTTGAGGCCTTTTGGTAGGAAGGACAGGGGCACCTACACTGCTGTATGCCTATCAGGGCAGAAAGAGGACTCCAATCCCTGTGTTTCAACCCTGGAGCCTTCTCCCAACACTATGTTTACATATGATGCACTCTGGAGAACTGCAGTGCAAGCTACATACTCCAAGCTCTGCTTCTCAGGTAAACTGTAGGCTTACCTTCCTTGAGGGTGCAGTAGTCAATTTTGTATTTCATGATCCTGCCATTGCTCAGCTCAGCCGGAAGGGGCAGCCAGGTGACTCTGATGTCGGCAGGGGTTGTGCTCAACAAGGAGAGCTGAGGGGCTGCACTAGGCACTGGGAGAGAGGCAACAAAAAGAGATGAGACTTCTCCACAGTCCGAAAGCAACAGCAAACAGCTACTTCCATACATGTGACTGGAGATTAGCTGTAATTTGGAGCCTACACATCTATACACTGGCACCGGCTCTCATTTCTCTTGCTGTCCCACTCCTCCAGTCATGAGAACCCTGGTTGTTCTCTATCATACACTACCATAACTGCTGATAACTTGCTGTTGACAAGGATGCTAACCCTGGGCTCCTCGCTGGTTCAGTGCCAGAGGACAGGGTGTGTGTCTGGGAAAAGACAGATGATATACCCCCTGCATGGGCTGCCCTTATAACCTAGGGACCGCAATGGCACCTACACTGCTCTACTGCATGACATTCACAGACAGTGACCAGACTGCTCAGGCAGTATGCCTGGATTTCAGAGAGCTGAAGACAGCATCCCCCATTGCCCATCTCCCTGTCTGTGGAACGTAACCATTTCAGGACAGGCAGAAGTGGGTTTCAGGGACGCCAGCCTAGGCCTGCTCAACACACCATCCTCCAGTGTCTGAACAATGATGGGTGTGGATGTCCGACTCGCTCCCAGCTGGGAGTAAGCGACCACATAGAAGACGTAGTTGGTGCTGGGCTCCAGGTCTTTGACTTGCAGCTCCGTGGTGTCGTTGTTGACAGCAAACTGATACTCCACATTATCTGTTCCTAGGGACAGAAGTCAGAGTGCTCAGCAGTGCAGCGAGCAGCCAGGCAGTCACCAGCGACCTCCCTCCAAATCCCTTCTCCCATGGCCTCTTCGACATAGTTACTGCTTAGCCCTTCCCTTCCCCCTGCCAGCCTCCCCCAGGGTCTGTCACGCATCACTGCCCAATGATGATCAGACTTCACTCTCCAGGCGGGGATTATCAGCCAAGCCCTAACTCTACCTCCACGCATTTAAATGTTACTCATGTAGCCATGGTACAGCCTTCTGAGTGTGCTCAGAAGGGCAGGTGTGGCTGCACAGACTGATCTGCCTAAGGACCAAAGTGCCTCTTTGGTAGCTATACAGGGATGCACACCAAGCACAGACATGCAAAGGAGCCAAGCCTTAGGGAGCCAAGCCTCTGATTCACATCATAACTCCACATGCCTAACCTTACACATCCAACTTGGATCATTTTAGCCAGTGGCTCCAGACACAAAGAACAACTCTGAAATTTTATACAGTTACTGAAGGAAAACATCATGGTAGAAGTAATAAACATGGCCTCTAAAATCTGCTAGGTGGAAGAATGATCGAAGGGCACTCCCCTGCCCAATATGGGTGCAGAGTAACTAACAGGTGCCACGCACTGCACGTGCACAAGTGGTTATGCAAAGCTAAAGAAGATCTCTGGTCCTTTGGTGCCAATAATGGCAAGCACAGCCATGCTGGATGAACTGAGGCTGGACTACTCTGAAACCCCTCCGACACACCAGACAGCACTAATCTGCGTGGGATGGTGATGATGTTTCAATAGGCACTATTTTTCTGGAGGGGTGTTGCAAAGCCCAGGCTTCTGCTACCTGAACTATCTTAAGCTAAACACACCTCATTCCCCCCACACTCCTGGCTGAAGGATGAGATAAGCAACAACCAACAGGCACTTTTGCTTCTGTAGCCCCAGCCACACTTTCTCCTGCCCCTTGAAGGGCCCGTCCTACCTAGCCCAAAAGGAATACAAAGCCTTCGTATCCCTTCCCCTGCACATAGACAGCATGTACCTGCAGCCTTCTGGTAATGCAAGGAGAAGCCAATAATTTGCTCGCTGTGGTATTCTGGGCGCTCCCAAGACACCAAGACTGTCGTGCTGGTCAGGGAGACTGCGGACACTCTCTTGGGAGCACTGGGCAACCCCTCCCGCACGATGACTGAGAGCTTGGCTGTGGCACAGGCCAGGCCCAGGCTGTTTTCCGCCACACACTGATAGTAGCCAGCATCCTCCAGCCCAATCTGGTTGATCACGAGGCTGCCGCTGCTCTGGATTTTCACACGTCCATTGGACTGGAGAGCCTCCCCATTCTTCAGCCAGTGAAGGGCAGGGGCTGGCTCCCCTTCTGCTTTGCAGACAAACCTGGCAGTGCTGGCGCGGGTGCGAGAGATGGTTTCAGGGGCCTGGGAGATGCTGGGTGGAGCTGGAAGAAGAGTAAGGAGAGAAATCTGTAAGAGAAAAAGCAACACAGATCCCTGTCTTGCTGCTCCAAGCCAAGCCTCATTCTATCTCTGGTCCCAAGCAAACTCTAATTTAGATTACATCAACAAAAAAAAAGAAAATCCAAAATCTGTATCGACTCATATGCTCACAGCTGGGTTTCCCCAGCGGCCTCTGTCATATTGAAAGTTAATTGCTGATACCCATTTTCACAGGGGAACTTGGCAAGGGGGGAAAAAAAAAGACTTTAACAAGGAAAGAAAAAATGTAAAGGTATTATGCTGTTGAGAAATCTTCCCTAAACCAGACAGTAATTCATTCTGATTACGTCCCCTCTCAGAAACAGCAGGGGCTGTGAGCATCCTCTCCCAGGGAGCTCCTGAACACAACTCCAGGCCATTGGCAATTACCCGGAGTCACATTTGTGTCCAAAATGTTTCTTCTCACCACTCACCAAGGACCCGGAGCTCAGCGGCCGCCGTAACAAATTGTCTGGTCTGGGGTTTGTTGGCACGACAGACGTACACGCCGGAGTGGTGGGGCTGGGTGTGAGGAATCAGAAGGTTGGTCCGTCCCAGCACGATCACGTCGGTGGAGATGGGCTTTCCATCTGCAGAGGAAATGTGTGGCAAACACCAGGGTTACATCAGAGATGAGGTGAGTTTTGAGTCTGTCTTCCATCACGGCCTTTCCACCTGGTTTTGGCCATGTCACTTGGTCTCTGCGCCTTCACCCCCTATGCTTTATCTTGGCTATTTAGGCTCTGCGGAAGGAACTTTCCTCCCATTAAAGGGCTGTCCAGCCTGGGCCCGTTCAGGGTGGCAGGGTCATGAATTTTCCTGGTTTTCACCCACTTCTCTGCTCTCCCCATTCTGGAAGAGATAAGAACCAGCCGGGCAAACCATAGTGCTGCAGATTTTAGGGGCATTCACTTCCTTGGTTGTTGTGAAAGATGCACTTCTCTGCCTGCTTGTGTACCACGGCTGAGCCAGCTGGTTGACCAGGTTCACCTCAGCCTAGGAGCACATGGGCTACATGCCAATGCCTTCTGCACTCCTGTCATTGCCTCTGCTCAGTCCATCCAGCACAGCTTGGTGCTCTCTGCTCTCCATGGAGAGGCAGGTATCAGCAAGGGACCAGCAGCCTTGATGAGCTACAGAGAGAAGACAGGAACAGTGCAGAGACTACCGCAGAGCCAAGTGAGGGCTTGTTGTTAAAGGAGAGACAAAACCTCTGACCTGGACCCAAAGGACATCCCCTTCTCCACCACCATATGAAGGATCTGGCCAATAACAGGCTGAAGCCAGCTTTGGGATAATTGAGGATGCAATGAATTGTGGGGTAATTGAGGATGCAATGAATTTTGCCAACTCTCCTCATTAAACTAGGCCCAGCTCTCAGCTGTTCCACACTGCTGGGACAGAAGAAGGGAAAAGATGGCTCTGACCCCAGACTCCAGGCTGGTCTGGAGCCAAAAGAGGCACTGAAGTGATTGAAAATGATCTCTGTCCCTATGCCAACTGCACTGCTGTCTGGCAGGCTTCCTCCTGGCCCTCAAAGTGCCACTGCCACAAAGTGGGCAAGAGCTGGTGATGTGGAGCCATCTGTGCCTTTGGGGGAGTCCTCAAGGAGTTTCCTGTTTGCTTTGTGCCACGAGGGAACTGAAGGCAGTGCTGGGAGCTCAAAGCCATGAGATCAGTGCCAGGGCTTTATTTAGGTGTTGTGAATAACCTGCAGGTTCTGGGCATGGGTTGGGATGGCAGGCTCTTGGGCTCATCTCATCCCTGCTGTTCGCACCTCTGCACTTGTAACACCCCCTCCCTGCTGAAAGGCGAACCTTCATCCTCTCTTCCCGGTTACCACTCTGGTGGTGCTGGCCTTTTGCAGAGCAGAGGCTGAAAGCCCTTCCTTGCTCTGCACCCCGGCCTGGCTGCATTCAGTCAGGATCAAGGCACAGGCTCCCTGAGCTCAAGGGGAGCTCCCTGTGCCTCTACGCAGGGCTCTGGGGATTGCAGTGCTACTCACTGTACAGTCAGCAGGGCATGTGGCTGCAAGTTCATGCCCTTGGCAGGACTGGCACCATGGCAGCATGAACTATGCCATTGAGCACGGTCCCAAGCCAGTCAGGACCTCTGCTGCATTATCGTCATGTTTTAGCTTTGTTGCTTAGCCAAGGGGCCACAAACTGAACCTCTACAGAGGGCTGGCCTCTGTCAAAGCCAACGGAGGCCTACGTGGATGGCCTCATGGTTGAGTAACGCTGCATCCAAATGACTGCACAGACGTTCTGCACGCGCAGGCCTCGCACACATAGGCCTTGCTGAAAGGCTAAATTCAGGCCAGGTTGTAGTGCCCTCCAGCGGGCAGCCTGCAATAGGAAGCTCCTAGATGGGGTCCACACAGCACTTTACTTTGGAGGGAGTCCACAGCACTACTGAGTGCCAGTGCCGATTAGCCTGCTTCCTTGCTGCTTACCCTACCTAAAGCAACACAGAGATGACTGCACTGCTTCTGGGTTAAGAAAGCGTTAAGACTGATGTTGTAGTTGTGACGGTCCAGGAATTATGTGAGAGGCAAAGTTAGATATGCTTTCAAATGCAAGGTGTTCTTCCTTAGGTCTGAGGAGAAAAGCAACAACCGAGCCCTCTCTAACCTCACTAGCTTCATGCTAGCACCTTTCAATAGCAAGCTTGGGAACAAAAATTCCTAAACTGCCTGGACACTAGGAACTAAAGACTTCACACTGACCCTGGTTAATGGCACATTGCAACATACGGGATTCCACAATTCTTCCCATGCAGGAAAGGTGATAACGACCCTCCTTCCCATTGATGCATCTTGATCTCCCAGTAATCAGCTTAGTTCTTCTGCTAATTGTTTGTCTGCTACCCCCAGGAATTTCCCCCCTCCTCCAAATTGCAGGGCTCTACCAAGTACTTCTTACTACAGCTTGTCATTGTGCTTGCTTTTCTCCCTGGACCTGAAGAAGAATGTCTCACATTCAAAAGCTTGTCTAATTCTGTCCCAACTACGCAAAAATGTATTGATCATATAAAAGAATACCACCCTAAGAAACCTTTGCCTCTGGGCTACAAGGCAGCCTCTGCCTGGAGTAATGCAGCACTTTTAAGTGCTTCCCAAGGGAAGATCTGGGAAGCTCCGTGTATGGACATGGCCCCGGCTGCACAGAAGAGATGTTATAATCCGGCCACCAGATGACACCCCAGGACTCAGCACCAATCCTGGAGGAACCGGCAACTCAGCGACGCAGACATCGCTCCCTCCGGAGCATAGCAATGAATACTTTAGGAAACATGGGAAAGCTGGGTACAGCTAATTATGTCTTCAATATATAGGATGAAAGGCAAGCATTTCTGCCTGAATGATTTAACCGCCCTGCTTTGAATTTGCAACGCTGGGTCCTGTGAGCTGCTTCTTATTTTTGCAGGGTGGCTACAAACGCCAAAAAAAAAAAAAAATCGCCTGTTAAGGCTAGTAACACACTGGATTGCTCCTGAGACAAAGGCTTTCATCCTGGGATTCTGCAGATTTACAAGCCCACAGTCCCTAAGTACCTGTGAAGCACCATAACAACCCTGCACCCCATATCTGAGCTAATTGGAGAGAGACTGCAAACGGCCCAAGTCAACTGTCTCCAGTGCTTCTGAAACACCTAACACAGCCCCTCTGATAGTGGCAGCCTGTTCCTGCATGTACATCACCAGTACATCTGCACGCACTTAAAAATACTGTTGCTCAGACTCAACCCCCACTGAGTCGGCCAAACTAGCATGCCCATAATGGGGATTTTATTTTTATTTTTTTTATAGGAGGCTCTTAAATGTTGAAAAGATATTTCTCATGCTGGGCGAGCGGGCGAGGTAACACAGGTTATTTTTGCAAAGCAACAGCTGCCACGATGGAATTCCCACTAACCTTCTGGAACCGCTACAAGAGAAGCGCTGGGAAGCCGAGTGCCGTGTGCTGACCTTCAAAAGCTTGGACTCGTGCAATATGACCATGACCAATTTAGATCAAAAGGCATCCAGTAACCAGAATTGCGTATACTTTACAGATCAAACGGCTACAAAATAAACGGCGAGCTTTGTAGCACTGCAGACTTAATTAGGGATCCCCGCCTCAGAAAAGATACTCGAGCTGCCTCAGCTATGGCCCCCATGTTGGGCACCCACATACCTTTTCCTTTTTAATGGATTTTAAAAATAAAAGGGTCCGTAGGTTCCTCTTGACATCAAAAGGCTCCTTGGCTTTGTTTCACATACCCTGGCGTATCCAAGAGACGAATGGCGTGGGGTCGGCGGAAGCCATACACTCCATCACCGCGCTCTCGCCAGCTACCACAGTGGTGTTCTCGGGGGCAGCGACGATGGTGACATCAGCAGGAAACAGTGGCTGAGAATCTAACCAAGGAAGAGGATTAAAAAAAAGATCTTTTTAAAGCAGCACAAACCACATTTCATTTGTACCCCGACTTTCCTTACCTCTGCTGCCAGGACAATGCACCGCGGCAAACAGGCTGCTCTTTCCTGCACATCAGGGCGGCTCAGCCCTCAGCCCAAAGGCCAGATCCAGCTGGTGGAACTGCGTCATCCTGCCCACGGGGCTTCTCTAGGGTCCAGAAATGCAGTGGTGGGGAAGCAAAGGCAGTGCTTGCTGCCACTCTCCTGCTGCCAACTTGCTGGACCCGAGGGGAGCCCCACAGGCCAAAGCATGACCTCCATGCCAGGGGCAGCAGACGGTTGGATTTAATAGGCGGAGGGAGTGCAAAGCCAGATTGGGGTGGCAGGCAGGAGGATTGGGGCAATGCAAAGCTGGATCCAAAAGGTGGGTGGCACAGGGCCTGAGTGGCTTGGCTTACAGCCAGATCAGGCAGCACAGGCCTGGATCAGGGCATGCAGCTGGAGCAGAACAGCAAGGGGGCATGCCCAAGGCCCGACCCCATGCCATTCATCCAGACCCTGGGGCCACAGCTTGGGCGCCACTGCTCCACATAAGTTACACACTTGGTTTATGCTTGCATTTCACTCCACTTAGCCTGGCCATTTTCACCTTGGATTCTGCAGGCTTTCAATCCCCTGGCCCCCGGGCACTGATGCCATACTGTGGGGTTTGCAACAGCTGTACAAGTCTGCAGTGGAACAAGACCTTGGTTCAGGTGAGCATTTCAGCAGAGACCTGGCCTGCATCACATGCCCTCAAGCTGAACACCCCGACTGTTATGGCAGCTCAGCTCTTCATCTGGCTTTCTGCCCCTGGATGCATGTGAACAAATCCCATCGCGTGCACAGAGCCCTCCAGAGGCGGGGGGGGGTCCTGTGTCAGCCCCATCTTCCATCCCCAAAGCTCAGAGGAAGGAGCAGAAAGTTTGGAGTCCGGATTCTTTCCGAGCCAAACCAGATAGTGGGAGCTGCCTGAACTCAAGGGATTTCCACCGAGACAGTCAGCTCTGGGTGGGCTCCATTTCTCCATTCATCAAATTTCTCTTCACTTCTACGACTTGCTTTTTAATTGAACAACATTCCGCTTAATTCATTCCTTAAAAGTATTAAATTCAGGACAAGCTCTGCTTGCCCCTGCCCCTTTTAACATAAAGGACATCTTCCAGAGGCAGTAATCCCAGTGGCTAATCCGTGCAGAATGAACACTTGTACTCTTCCCTAGATCGCACAGCAAAGCCAGCAGAGCTGGATGTCACTATGGCACAAAAGAAAGCTTCTGCTGATGGAATTTGTGTCATTCACAGGTAAGTCAATGGAGAAAAATCCTCTGCCCTCATTTACCACATCTCCAGCAGGAGGCTCTGGTGAGGCAGCTATGCCAGCATAGCTGTAGCAGCAGCAGCCTCACGATGTAGGCAAGGCCCAAGAACAGCTAGTCAGCCATCAACACCGATGCTAATAGATCCCACTTATTAAAATGACAGAAGGGAGCAAGCTATTTTGACTGGGGGGTAAAGACGCATCTTAGTGTCCACAGGAAAGGGCTCACTTTGTTACATACCTGATGCACTGCAGAATGCCCACAGTAATATTACGACCTGGGACGTGCATACAGCCTGTTCCATCAGGAGGTCTCTAGGAGCTAGGTATGTATTCTCCCCATCTGAGGCCCATCCCTGCCATCCCAAGTTCCCCCTTGAGTGGGGAACCAGATGACAGGATAAGAGGCAAAGCCAACCATCTACAGAGGGGGTTTAATGGGGGAACTCCTGGCTCCTATTCCTGCTGCAGCAGCTCATTGGCAATGGCAAATGCAGCCTCTTGGGAAGTCAGGCTCGTGCAGCCGCTTTCAAGGAAAGGGTTGGGCAAGATGATTTACCTGAGAAACTGAGGGCAGAACTTGAGTCCTGCCAGCACACCTCTGCAATCCAGACAAGGCCCAGCCAGATCTCTGCAGGCTGAACCGGTCCTTAAAGCATCTTCATTGTAGGAACTAAATGGCAAATGAAACCAGACGCAGCGCTGGGACAGAAGTGGGGTTTGCTGACAGGGCATAAGAGTCGTAGCTAAACCTTATGCTTTCCAGGTAAGCTGATCAACCCTGGAAGGCAGCAGGAATTAGAGACGCACACTCACACTCGGCCTGCTCTCCAGAGCCGTCAACTGCACAGCTGGGTGGGTATACTGGTAAGGGAAGTGTGCGAGTTGCTCTGAAGCATCGACGATTTGTCACCGTGGGGCAGGCTACTGATTTGTTGGCAAGAGGGTTTATCTGGTCTGGGAACGTGCGTGTTCCTAAGAGCGCGCAAGGAAATAAAGCATTTCCATGGTGCCACCCTGGGGAAAATACTCCAGCAATTTCCATGGGACTCAATGAAGTATCTGAATATTACCGATTCCTTCATGCTGACTGCTCTGCTAACACAGCCTCTTTTCACGGCAGGAATACCAATTTTCTGACAAGGGCATGACACAGAATATCGGGTCTGGAGCATCAATTCAGATGCATGGAGAAAAGCAAAAAACAAAACAAAACAAAACAAAACCCTGAACTGGGAATCCAGCACTGAATTAGCACAACCAGGATTTTTCTGCTGTCCTCAATAGCCACCAAGATTGGAGCTGGATCATGTCACCCAGCAAAACTCTACCCTCTTTGCTAGGATCAGAAAGAATCAGATGATTCTGCTCCCGCTTCAGTCCTACTGCAGTCTCTTCATTCCCCATGCAAGAGACAGGAAAATCTCCTAGCCATTGCCATACCAGAGAAATCCTGGGTGCAGGTGCTATCAGTGACATGTTAGATGGAAAGCCTTCAAGTACATGCAATACAGCCACAACAGTGTGCTTACAATTTCATAGACATCAGGGCTGGAAGGGACTTTCAGGAGATCATCGAGTCCAGCCCCCTGCCCAAAGGGCAGGAAGTCAGCTGGGGTCATAGGATCCCAGCAAGATAAGCATCCAATTTACTCTTGAAGGTGTTCAGTGTAGGTGCTTGAACCACCTCCGCTTACAAGCCTACACACATCACCATTCCCCCGTCTTCCACGTTCTCATACAGGTACTTAAATGCCTGGTTAACCTCTGACTTAGCTGGTACAAACTCCAGTGCCAGCAAGGCAGCACATCCTTATGCAGACGCAAAATACATGAACTAGAAAGGAAATGGGTAAGTGCCAGGGAGCAACATTATCACAGCAAGTTTGCAATCGGGTTATCCTACCTGCAGGGATAGCACCTCTGACCTGTCACCTACCAGGAAGGAAAGGAAACTTCTGCATCTCCTGCTGGCTGGTACAAGGCACGGATGATACAGCATGCAACAAGCTGAACAGACCATGCTGCCCTCACTATCCTGCAAGCTGCTAGCGGGTTTTGATGACAGATAGGGCCAATCCCCACAAAGCTCGGACCTGGGTTCCAAAGGCCGGGTGCGTTTGCAAAGACCTTTGAAAAGAGGGACGGATAAAATCCCCGAGCTTGGAACCCGTACCGCGCCCCACAGAAAAAGACCAGCAGCTAGCATGTGTCCACCAGATGGAAGCAGAGATACGACAAGGACGCTGCGGTCCTCTACCCGGGGTGATACTTGTACTGGACATTCTTGTATCTTAATCTCCAGCCTCTCTCCAAACGCCAGAGCAAAGGGCTGCAACACAGTTATGAGAAAACGTAGGTATTTCAGCCAGGTCTGAGCAGGGACCCTCTTACATGGCGACGTTATTACATTATGGGGAACAACTGGTGGGAACAGGCATATACGTGACAGGTTTCCATGCTACCACACCTAGAGGCCGATTAAGATTTTACTACATTCATGGTATGGACTATTCATGCAGCCCAAGCCTGTAGCATAGGAGACTACAAGCTCTTTAACAGCCAAAGGTATGATTATGCTGCAGCAAAGCACAAGTGATCCGGGGATTAGCGTGCTGACTTCACTGCCTTGTGTAGCACAGAATGGGAAGTGGCATTACAGTCCCTACAAGTGCATACAGGGTCACAATCATTTAGATGGAGTTAGCCCAACTGTAAATATGGTCTACCAGTTAAATGTTGAGGGCTGGATTCTCTACCTTGCCATCCCTGGAGTCAAACCAGCTAAGAGCAGGATGAGACAAGGAGCAGGGACTGGGTTTGCAAGAATCAGGAAGACTCCTGCTCCCGACACACGTGGGAAAATACTCGTGTGAGGGACAGAGCAGTATGCATCTATCACCTGGAACCAGCCCGGGCACGGGTCAGCTGCAGCACCGTTGTACTGGCTTGTTCAGCTGTGAGCTTCCCTGGCATCAGGAGGAGCTGAATATGAAGCTGGACTTAAGGAGGTTAACCACACAGCCAGCAGCTAACATGTCAGACAATCGTGGTTCTGTCTTTCCTCACAATCATGCCCTTGCCACTCAGCCGAGCGCTCGCAGCTTGGGAGGAATCGCCTCCCCAGGCCACAGCACAGCAGATCCCTCGCTGACGGAGTGAAATCACGCTTAGTGCAAGGGCAGCAGGAGAGCACAGAGAACAGGGCACCCATGCTGGCCGAGCGACAGGGGTGGAGAGGCTGGTGCTAACTGAGCCGCAGGGCTGGGAAGAGAAGATGTCAGATCAGTGAAGGAGACCTCCGAGTACACAGAGAGCATGAGAAACAGGAGGGGGAACCCAGGACAAGGGGGCAGAGGGGAACAAGTGCTGGGTCCGTGTTGAACAGACCTGTGTAGTTTGCCCAGTTAGCTGGCAAGCGCAGATGTAGGCTCCCACACAGGGTGGCAGCACCTCTGGCATGGAAAGGGGACCAGAGAATGGGGCTATGCAAGCTCCCCTCAGCATCCAAAACATGACAAGCTGCAATACCAGCTGCCGCGGCTCTGCAACTTCACACAGGGATCCCTGGAGCTGCGTGTTCCCATATCCCATGGGCCTGCCCCGCTTTGCCCTCAAACACCCTTGGGCACTGCCCGTCTAGGGCTGGTAATGGAGATGCCCTGCCCACTCAGTGCTTCCATAGGACACATGCTCCAGCCAGGATGCAGCCTTCCCTCCGCCCTTCTGGGAAAGCCACTCCCTCCCGAGCTTCCACGCGCGGGTGCACTAGCACCCCATGAAAAAGCAGAGCCTGTTCCCACCCCCAGTAAATACGCCCCCGGCAGGTTCCCCGTGCTGATGTACCGCAGCCTGGGGACAAAGATCTGGCAGCACAGAATTCTTGCTTGAAAGCTTTCCCCAAAGTCACGGCAACGGGAGACGAGACGCATCAGACACCTCCAGGTGTTTCAAGCTCACTCTGGAGCAATGGTCAGGCCAGTGCTGCAGAAAGAGGCCCAGGGAAGAAAGGGAAAACAATTTGCTTTTTGAGCTGTGCAGAAGCCTCCCCAGGATCTTTCTCGGGTTCCTCAAGGCCCCCCTGCAGTTCCAGCTCTCCCCTGCCAAACAGACCCACACGTCACACAACCCCCTTCCCCCCCTCCCCTTCCCTAAAGGAAGTCCCAACTAGACTTTGGGTTTGGAGGGAATCAAACCCCACAGGCCAGTAGTCCTTGCTATGGGAACAGAGACTCCCTCCCAGCACAGCCCTCCTCTTTCCAGTTCAGCAGGCAGAACAGCTGAACCTGTGCAACCCAGCTACTACATAATGCCTGCGTTTGATGCTAAACAGCCTGGCCTGGGTGGTGAGGGAAGCACAGACAGAGCACACACACCTCTTCCTACCCTGGGAGACCAATGGAAATGCCTTTCCCACCCTAGCCATAGCATCCTTTGCAGAACCAGCCAGGATCTGCTGCTTTATAAAGCACCATCCACTAATAGCAGCTACCACTGAGCTATGTCAATTATCTGGGATATGGAAAACATGCCTTGTTATGAGAAGCTTAAGAAGCTCAATCTACTTAGTACAGTAAAAAGAAAACCCCTAGGCAGCGATCTGGGGAATTACAAGATCTCTCTACCCAGCAACCAGGTTGAAGCAATCATTAAAAGCAGACTCAAATCCATCTGGAAGGTTGCGATCTGTGAGGGTCTCAGCAGCAAAGTGTCTGAAAAGGAAGATGGTAGTGCAAGAGTGATGCTGTACTCATAACAGTCCAGAAATTATGCCAGACAAGGATTTCTTAGGGTGATCACTTTTATTGGACCAACTATGTAGTTGGGATACAGCTAGAAAAGCTTTCAAATGCAAGACATTCTTCCTCAGGTGTCAGGATGATCTCCTAGATTGCTCTGTACCTTGCGCAGCGGGTAAAGGAGAACCGGGGGACATAATTTATTGATGTCCTACGCAAGAGGGTCATAAAGACGTGCCGCAGTCACAGGGTGAGAAGCAAATTGTTGTCCTGGATCAAAAACTGGCTGCAAGACAGCCAGCAAGGAGCTGCAGGATTAACAGGTCTGCTTTCATCATGCCAAAAGGTTAATGGTGGGTTGTTTCGGCTTTCTGCACCAGGTCCTGTGTTGCTTAATGTACCTATTAATGAGCTGGAAAGCAGGGTGAAAAACAAGGCGGGGAACCTGGCAGAAGACACTGAATTATTTAAATGAGTTAGGAGTAGAAAGGGTTGTGAGGAAAGAATCCAGCCAGGCAGAAGGAACAGGCAACATGATGGCAAGCGAAACTCAGGTCTTGAGGGGAACATTTAAAAGACTTGTACAAGTTACAGGCTTCTGAAGGACCGATGTCTGGTCAGGAAAGGAACCTGGGATTACAGCATAAGGCAAACCCCTCGTTACTGCACAGTCTGTCTAAAAACTAAACACAGCGTGAGGCTGCACAAGGAGTGGGGTGGTGAGCAATGCAGAGGATTTTTATTTTTTTTTTGCATAAATCCACAGTGAAGCCTAATATGGAAGATGGCGAATCTAGATACTTTGCCAAAAGGACAGAGAGGAATCAGAAAATGACCCTGGTCATGCAATGTCTCTCAGATGGAGAGGGACGGTGATAAACAGGAGGGCACATAATGAGTATGTACCAAACCAGGAAAGGTCTGGAGTCGCTGGCTGGGTGTTTCCTCACCTGGTGAGCAGTACTCAGCAGCGATGTCTGTGCGCGTATGAAGCTGGCCCTCCTGGGGTAGCAGCTGCAAAAGGCTACCAGCCAGATGGGAGCACATTCAGCGCCAGGTTTCCCAGACTGCGTTCCATGCAGGAATTAACTCGGAGGGAAGAAAAAGCTCTGCTTGAAATAGCACATGTACTACACACATAGCACACGCGTGTAGATGGTCACCATGTGATAAGTGCAGGGGCATGTGACGGACACAGGCTCTGGTCCACAATGAGATGCTACAGGTAACAGCGTGAAAGCAGGGCACCGCTCTACAAAGCTGCGTTTTCTGCTTTGCATGATCGCCAGGACTTTTAAGCCCAGATGCCAACTCTGTTGCCCACCAGTTATTAACAATGACAGTGGAAAAATGAATCCCTTTCAAGAACATTTCTTATTCTAAGTGAAAGCAATTACCTCATAGGCATCAGATCCACACATCTGCCTTGTGTTTCGTGCTTTAAACCTTTGCAGCAGTGGCCTTCACAAACGGAAAACTCAAATTTCTTTCTATCCCAAGTCTCCACTGCATCATCTTTCATTTCTGAACCCTTTGTAGTGTCTAGTTGGCACAAAACACAAGCTAGTCTCATTTCAGTGCTGAAGAGCCTCCAAGATCAGGGGCTAAGTTGAACCAAAAGGACTTTCAGCTCCACGGAATCTGACCGCAGAACATTGAACAGCAAAAAAAACCCGAGCCGGTGCGGGCACTGCTGCTAAAATCATCGCAGGTCAAGAGGAACCATTGTCAGAAGCCAGGTAAAAAGGAACCGCTATTTTCTAGGAGCCCTTCATCGAGTGCAGAAACAGATCACGATGCACAATCAGCACTGTTCATTCCAGGAGACTGAAAGCTTCATTGGCCTTGCTATTTGAAGCCTGGTTTTTGAGGAGAGGGGGTTTTTATCTTGTTTCATGTCATGTCTCCGGGTAGGATGGCTGCTCCAACACAAGGCTTTGCATGTGGAGATGAAGATGCCACAAATTCATTTTTAAACCATTCCCATCCCTAAATCCAGCAGGGCCATTGTGACCGCTTTCTATTGGAAAATGTGCTGCACTCTGCTCTGGGCTGATGGAGACTGCAGGCTGTGCAAAGTCAGCACTATCCCGCCGATGTCATAAAATCGCAGAAGCGGGGTCGGGAGGGACCTTGTAGATCTTCAAGTGTGACCCCCGGCCTGGGCAGGAGAAAAACTGGACTCAAATGACTCCAGCCAGGTAATCATCAAGCCTCCTCTTAAAGACCCCCAGGGTAGGAGCCAGCACCGCTTCCCTTGGAAGTTGGTTCCAGCTCCTGGCCACCCCGACTGTAAAGTAGTTCTTGCGGATGTCTAATCTAAACCTCCTCTCCAATAATTTGTGTCCATTGTTCCTTGTTATACCGGGGGGCGGTAGGGGAAACAGTGTCTCCCCCAAACCCTTCTGGTCCCCCCTAGTGAGTTTATAGACAGTCACCAGGTCCCCCCTCAGCCTTCTCTTGTGAAGGCTGAACAGGTTTAGGTCCCTCTGTCTCTCATTGTAGGGTCTGCCCTGTTGTCCCCGGATCATGCGGGTGGCCTCCTCTGGACCCTTTCAATGTTGTCTACATCCCTCCTGAAATGGGGCGCCCAGAACTGGACGCAGTACTCCAGCTGCGACCTGACCAGCATCGCATAGAGGCAGAGGATCACCTCCCTGGCTCTACTTGAGATGCACCTGTGGATGCACGACAAGGTTTGGTTAGCCCTGCCAACCGTGACCTCGCACTGTCGGCCCATGTTCATCTTGGAGTCAATAATGACTCCAAGATCCCTTTCTGAATGGACTGATGTCAACTGAAACCATCTGAGGAGCTGGGAAATGAACATCACCTGGTTTTGCATTTCCAGGAAATCAAGACCAGGTTTAGCAGACATCAGAGTTCCAGTTTCTGCCCCAAGAGACTTTGGGAGAAATGAAAGGCCAAGTTTGGTTCCCCTTTTGCTATCTGGCTTCTCCAAAGCCCAGGATACAGGCCTCATTTTAGGCATTCCCAGATTACATTTCAAGTGCTTTCACCTCCTGCAAAACCATCGCCCTACAGTCTCAGTGCTAGAAATCATCTGCAAGTCCTTCTCAAAGAAAGACCAACCCTCCTTTTAGAAAACAGCAGTTCTTTTGCAGGGATAAGAGTGAGCCGTGAATGTCCACAGATCTCAATGCTTGATCTATGGGCAGGGAAAGCTTTATGACATTAAAATGGCACTTTGAGAACAAACACAATGTGCCTGTATAATGCCTCCTTGAAAAGCTGGGCTCAAGAGTGTATATGAACTGTGTGCACATATGCACGTGTGTGCATGCACACACACATCCATGGTTAATGTCAGTTGGGACTGCAAAAGCACTTCTACACTGTTAAAGCCTGAGTGCAGGAAGCAGCTCAGTAATGTCTGTCCACCTGACTCACAACCAACAGACCAGAAAGCCACCTTCTCAACCCGTGGCCTTGAGCTGGGAGCATGAGAACCAAATGGAGCAGAACCCAGGTGAAACCATGGGTTACCAGGCAGCTGAATTTCATTTCCCTCAGCCTCCTTGCACAGCCTTTGTGGATTTGAGCTCAGAAATTAAATCTGTTAATGCACTTTTCAGCAAAGACATCAAGAGCCTCAACCAGGTGCAACTGGGAACCCAGTGACAGTCAAAACAGGAACATTTTCCCAGGAACCGATGTGTATTCCCCTCCCCGCCCCCGCTTTTTAAATCCTCGAGCCTCTGGGGTATGGAGCTGTATCAATGGGAAATCTCAGATTGCTGCTAATCATTCAGCTTGGGATGCTGCCTGCCATTCAGCCTAGCAGAAAGCTGCCGACACCGGCCCGCGGTTTGCCTGCGCGTTTGGAACCATTCTTCACAGCTCCAAAAGGGAGCCGTGCCAGTCGGACAGCACGATGCTTTCTCCTTGATTCACCAACAAACATGAGGAGCCACTGACATTTTAGTCACTCAGACATTTCAGCCAGTCCAAATGCAGGTGTGGTTGTGAACCTCGAAGCAGGGTCTATTCAGCTGCTCTTGCCTCTTTCTCTTGGGGGCACTGGTCATCAGGAGTCCACACGTCAAAGCCTTCCCCAGCAGGAAGCAATGCGCAGGCAGGAAGAGTGGAAGGGACAGACATGCAGTGAAGCTCTCCGGCTTGGAGCGCTTCAAAACAGCTGCAGAACCATGCAGGGGCAATGCCTGAGGAGCTGGAGAGCAGGAATCCCTGCCTCCAGAGGGTCCTGAGGTCAGCTGAGCACATAGGAGAGTACTTAGTGGCTGCCAAACCTGCACGGGAGGGGGTAGGGAGTGGGGCACTGTGGGATGCCGGAGGACTGAGCGAAACACGCCCTCTGCCCCTCCCCATAATCACACATAATGAAAATGCAGCACTTCAAAAGTGTTCCTCTTTTCTCAAGGGTCATTTCTGAAATGCTTCGGCCATTTTTTAAAACCATTCTTTGGGTGTGTGAACGCCTGCACTCCGAGTGCTTGGAGCACTTCAGAGCATGCCTGTCCATAGCCAAGCAGGGGCAGGCATCCAAAGGGGAAGAGGATGGGAAGAGGAGAGGAAAGGACCTTGACTGGGGAGGGTGGTTGGTCAAGGCACAGTCTAAGATCAGGGTTAGGAGAGGCTCTGAGGATGAAGGAAGGCAAAAAAATTATATCAACCAGGTTAAATAAGGGACATGCCTCTCCCCTCCTGACAGCTGCTTGTCTGTCCCTTTTCACTGCTTAGGAGCAAACCAGCCGTGCTGCTGAAAAACTGCAAAGCACGGGGCCTGCTTTCAGGTTCTAGCTGAACTGAGGGACCTGCAATGACGGCCAGAAAAAGCAGGAGGTGTTTCACGGGCTCAGAAACAGTCCTGCAAATCTCAGGGCTGTTCCCTGCATAACATCCATCAGCAACAGTGAGGCGGCCTCGCTTGTCTTCAGGATAACTGGGCAATGGATTAATGATTCCTTCAAGCAGTCCTTCAAATACTACCCATCTGCTGGAAAGTCAAGGATGGGAGGGAACGGCAAACCCTTAGAGAGACTGTCCGCAAGAGGATCTTTGTAGAGGCTTCCAGTCATGGAGCCTTTATGCGGTACGATCCAGAGCAATATCCTTGCCCTGCGCAGGGGATTTGAGGCTTGTTACAAGGCTGTCCGCCTCCCCGGCACAGCACATTGGCACTGAACCATACGAACCCTCACTGTAATTACCCTGTTACACTCTGGCTTCCTGCAGTCGTAAAACTCGACAGGTTTCACTCCCAAAGACAGTGAGGGGGAAAGAATGGCACGTACAAAACTCGTTAGGCTTCAGTCAGTCACAGTTCACTGTCAGGCCATCTACAGAGCCCTGGCCACTAACTCAGAGAGCCTGGCTTCATAACCTGCCACAGGAATAACCTTTATGACAAATACAGGGCAGATGCCACAGAAATCAGAGCAAGCTTGGGTAGCACCGATGCATTTTCGGCTGAAAGGAGGAATATAGACAAGAGCTGTTAGCAGCAGCACGAATACGGAACGGATGACAGCACGGCTGGAAGCACTGGCTACTATCACACTTGGGGCCTGTTCTCGCCGAGACCAGCTTTACTGTTATTCCCCGTCCTGACTGACACGAGAACAGAGCCAGGCCCAGGAATGAGCTTTGTGCTCAACCAAAGTACCACCGCCCTCAGCATCATCCTACTATTACAGCCTCATTCCTCACGCCGCCCCACCCCCTCGCTAACCAGCCTCACTGCGGACCTGAGTGCTGACTGACGTTCCAGTCCAGAAGTTCATCGTCCCCATGCATCTCTGGGACTACACATCCAAGTCCAACATGGCTGGCACCTCTCCGCTGCTGGAAGATGTCTCTGGGAAATGTCTTCCCAACAGGTCCAGCTTCTCTGCCACTTGCTCACTGGATGTCCTTGGTCAAGCCCCTTTGCCTCTCTCTGACATCACTTCCGTGGGCTCCTATAACCTGTCTGTCCCATGGAAGCGAGGGGGTGGAATAACCAAGAGAGAAGTGCTGCCAAGGCCCTGCAGGGAAGAAGCGCAAACCATGCAACACTCATCCAAAGCTATTTCAGCAAGGGCTAGATTGACTCAGATTTAAACATGCATAACACCCCCAACCTGCAAAGAGCAGAGGGTCCAGAAGACACAGGTTCAGGGGTCTTGTCCAAATAAACAGACACCCCTCTTAGATCACCACCACACCCTGTATCACCTTCTCAGCACAATGACTCTCTCTCTACCAGACAGGAGGTCCTGGGGCACGTGAGGAAGCCCACATACCACCTACTCCATGGCTGGACTCCAGTCACCACAACATCCAAACCAGTGCTAAGTCCTACAGGATGCCCTCGGGTGTTTGTGGCAGGGCTGCACGGGTGAAACTCTGGAAATAGTTTCATAGTTTCTTGGGTCGGAAGGGACCTGAGTAGATCATCTAGTCCGACCCCCTGCCATGGCAGGAAAGAGGACTGGGGTCAAACGACCCCGGCAAGGTGTTCATCCAGCCTCCTCTTAAACACCCCCAGGGTAGGAGCCAGCACCACTTCTCTTGGAATTTGGTCCCAGACCCTAGCCGCCCTGACCGTGAAGTCGCACCTCCTGACATCTAGCCTAAATCTCCCCTCTGCCAGCTTGTGACCGTTATTCCTGGTCACTCCTGGCGGTGCTCGGGGGAACAGGGACCCCCCCAGTGCCTGCTGGTCCCCCCCCGACTAGTTTGTAACAGGCCACAAGATCCCCCTCAGCCTTCTCTTGTGGAGGCTGAACAGGTTCAGGTCCCGTCGCCTCTCTTCGTAGGGCCTGTCCTGCTGCCCCCAATCATGCGAGTGGCCTCCTCTGGACCCTCTCCATGTTGTCCACATCCCTCCTGAAGTGCGGCGCCCAGAACTGGACGCAGTCCTCCAGCTGCGGCCTGACCAGTGCCGCATAGACGGGGAGGATCACCTCCCTGGACCTGCACGAGATGCATCTGTGGATGCATGACAAGGTGCGGTTGGCCTTCCTGACTGTGTCCCCACACTGCCGGCCCATGACAACTCCAAGATCCTTTTCTGCCTCTGCACTGCCGAGAAGGGAGGTCCCCAGCCTGTAGGTATGGTGCCAGTTGTTCCTACCCAGGTGCAGCATCTTGCACTTGTCGGTGTTGAATCCCATCCTGTTCTCATCCGCCCACCCCTGTAACCTGTCTAGGTCCAATTGCAGCCTGTTCCTCCCTTCTAGCGTGCCCACATCCCCCCACATCTTAGTGTCATCAGCAAATTTGAACAGGTGCTTTTTACCTCCTTGTCCAAGTCACTGATGAAGATGTTGAACAGTGCGGGCCCGAGGACCGAGCCCTGGGGGACCCCACTGCCCACGTCCCTCCAGGTCGTCCACCACCGCTCTCTGGGTGCGGCCCTCCCGCCAGTTGGCGACACATCTGACTGTGTGGGTGTCGACACCACAGCCCCCAGTTTCTTAATGAGAACGGGGTGAGAGACAATGTCGAAGGCCTTCCGAAAGTCCAGGAAGACCATGTCTACTGCTACCCCTGCATCCAAGGATTTGGTGACCTGGTCGCAGAAGGCCACCAGGTTGGTCTGACAGGACCTGCCACTGATGAACTCGTGTTGGTTCCCCTAAGCATGAAATCCCCTGTTGGCCCCTCATGGATGTGTGCCAGCATAATTTTCTCGAACAGCTTGCCTAGGATTGAAGTAAGACTAACTGGCCTATAGTTCCCCAGGTCCTTCTTCTTCCCCTTTTTGAAGATAGGAACCACGTTGGCCCTCTTCCAGTCCTCTGGCACCACACCAGAGCCCCACGAGTGCTCGTACAGCCGTGCCAGGGGTCCTGCAATGACCGCAGCCAATTCCTTTAGTACTCTAGGGTGGAGATCGTCCGGACCGGCTGACTTGAACACGTCCTGTCCCTCCAGAAGCTCCCTAACTAGTTCCTCACTAACCCTTGGCCTAGGTGCGCCTCCCCTGGGGCCTGAGGGGGCCCCATTGTGGGGGGGGGCTGTTCCGGTCCCTGCTTAGGAAAATGGAGGCAAAGAAATCGTTAAATATGTTGGCTTTATTGTCTGGTGTGACGACCAAATTTCCTAATGTGTGTCCTGCAGGGGCCCCACATCACCTGGAACCTTCTTTTTATCCCCGATGTATTTAAAGAAGGATTTCTTGCTGTCCTTAATCTGGGAAGCTAGTCCCAGTCCCATCTCTGCCTTGGCCTCCCTGACTGCCCCCCTACATCCCCGAGCAACCGCAGTATAGTCATCCCTGGGGACGGCCCCTCCCTGCCATCGGGTGTGCGCCTCCCTTTTAGCTAGGCGACATTCCCGGATGCTTTTGGTGAGCCGTGGGGGCTTGTGTGCCCTCCTGCTCCCTTTGATCCTCCATTGGGGTTACCTCCCTTTGGGCTTGGAGGATCGTCTCCTTAAGGAGCAACCACTTTCCTTGGACACCCGGCTCCCCTCCCCTCCGGGACCTCAGGGCTTCCCCAACTATTCTCCTTAGCTCAGTGAAGTTGGCCCTCCTGAAATCTAGGGTTGCTACCTCGCTGCTGGCCTTTGCCACCTTGCGCTGGATGGTGAATCCCAGCAGGCGATTATCGCTGTCGCCCAGGTGGTCGAGCACCCGCAGCCCCCGCACCAGGTCATCGCCCGTGGCCAGCACCAGGTCCAGCAAGGCGTCTCCCCCGGTGGGGCTGTGCACCTCCAGGGTTAGATGGAGGTCCTGCATTTGGGCTAGGGACCTACATGAGCGGTCAGACCTGGCTGACTGCTCTTCTCAGCAGATGTCTGGAAAGTTCAGGTCGCCCATGACTACCGCATCCCTAGACTTCACTGCCTCCGTGAGCTGACCCAAGAATTCCTGGTCGAGCTCCTCCCCTTGGTTGGGAGGTCTGTAGTAGACCCCCACCGTTAAGTCTCTCTCCTCTCGACTGCCCTGTATTTTAACCCAAAGCACTTCAGAGTGCCCCTCCTCTGATTCTTTGTTAATTGATGAGGATGTGTACTCCTCCTTAAGGCAGAGTGCCACGCCCCCACCTTTCCTCCCTGTCCTGTCCCTCCTGTACAGCCTATTGCCCTTGACATTAACTGCCCAGTCATGTGTTGAGACCCACCACGTTTCAGTAATCCCCACTACGTCTGGGTTGGTGTCAGCCAGCAGGCGGGTGAGTTCCTCCTGCTTGTTTCCCATACTACAGGCGTTTGTGTAGAGGCATTTGAGGCCTCCTGTGGATGTGTGTACTGGCCCCCTAATCACAGCATTGCCCTGGCCCCTGTTGCTTACCTGTGTAAACGTTTCACTCGTTGGTCTAGGCTGGGCTGTACTTGCGGGCGTTGCTTGGTCTGGCAGTCTGATGAGTGGGTAGAGGGAACCACAGCAGCTTGGCCAACGGTTGGGAATCTGACGCACGTGCCCACCCACCGCCTAAGGAATTCCTGGAAGCACGGTGCCCCTGCCAACTGCTTTTCCAAGAATGGGTTTTCCAGCACCAGCAAATCAATTTTCATGGTGCTGCAGAAGATGCTTCCAGGAAATAGCAGCACAGAGATGCCAAGGATATTCTGTTACCCTGCTGTACTGATGGGTTCAAGAAACTGCCTCTCTTACCCACAGATCGGCAGCCCCACCACAACACCTTATTGCATAAGACAATCCCACGTATCTGTGAAGCATCTTCCAAGAAACTGCATTTTAGCTTCACGTGCTGATGTCAGCTGAGCTGAAATCTCTTTGCACTGGACCTGTTTGCAGTTCATGCTAAAACTATAGGACTGATAGGAAATTATACTGATTGCACTGTGCACGGCAGCAACTCACTGCATGCAGCTTTATGGTAAGGGTCACACTAAGTGTCCCATCTCCACCAGCCTAGGGACTCCAGGGCTACAGTTTAATCCTTCAGAGGTATGTGGCAGGGGCAGCACATCACACCATACATGCATACAGACTTTGCACAGAACCCTTGCACACCATTGCTCGTACCACTAGTAATACACAGACACAAACTAACAAATCCAACTTCCTTAGGTTTCCTCGCCCCGCTGGTGCATTCTGTGGTCTGGGGTTATCCAGGATCCTTCTTCAGTTCATGGTTTGTCTTCTGAACCATGGACCCCACCCGGCACAGCTCACCTCAGGTCACTTCTGTGAAAACCTCATCATCCCCTCTCTTGCCCAAAACCTCCTGGGTCCCTTTCTGCACCACCATTGTCTTTCTAAAGGATTCCAACAGGGAAGAGAAGTTTTGCCCATCTCTGGCAACTCCTTGGCATATCAGTGGCTCAATGAGAGTACAGCGTTTACAGCCACCAACATGCCTAGTCTGGGGGTGACGAGCGAGGGAACTTTGCTGGCTAAGGGGCACACATGGATGGATTCCATGATGCAGGAACTTCCACAGTAACACTTCCTAATATCAGCCAGCTTTTGTAAGCTGAGAGTCCCCAAATCATCCTGCTCGAGGTGAGCGGACTAAAGGAAGGAACCAGTGTGAGAAGGTGCTAGCAAAAGCTGTCAACAAAAAGAGTCATCCCAGTGACAATATGAAAAACTGCATAGTGAAATTCTCTTTCTGAACCCATCAGAAAAAGATGCCTGAAGCGTCTATCCATCTGGATGGTCTTTTCATGGGGTTTAGCTTTCGCAGAAGCAATCGATGAGTAGGAGGTGTCTCTGTTCCTGAAATTCTCCAAAGAAAATAGCATCCTGAAAGAAGATCAAAGCAGACCACCCCCCCATTTTCTCTGAGGTCCTGTCTTCCCTGGGACTCAAGGTGTGCTCTTAACCTGAACTTACTAACTCAAGGTAATATATATTTGCCAAGACAAGCACTTTGTAGATTAAACACAAGTTACCAAGCAAGCTTAATGCCCCTGCAGGAGTCTGATTTCCATCTTGACTTGCCTGCTCACGGCACAACTATGGAGTGCCTTGTCTTCACAAAGGTTTACCTCGAGTTGGCTAACTTGGCTTTTCTTCTTACTGACAGCCCAACCTGAGAAATGTCCAGGCAAACTTGATGCTGCATTTGTCCAAGTGTAGCCATAAACAAACTGACTTGACCTACAGGTTCAGAGTAAGAGTAATGCCAGCACTGATTATATTTTGAAAATAAAGTAAAACTAGGAATTAGCTCTCATCAGCAAATTCAACAAAGCTAAGCTTAGATTCTCACGTTCAACTTGTACATTCAGATATCTCAGACTTGAAATTCATTGGCACCCTTTCTAAATGGCTCTTTTTAAGATGGTCACCAGACTATTCATTTCCTTTTAAAAAAGGAAGTGTTAATTTCCTGCTCTTTATTCAGATACCTTCTCAGGTTAAGCAGCACATCAAGTAAGTAAGCCTAAGGAAAACCTTCCCTTTTTCTGAGTCATTTCCAAGACATAGGACAATCACACAGGCTCAGTTTGGAAGGTGTCCCAATGCTAACCTCTGCAAGGTTGCCTTCTGGGGCCAGTGCCATGCCTTTCATAAATATGAGAAGGTCACAGTGCAGATCTCTTTCCTCAGCAGTCCTGAAGGCCATTCTGTCTTCCTGGAGGTCATGGTCATCATTTTGGTTGCTACCCTGCCACCTTCTCCAAGCTCAGCCATTTTTCACAAAACTCTGGTCTCACTCAGGGAATAGAAAAGGGAAAGGGACTCATCACGTAAGCCACTCCCTTGAGACCAGGAGAAGCAGCCAAGGTCTTTGAAAAGGCTGGACCTGAACAAATCATTTGCAATGATGTACTAATTCAGTGAACATCACCTTCTCTTTAATTCTTGAGATGTCCACAGGCAGACAACCAGGTCCTCTAATGCCTCCATCATTTACAGTGATTTGTTCACTTGCTTCAGCTACTGAACCTTGGCCTGGAGAATAGAACAGGATGGGATTCAACACTGACAAGTGCAAGGTGCTGCACCTGGGGAGGAAGAGCCAGCACCATACCTACAGGCTGGGGACCTCCCTTCTCGGCAGGGCAGAGGCAGAAAAGGATCTGGGGGTCATCACTGATGCCAAGATGAACATGGGCCGGCAGTGGGGGGGGGAGGTCAAGAAGGCCAACCGCACCTTGTCGTGCATCCACAGATGCATCTCGAGCAGCTCCAAGGAGGTGATCCTCCCCCTCTATGCGGCCCTGGTCAGGCCACAGCTGGAGTATTGCATCCAGGTCTTCTAGTGGCCTGTTACAAACTAGTCAGAGGGGACCAGCAGGCATTGGGGGAGTCCCTGTTCCCCCAAGCACTACCAGGAATGACCAGGAATAATGGTCACAAGCTGGCAGAGGGGAGATTCAGATTAGACATCAGGAGGCGCTGCTTCACTGTCAGGGCGGATAGGATCTGGAACCAACTTCCAAGAGAAGTGGTGCTGGCTCCTACCCTGGGGGTCTTTAAGAGGAGGAGGCTGGATGCACACTTTGCGGGGGTCATTTGACCCCAGTACTGTTTTCTGCCATGGCGGGGGGTTGGACTTGATGATCTGCTCAGGTCCCTTCCAACCCTACTAACTATGAAACTATACGTGGACTGAAAATAGGAATATATGGTTCATGCTGGAACTTTTGCAATGTACGTGTGGTCTGTTCTAAACTGCACATGAAAGAAGTTAACAAGGTCTGGAGAGGAACGGCTCTTTGTGCCTTGGTTCTCAATCTGTACAAGGTGGTTAAAAAGCTTCTTTCTATCAACCATTGCCAGTCTTGCTGAAGGATACAGGAATCTCACTGGAACAAGGATCCTTGCTTACCATGAGTTTATACAGCACCTAGCACAAAAAGGCTGTGATCCTGGTAGTGTCTCTAGGCACCTGTGCTAAACCAATAATAGAAACAGCACTACTGTCCTGAAATAAATACTGCAGCTCCCTTGGAACAACACTAACCGCCTAGTGCAGGTTCCTCAGCTGGGGATATCTTCTCAAGTTGGCAATTCTTTTCTTTGCAGTTATTTTTAAATTGGCCTCAATCAAGCCCCAAGCTCCAACTGGGACCAGAAATCTCAGGAAAGGGCAATCTTGTCTCATTAGCTAGCTGAATCTCAGTTCACAGCTCTAAGAGGCATTGCGCTGGTGGTGGCAGTGGTATCATTTCTCAGCTCTAAGAAGGGGACAAAAACAAAAAAACAAAAGCAGCAATTCCAGCTGGGAGTCAGACACTTGGGCAATCCCAGCCTCAAAGCCCGGTACCTTTACAGGTCATGGCAATGGTCCCAGTGCTTACAGAAAGGAAAGAAGTGCAGGAGTTGAAGATATGCACAAAACCTCTTTGGACCACAGAAATCCCACAGAAGAGGGTCTAAGGATATTGGATCAGCAGGCCTCAACACAGCAGCCTCTCTGGCACCAGTCCCTCCATAAATCATGTGCTCCCCTCACCAAAGCACCAGAACTCCTTAGTAAGGGTGAAAACCCTGTTATGCAAAGGGCCACACAGCTCCAAAGCACCAGTGACATCCTGCTTAAGCAGAATCATCCACCGCAGCATCCCAAAATCACAAGTCATGGCCTAACAAGTTCGTGTGGTTTAACCCCATGGAAATGTCTGCCATTTTTTTGATTCTTTTCTTTCACCTTTGTGTTTCTTTAAGGTAAATTCAGGTGTCCAGGTTCTTCTCTGCCACCAGGAGTGACACCTTACTCCTTTTTTAATGAAAGCTGAGATTCTTGTGTAATCTCATAAACTCCAATGTGTGAGGCAGCTCCTGATGCCATTGTGAGAGCTGGCAACAGCAAAGTCAGAAAGTTTCTCCCCTCTTGTGTATGGCAGAGTGTGGACGCTGCACCGGGCAGTGTCACTTACTGGGAGTCTCTGCTGTGCCCAGATGCTGTATTATGTCACTACCACAATTAAAACTCTGGTCTGAGACGAAACCATACCAATCCTGATGCTCTTCAGCTCACCACTAGCTGCTAACCTCATTGTTAACTCTATCCATAGCTACTTTCCCTGTTTGATATCCTCACTGCAAAGGCCAGGCTTGATTCTTATCTTGTACACAAGTAAATCACTGATTTCCATGGGGAGTCAAGAAACTCAAGAGAGCAGAAATGAATGAGGCCTGCTGTCTGCAGCGGGACTCAATTTATACTATTAGCAGGGACTTGTCTATCCTTCCCCAAACATCCAGTGCTAAAACACAAAGAAACAATGTCTAATACAATGGACTGGTCTACCAAGGTGTCTTAATAAGAGAGGCATATCAACAGTTGAGAGGGACTTCAAAGCATCAGCAATTCCAGCTGCCATTAGGAGTTTGACAGCAAGGCACTTTGCAATGCACAAGCTTTAACATGCCCAGCTGCTTTAAACACAACGTGCATGTGCCAGTACCTCTAGGCATATCCCTCTGGATCAGGAGAAACAGCTCATCCCATACCTATATTCCCCTTCAGCCGATTCATTTCAGCAGATTTCCCTTGGCATGTTGAACGGTGCCAAACCCCAAGCTTTGGTACCAAGAAATAGGGGGACATGAGGGCTGCGAGCCTGGTATCAGATCCACTGTCACCTGTGTCCCTCACCAATGCTGAGCACTGGGGCCTTTTGGAACATTAGGGCTGATCCAAAAACACCCTCAGATCCTCCTGCACTAGCAGGACACTTCTAATCATATCAAGCCAAGCCAGTCTCAACGCCGCTGAGATCATTGGGACATCTCAGATGCTGTAACAACCTTCCCAGGTTAGTTGAATAGCTTTGCATCATTAGTGATTCTTCGAGCAGAGCGACCTGGAGTCACCTCTCCAAGTCCAAATGGCTGTTGGCTCGCAAGGAGCTCATCCACCCTTTGACAGGTCTTGTTTTTAGTCCTGCTGGGTGTCCACACACCCTCCTCACTCAGGCTAGCTCAGGTGGGGGCACTGGTTTAGTTGCTGACCAGAGCATGGAAAAGGCTATCCTGGTTTACATGGTGCCAGATAGTAGACCAAGAGGGGCCTGGCCTGATGCATGCAGGACACTTGAGCAAAGCAAAAGTCTTCATCAGTAGCATGGGGCTTAAGACATGATTGATCCCATCCACTAAGGCAGTGCCCCAAGATCCTTTAAAGGGTGCCGCCAAGGTGTGACCTTGCCTGGCTGATCTCCGACCCCCACTAGCAAGCCCCTCTGCAAAGAGGTAAGCACTGTAATAAATCAATTCATTTTTAAATGGGGTGCTCCATTCGCAAGAGTTACGGAAGGTGCCGTGAGTCTAAAAAAAAAGTTGAGAACCACTCCACAAGTGACAGCATGACAGACATACACACGTGTACACGCATATGTTACCGATATGTGGGTGTGAGTGCATATACACAAAATCCCACCAGTAAAACCTTCGTTCCCTAGCTATATTACTCTGCATTCTGATTACTGATCATCACATGCTGCTTCATGCCTGTTCGGGAGCATCTGCTGTGCTTCAGCCAAACCCATGTTACTGGCTCAGTGCAAGATAACCAAGTGAAAATTTACTGCCATGATTGCCCCAGAAGATTGAATGGTCCATGCTGGCTTCAAAATCTATTCATCTGCCTGGGTCTACTTTCAGCCCTCCCCTACTCCTTGCCTTCTTTCAACCCTCCCCTCCACCCTCCAAGTCCCATGATGACTTAGCATCTCTTGCCAGAGAAAAAGGATCAAGAGCATTTTTCATGACCCAACAGGTTCATTATGCAAACAGCTTCAAATATCAGGCACCTCGGAAACCTGAACCTGAAAACTCATGTAAACTGAGTCCACCTAGCTCAGGGCTTTCATCCACTCAAAATGGGTTGCAACTCCCTGCTTAATAGCAAGTGAAAAAAAATAACAGAGAGAGGAGAGGAAAAAGGAGACCGAGGGAGACAGAAACCAGAGTTTTGCCACCGGTCCCTCAGGGACATATTGTGTGGCTTCAAAAAGAAATTGCAGGCTTGCAGAAGTGACTGGGCTCCACCCTGCTTTGCAGAAGCAGCTTTCAATGCTGATTAGTATAAAAGTTGCAAGACAAATGGGTAGCTGCCTCATTCCACACCAGAAGCAGCTGCATTTGTGGCAGGCTGAAAAGACCTCTTCCTACACTAGACCCAATCTGGAATACAGCCACACAAATAAGGGGCTCTCTTCACGAGGCAGCGCATCTCGATGGACCCTAAAGTGGATGGGAGTTATTCAGGACCAGCGTTTCCAACCCTCTGGGACCGTTCAGCTAGGAAGGCAAGGGCCTGTCTGAACACCCTTGTCCCATAAAGCAGGGCAGGAATGCGCTCCTTAGAACAACAGCTATCGGATGGCCGCATGGGGAATCGGAGCGGGGAATGAGTGCGGCCAGCTGTTCACAAAGATATAAGCAGAAAGCAAGCTACAACCTCAGTAGCCTTGGCTGCCAAGAAAACCCTCCCAGGCCTCGTCCAGCCGAGGCAGGCTGGTCCCCCGGTGGCCTGCAAACGTGGGAATCCTATCTTTGGCCCGCAGGAAAGACCCCACAGCCTGGCTGCTCTCTGAAGGGAAATAAATGCCGCCAGTTTTTTTCCCCCCCTCTCCAGATTCTCCAAGTTCAAACGCCCAATCTCCAACACCACATCACTCCTGCTGAACAAAGTTGGGCGTAGCTCTCTTGGGAACCCCAGGCAGGGAGAAGGCGGGGGCTAGGGGTTCCCTCTCCTAGAAGGTAAGGGCACTACACCTTTCTGGTGCAGCACGATGTAGACAGCTCAGGACAGGCATCCCAATCACCTGGGTGCCACTACTCCATAAGCAGAACAATCTGGCATGACAGCTCTTCATTACAGGGGACTACACACCTTGCCTTATCCCCAAAGGCACCAGGCAGAAAGTGGTGCTAACACCACCCCTTTGATTTTGTCCACTCTGTCTCAAACAGTGCTCTGATTTTGAGAGGCAAAATATCCCACCCCACAGAAGAGCATAAGGTCAAAAGATGCTTCCATTACCCTGCTGTGGGCCTCGCTCGAGCTTGGGGCTCTCTTGGGCTTGCATTAAACTGAACTTCATAGTGCAGAATGGCACCAAGTCTATGCGTATCGGTGGTATAACCAGGGAAGTGCTACACAAAGGGCTGATGACGCCTAGCCATTCATTTCCATGCACAACAGCCATGACTGTGAATATGTTCAGGCAATAGCTCATGCACTTTTGTGAGTGTGCTAGGTACTGACAGAGTCGACAGCTCACAGGTGACAAACTAGGAACTCTGTTTCTTGTCTGGTGACCTGCTTATCACTCCCCTCTAGCAGAAGTAACTCACCTGCAGGCTGGGCCTCGTCCCAAGTCTCAGGAGCAGGCCTGCTTGAATTTTTGTGGGCACCCCTATACTAGCACGATGCAAATACTACAGTAAGAAACAGCGGTTTCAAATCAGATGTTGAGCACCCTAAAAAGTTTGCCACATTTAGGGCACGGAAATATTTTATTGATCTGGGGAGGAAGAGAGTCTCACGAAAGCCAAGAGGATCATTGGCCTCTGCAAAGGCATCACAAATCAGCAGCACTTGTGCATTGGGTTTCTCCAATTCCTCAGTCTCACCCTCGCAAAGGTGGCTTGGCCGCCTTTTTAGCTCAGTCTCTTATCATGCTTCACACAAATATTTGACTGAGAAACACTTTGCATGGGCTGCTGCCGCAATGAGCTCTTGCAACTGTCAACGTAAATGATGTTCTGCCTCCAGCTATCTCCCAGTGTCATCTCTAATAACAGAGCATTAAATCCCAATTCACCAGGAATGTGCTGGCCTGTTAAAAGACTTGCAGGCACTGTTCTGGGCCCAGACCTGAGGATCCATATCGGCTGGCCCATCACGCTGAACTGTTCAGCCGGTTCTGTGCTTATGTCAGCAGGAGCAGGAAGGAGGAGGAGCTGCTTCTCAAACACAGGTCTGCATGAGCTGCCATAGTCCTTCAAAACCAATGCTCTGTTGCTTTATATCTAGTACAGGGAAATGCACTGCATGTTCTGAGTCTTGGCAAGTGGGCTCAATTTGAAGGTATAACAATAGGCACTCAGGAGGAACTGTTTTTAAATGCATTCATGTAAAAATATCTGTGCAATTGCTGTAGCCAGGCACGTGCACGCACACACGCGCACACACACACACACACACACACACGAAAACGGCTCAGCAAATGGCCGTTCAGAAACCACACAGCATTGGAGCCTTTTGTTTGCCACTCAATGACTACAAGAATGCAGAGGAGATGCAAACTTTCACCTGCTTGGACAGGCGACCTCCATCCTTACCATTCAGATTCCACAATACTCATTTTTCTGTTTGTAACCCCTGGCAAACTATTTTACAACATCCCCTTCTGACAGACTGAGCAATCACTGCCCTGAAGGTGACACATGGAGAAACAGGACCCTATTTACCAGGCTATCACACCCTAAGCATTAATATGTCAAGGTACAAACAGGGCACTATGAGAAATAGGGGAAAACTCAATTCAATTTTGCCTCTAATCGCTTATGCTTTCCCCAGCCCAATCTTAACTCTATTAGAAATTTAAACTGCTTTTGGTCCCACAAAATGTATCTAGAAACACTGGGATGAATCAGCCTGACCTCTATCCTGGGGAAGGTCTTAGAAAAGTTTATTAAAGAGGTCATCCTTAATGTACTGGCCGACACCAACATCCTGGACAGGCTCAGCAAATGGGCGGACGAGAACCTCATGGTGTTTAACACTGAAAAATGCCAGGTTCTCCACCTTGGGAAGAAAAACCTGCAACATCCTTATAGACTCGGCAGTGCTACGTAGGCTAGCACTACAGAAGAAAGAGACTTGGGGGTCATCATTGACCACAAGATGAACATGAGCCTGCAATGCAATGCTGTGGCTAGTAAAGCAACCAAAACACTGGCTTGCATCCATAGATGCTTCTCGAGCAAATCCCGGGACGTCATTCTCCCCTTGTACTCGGCCTTGGTGAGGCCGCAGCTGGAGTACTGTGTCCAGTTTTGGGCTCCACAATTCAAAAAGGATGTGGAGAAGCTTGAGAGAGTGCAGAGGAGAGCCACGCGCATGATCAGAGGTCAGGAAAACAGATCTTACGATGACAGGCTGAGAGCCATGGGGCTCTTTAGCCTGGAAAAGCGCAGGCTCAGGGGTGATCTGATGGCCACCTAGAAGTTCATCGGGGTGACCACCAGGATCTGGGGGAACATTTGTTCACCAGAGCGCCCCAAGGGATGACGAGGTCGAACGGTCACAAACTCCTGCGAGACCGTTTCAGGCTGGACATAAGGAAGAATTTCTTTACTGTCCAAGCCCCCAAGGGCTGGAGCAGTCTGCCAGCGGAGGTGGTTCAAGCACCTACATTGAACACCTTCAAGAGCAAATTGGATGCTTATCTTGCTGGGATCCTATGACCCCAGTTGACTTCCTGCCCCTCAGGTGGGGGGCTGGACTCGATGATCTCCCGAGGTCCCTTCCAGCCCTGATGTCTACAAAACCTATGAATTTAAGGAGAGAAATATGGGCTGAAAGGATAACAATGCTCTAGAGACAGAGGGTTTCAGTGAAAGCTGTGGAAATCCCATGGTCTGGGGTGTTTAGACTCCAGACTAAGACAGACCCCTGAGAGAATAAGCTGTATCCTGAACTGCCAGGAGGAGTTTGGCCTCTTAGGGACCCTTGTACTACAGACCCACCTAGAAGATCCAGGCCTTACCAGGCTGAACACCGTACTAACACTGGTCTTGAGAGTGTGCCCAAAGTGTGGGAGCAGAAGCAACTCCCAAGGTACAGAGCAGGACAATCACTAGACCATCTCACCCTTCAGGGCTTAGGAGACCCTACCTCTCGCTGAGTGCTGTGATGCTATGGATTCGACTCTGTTTTCCTGTGAACACAGCAGACACAAGACATGCAAGAGGCACAATAAGGTATCCTGTCTAGCAAACATGCACAACATGCAGGAGCCAGCTGGACTGATTGCACTGCTGCGGTGGTTGGGTTCCGGCAGCTCCTAAAACACAGAGCAGAGGGAGCACCAGTCAAGAGCTCACAAGCTATTTAAAGGGCTATCATCATGTTCCTATACAACTGCTGGCACTTCTCAGGCTTTTAATTAGCTTGCATGTGGTGCCCCCAACTTTGGTTGCCCCCTTGGCAGCTTCTTTGCCAAGCCACAGTCCTCATCATCTTTACCAAAAGCTGCCTAGCGGAGGAGACATGTGAAAGAGATAAACCTTGAGAGAACAGGCTCTTTGCATGCCGCCCAAATCCCTGCACTCGGCCACAAGAAACAAAAAAAAAAAGGCAGTGAAATGCAACCCCACAGCAGCAGGCCTGTCTGAAACCGAAGCGGGGGCCGTCTGCAGACAGGGTACATGGGAAAGCATCCTGCAGCCAGTTCTTAATGCCGTTTTTGGCAGCGAGCAAAAGCTGGGATCTATGGCTCAGTCACCATCTGTACAGGTGATGGGTGGTGGGGTGGGGTGGGGTGGGCAGATGTGCTTTGCACTTGTAGCCTGGAGGCCCTGTCTGCTGGGGAAGCCGGTGAGAGCAAAGAGGAAAATCGGGTTGATCCCTGTTTCTATTTCTACAGCAGAAGGCTGCTGCTCTGTTTCAGGGAGGCATGACTGGGTCCTGTTAAGTCCTAGTCCCCTCATTCCTGCTTCGAAAGTCGTCTCCCCAAGGAATGTCTGGAAATTTACACCGTGAAGTCTGAGCGGCTGAAACATCTGCGGCCGATACAGCACCATTTGCCACAGTTGCTGCTAATCTGAGGCCAAAGCACAGCTAGGTCATAAAGAGACGAGGCTGAGCACTGGAAATGGAGGGAAAAGTTACACAGGCCAGGGGAACAACAGCGCTTTGGCTCCTTCGACTGCGTGAGTGGATCAGAAGAAGCACGGTGCAAACCCTCCTCTCTACCGAGAACACGCAGGTAACCTGGAGCGTGGAAGAGCATCTCACTGCTGCATCGCAAACAGATAAAGGCAGAGGCTGGGCGGGCCCGAGGTTGCTCAAATCCAGCTGTGTCTGGCAGCGAGGGGGCGTCACGAGGAAGAGGCATCTGAGGGTCTAGGGGAAGCAGGTTCTGTAGCATAGCGTTTGGTGAAAATACACTTCTGTGGCAGTCTCTGGCCTCCTGATCCCCACGGTCAGCTCTCTGACCATGAGCGACCTTATCAGCAAAGAAGTCAAGGACAGGATGGAGCCTGGCGAGGCATTTGCCACAAAAGTTCGTAGGGAAGAGGGGGATGTCGCGAGCTGCAGTCTGCTGGCTGGGCAGGGGCGACTGGTGCCTCCCGAGTCTGGGGGGGCACAATTCGTGGGCGGGCCAGGGCTTAGCCAAAAGCCCCATATCCACTCCTGTACTTCTGTGCCACAGCTTAGTGCACCCCCCAACACGCTGTCAGCTCACGCAACAAAAAAAACTGCCCCGTCCTGAGCAGCGCTGAGTCGGGGACCTACCTCGGGAGGGAACATGTGCCCCCGTGCTCCCCCCACCAGCTGCCTGTGTGGGTGGGTAAAAGAGAGGATGCCCATCTCCAGAGCCATCACTGAGGCACCTGTTTCCCTGCACTAACTAGACTTGGTTCATTTTTTTGACACCAAACCAGGGGTTTAACATTGGTTAACATTCACTGCCATTTAATGACTGAAGGGAGAGTGCAGGGACAAGAAGGAGCCACCCACCAAAACCATCCAAATACCACACTCCTGACAGAAATCCCTCGGGGGGGGGGGGGGGGGGGAACCACACACACACCCACACACACCCCCAAAAACCCCAAAGCACCCATCGCTCCCAGACAGGCCTGTCACTTCCAGCAGCCACCTCTGCTTCTCACCTGACCTTCCCTGCTGATGAGCATCTCCAGAGACTTCATAGAGACGCACGATTTGCATCCCGGTGAACCCAATCAGATGGAAAAAGCCAACCCAGAGTGCTCCTCTGCCTGATCGGCAGGAGCTCGGTGCCTGGGAAGGGGAATCTGCTCGGGCCTGCTGGCGTTGCGGCAGGAATGCTACCTGCTTAACCTCTTCCATGGCTTTCAATTTGCAAAGCAGATTAAATCTCTTAAAGTTACAAGGCGCAATTATGCAGAAAATAGAATGAATGACACTGGTATCCGAATGTGCCGTGTGATCAATACTACTTATCAATAGCCAAGCTGGGCAATGCAGGGAGCTGTCTCCAGCGTGCAGAAATGCTTGCTGGAAAAGCTCCCCTGTTACCCTGTGTTTCATTAGCAATGCCGAGGATCTGGCAGGGGCTGGTAATTAGATACAGAGTGTATGACGGCTCAAGAATTCTCTGTAGATTCCACACAGATTACCTCCCTAACGCAATTCATTGATCAAAGGTATATTCTTGGACTCCACAGTTAATTACACTCCCTGCTGATGGATGAGCCGCACAGGCAGCCATGTGAAAATGCACTGGTAGCAGAGAAGCCAGTGAGTCGCTTCGAAAAGGAAGACAAAAAAGGGCCTATGAAGGGCTTCATAGCTTGCACTGCCTAAAAATACCTCAGGTTCAACGAGAGCCAGAGCAGAGAAAGGCCAAAGCGGTGGGGAAGAAAGCACCAGGACTCTTATGTCACGACCTCCACTCCTGCGCTGTGCCCCTGGGCATCCTGTCTAACCACTGTGCGCCTCAGCTCGTCCCGCTGTAAAACGCACGCAGGATGTGATCCCTTGAGTCTGGATGCCTGGCTTCACCTCCAGACTCTGGCCTGATGTCATATCTACCCCAGGGCACTTCACTTCTCTCCCCGCATCTCCCAACCCTATTCCTTCCTTGCCTATTTAGACTGTAACAGGTGCTGCTTTCATGTACTGTGTTCATGTATAACCTGTGGGGTGGCTGAGCTGGGGTTGCACAGAGCCATGCCACAAGCACTATAAATATGAAGATCTTTTGTGTCCAATCCAGGGCTGGGAGTGAAAGGTGGTGAACAGGTGGTAACACTTCCTTACCGCACAAGGGCATGGTGAGGGTTAATTAACTCAAGGTAGCAAAGTGATTCCCAGCCTTCAGGCAGAAAGTGTGAAGTGTTTTTATTACCACGATTATCCACGCAAGAACGAGCTGCCTTTCTCCCAGGGCCTGAGCCTTTTCCTATTCCCACCTCAGTTATTCTGAAGCATTTTATAACTAGAAGGTGAAGGCCAGACCAAGGCTCCAATACGGCAGCATGGGGAGTCGTGCTCCATGTCCAGTACCGGGCCAGGCCCCATGGCTTCCACAAATCCACTCGCCTCAACCCCCTTGACATGGTAACGCCCCCCTGCCTTCCACAGCCATAGCAGAGCCACCAAACTGGTTTCAACCACTCCGTTAACAGGCAAACGAAGCCCACAGCCTCTGCCTGCAAGGCCAGTGCAGGGCACCCCAGAAATCCTAGATGATGTACTGTGGAGTCTTTATATAGGTAAAACCCTGCTCTCCAGAGATCAGGACTATCCATGCTCAAGAGCAGGAGGCTCACCTGTAGGCCAACTCCAGGCTACCTCTACCCATGAGTATAGATGTTCTGTATGGAAATGTAGGGACCCCTTCTGAGAATGAAGCGCAAGCTCCTTTCAAAGGATGAGGTTTGTTCTGCTCTGTGTTCAACACCATCCACTCAGCACAGCCAAGACCAGAGACTTTAATGGCCTCAAGTTTCCAAGCCCTTCTTTTTCCTGATAGGTTTGTAAGAAACATTGTGCAGGAATGATCAGGCTTTGGAAAATGTCCAAATGCCTTTTCTTGATTCCTCTTCTGCTGTCGCGTAATGTTACTTAACCAGTGATGGGACAGCCCAGAAGTGCCAACCCAAACTGCTGAAGCTCAAACTTGCTGTACTTCAGTATCAAAAACAGGCCACCTGAGAGGTTCCTCTGCTGCTTGCTCCAGAGCTGTAGGGCAGACCACGTGAAGTCATTACCACCACGGTCCCGAGGGAAGCATCTCTTTCTTGGAAGCAATAAGAAACACGTTCATCTGGAACTTCACCTTCGCACACAGTGTTTGAAAAGAAAGTCACCAAACAGGCTCTCATTAAGCCAAATATATCCCTAGGCTCTGTAATAAACTCTTGCTAAGTTGTCACAAGGAGAGAGTCTCACTCTTTTTCATCTGTCATAAGGCTGTGCTGACCCAAAAAAATCCCCAGCTAAAACTATCTTCCAAGTTTCCTGCCCATCAAGAGAGATGTCCAGAGGGACAAAGACATAAAAGGCAACCAAACCCATCGAAGGAAAAATGAGGATTTTCCAGAGACGGGGATGAAATTCATGTGAACTGCATTTTCTCAAGGAGATGCATTAACCAACAACGGCATGCACGGAGCATCAACTCACAAGGGTGCCAAATGCTTGGTCACTACAGCCTGTCTGAGGAGGAAAGACACCTCTGCCCAGGGTCAGGAATGGTGGGATGTAGCAGATGCAGATCTCAGCTGCCACCATGGTGTGAGGGGTATGAAGGTCTAGGTTTCACACGGCAGACAGATCCTAATCCATTGGAGTCCATGGATCTTATACCTCTCAGATCCCCCAGAGAACACAAATGTTATCAAGGGAATGGCGTATCTAGCTCACAACTCAGCTCAGCTGCGATGGAGAACGGATTCTATCTGCTTTCCCAGCTCCTCCTCACATCCCTGCAGTTCGAGAGCCACTTTCATTGCCTCCAGTCAGGAAGCATCCACTGAACTGGTATATAAGCCACACACACAGAGTGGTGGCCAGCTGTGACTCTGGGCACAGTAGGATGTGCCCAGTATGACCCCCCTGCCCTCTGGCAGAATTAAAACAAGTCAAGGCCCCCCGAGGCATGAAGCACTGCACTGCACTGCAGGGACTGTCCCCCGACCCTCCCAGGGTCTTTCACTCCCAGCCCTGGACTGGACACAAAAGATCCTCATATTTATAGTGCTTGTGGCATGGCTCTGTGCAACCCCAGCTCAGCCACCCCACAGGTTATACATGAACACAGTATATGTAAGCAACTGTGTGGGCACCCAGAGACTAAGAGGGGATAATCCAAGGAGCCCAAGTGAGTTAGAAGCCCAAACTGCAATAGCATTTGGCCATGTTAATTACTTTGGTACCTCTGAAAATCCCACACTATTCATGCTGCCCCTTCAAGCCGTCTCCAGCTCAGTGCACAGGGGCCATACAGAGAAAGCAACACAGTGCCAACATCACTGGCTTTAGGGTGCCTCAGTTCTGCTCCAATCTCCTCCCAAAGTGGAGCTTATAAGGTGCAAACACCTCCCCAAATTTAGAGTGTAACCTACAGAACAGAGCATGTGAGGAAGCACCAAGAAGTAACAGATGCAAACACATCCCATTAAAATAAACCCAACAGTCCCAGCCACCTGCCACCCCTGGGAAATTAGCTCTACTACAGCCCAGACCATTGTGATGGAGAGAAAGAATACCCTCCCCAGTGCTTCACATCAGCTGGCTGCTGCTTCTGAGGCTTACTCTCCCCCACAGACCTGCCCGGCCAGGCAACCCCAGCTGCATCTCACCTTTAAGCACACTCAAGATGGCATCGCTGCTGTAGCGTTTCCGTGCCGCGTTGGTTGCTACACAGCGGTAAGCCCCAGAGTCGCTCTCCTGCACATCCAGAATCTGGAGGACGCCATTCGGAAGAGTTATAAACCTGGGGAATTCAAGTAAAGAGCATCAGGGCTGCTTCGCATCACAGACGTGATTCACATCCCGGCCACCTGAATGCAGTTATTCTAGTTCCTCCTTCCCTTATGCTGGAGAAAGGGCTGTGTGTAATCCCTACAGGCCTGGCCTCAAACACAGGCAAGAGACCTTTTAACTTCCCAGGAGAAAAGCATTAAAAAAAAAAAAAAAAAAAAAAAAGTAAAATAAATTAATCTTTAACAGCAACAGATTCACTGCAGCAGTAGGCCTGGCTTTCTCTAGACTACTCATAGCCATAGAGAAGTGGGGCTGGAAAGGACCCCAGGGGTTATCTAGTCCAACCCCCTGCCGAAGGCAGGATCAGCCCTATCCAAACCACCAGCCCTATCCTAGCCATACAACCATAATCTCAGCTCTACATCAGACTACCACCAAACCTGATTCAAGATAGTCCAAAGGCCTTTCTGCTAAAAGTTTTCTATTTAAAAAATACATACATAAGCACACAAGCATACATACCTACATATGCATATGTACTATATTTTCTCATGTAAAATGCACCCCCCCAACCCCAACCAGCTGCTGGAAATCTGAATGTGCATTATATGCAAGAAATATGGTAAAAGCAGTGTCTGGCAGTTAGCAGGCAGAAGCGTAAGTAAAATCTGTACATGATCCACAGGGAGCAAAACAAAGAGCAGGCTCAGCTCCCTTGCTGCTGCTATTCAGTTACCTGCTCCAAAGAGGTTTTTTTTCCTTCATGCTGCCTGTAAAAAGCAAGGTGCCTCTCTTACTCTAGGGTGTGTTGTATGTGAGAAAATACGGTAGCTACAAACCTACTAGTTTGCATGTGGATATCACAAAGAGCACTGTCTTTTATGCAGTAAGAATATGCCACGTTGACCTAGGTTCATGCAGTAATGTTGTTGTTTGGCATTGCAAATAGATTCCTCAGGTCTTCGGATCTATAGGACAGGATCTACACTTGAGAAAAGGAATCCTGATTCCCATCGTACTAAGGGTAGCTGTTGGACAAGCTACAAAGAGAGTTATACAGTGAGAAATGCAGGATTCAGAGGGCTTCATCAATGTTGCACAGGCCAATCCTGCCAGGCACCAAGCACCCCCTGGCTGAGAACCCTGAAAGATTGGGTTTCCAGGGCTAGCTCGTTCCCAGGGCACTGACTCTGCACTCAGTAACAGCTTGTGCTACTGAACCAGAGGACTTTCCACCATCCACAGGGGCTGAGTCAGAGCTTAGGTTCCTCTGGGCAGTGAGTCAAGCCAACCAGGCATACAGCTCAAAGCTATGTACTCTGTTGGCAAGGCTGTTCCAGTACCGAGGGATATAACAGTTCCTGAGAGCTGCTCGGAAGAGCCTGTTTCCCTTGCCTTCTGATGGACACATGTGAGTAACAGGCTAATGTACATGTGGACAGGTGACAGAAATTATTTGCCTAGAGACTCTCAGCTGTCCTGGCTACCTCTGTCTGAACAAGGTGTCAGATACTCCAGGCATCTTCTCCAAACAGGATTTCAGGGAGCCACCCTGCTACAGCAACCTAGCAAAGGTCTGCTTCAAAAGGACCTTTGACTATATGATTTTCTTGCGTCTCTGAAAGTGCAGAGAAATGGGGAGGCACCTTTTTCTGCCTGGATGCTGAATGCTGGGGACCACGCATCAGATCCACACAAAACAACCTAGAATTAGAAAAAGCAGAGCTGGAAGGGGTCTGGAGAGCTCCTCAATTTCACCCCCTCTGCATCAAGGAAGGATCAGCAATGTCTATCCCACTCCTGAAGGACTTTTGCCCACCCCGCTGTGACACAACAAGCTCCCCATATAATCTCTTCCAGTGCTTACCCATCCTCACAGCTAGAAGGTTTTTGCCAGCATCCAACCTAAAGTCTCCCTGCAAGCTAAAGCCATTGCTTCTTCTCCTATTAATTATTGATCATTAGAGTCTGGCAAGAAGCTATCTTCTTAAAAGCGCCTCCAAATGGAAATGGCAATTTGCTTGGAAAAATAAGTCTCTCAAGGATTCCCTGCTGTTTGAAACACGAGGATGAGTGAAAGGAAAAGAACAGCTAAACTCAGGACTGCCTGTGACCAACTCATCTTAAATGGTCACCAAAGGGCTAGAGAAGGGACTGAAAGAGTCAGACTTACGAATCCCTTCCCAGTCCTACCACAGGTTTGCTGCCTAGCCTTGGCCGAGTCATTTAAATTGCTGTTCCTCAGTGATGAAGGAGGCAATTCCTGGCCCTTGGGCAGCATGCTGTGCAGGGGCTCATTGATCTCAGGCCCACGTGAGACTGCAGGTTTGGCCACGGCATTGAATGGGCCTGGATCTTTTCAGATATAGGGACACTCGGACAGGGTGACAGGAGACATGCGGGCTCACCTCAGCAGCTGAGGCTGACCAATTGATCATCTACAGGTGGGCCAGACCTGGCAAAAGCCAGCTGGACAGGTGAGAGCCCTGCACTCACCACACAGGAAGAGGGCAGGATGCACCACTACTAGCCTGCTACATACCACCAGGGAGGAAAGCAGTCAGGAGAAATGCTTTCTGCCTCCTGGACATCCTCTCCTAAGGCTGTGGGGCATCCGGTGACAGTTTTGTTTGGAACTAAAGAGGCTCCTTCATTTACTTCCTTACAGTTTTTGACCTAAGGCTTCTCACAAGCTCACTGATCACTAGTGATACACAGCCCACCGGCTGGGAACCACTGCACTAAAGCACTTCTGCTTCCATATACCAAGAGAGCCAGCTCCTGATGGATGCCTGGTTTTCCAGCACGAACTCATGCAGTGTAGTGCCGAATAATGCAGATAATAAGCGATCAGCATAAAGCACAAGTGGCTGCCAAATTCCTTATTTTCTGTCTGAATTCCTTGATGGCAGCCTCTCTCTTCGTGAACACAAGGCACAAACCTTTATGAACTTCACCACCGAGTTTTGACAGGCAGATGTCTTGGTTTTGAGGAGAGCCCATGAACGGATGGACAACAGAGACTACTCTGCAGGGGCGGACCAGAGAGGAGTGATGAGCACAGAGGCTGGTTTCTCAGCTGGGTTTGCCCACCCCAGAACAGCCTGATGGGAAACCCTTGATATCTGAAGCCCCACAACAGACACAGGTCCTTGAACCATTGAGCCATTTAGATATCCATCAACACTCCCCATCTGCAGGCACAGCGGGGATGTGGCAGAGAACATCTGAAGGCAGCTCAGTTACAGAAGTGATGCTGTCTCTGTGGGCCCCTCCCCGAAAGCCTTACCCTCCAGCATGGTCTTACTCTCGGTTTACTCGTGAGAGTAAAGGCTGTGGAATCTGAGCCAGATCAGCAGCTTCTACCCAGCCTATATAGGCCCCAGAGGGGCTGCCATTAGGCAGCCACTGTCGGGACTCCTAGTTCAAATGCAGCAGTACCAAGACAAATATTTGCATCTCTGACTCCGTGCTGGGAAAAGTCCCCAGTCCCCTGAGGTTTATTTTTATCATGCATCTGCTCTTTGCATCCACAGTGACAAGCAACGCATTCCAGGCAGCAGGAAAGGCATCTACCAGAGACAAATATAGCACCCAACTGCATTTCCAGGAGCATATGGTCGATATTCATTACATAATCATTCGCTGCTCAGGGTTCAGATTCGGCGTCAGTCCATCCAGCTTGCAAAGGCCCTGGAGGGGGTTTAGAAACACGTAATGGCGACTGGTGGCTGCCACAAGCATGCAGCAGACACCGAAAGGCTCATGTGCTAATGATGCAGAGAGGAGAGGTAGGATGCAGGTGAGTTATGTTCCTGACCTTCAGTTCTTTCGCAGCCTCACCGCTGTTTCTTGCAATAGTCTAGTAGCTGGAGGTGAAGGAGTCATTTGGGCAGAGTTTCTGTGTCTTTGTACAAGTGGGGGGACCTGTAAGGTCACTAATGACTCACTTCAGAGTTGAATACAATGTTTTCTAAGAGTTCGGCAGCACAGGGAGGGCTTCATGGGAGAGCAAATCCTGTTGAAGCTGTTTCCAAAAGAAATGCAAGATATGTTAAGTGTTCCTCGCCCAAGGACAGCCAGGGAGAACGAGAGAGAGAGACTTTGCTGCACTTGTTCCTTCCCAATGCTTCTCAAAGCCTCCAGCTATTTGTGCTCACTGCAGTCACGCTGATCAACGAGAAGCATCAAAAGAATCCATGAGAAGTGGAAGGGGGGACCCCCCTTCAATGTAGCTGAGTTGGCCTAATGATTCAGAGTGTAAGGGGTGGCTCTGGGTGTATGCTTTTCTCAAACAAAGAGCAGAACGATCATCTCTGTCAGAACAACTGTTGTTACAGGGAAGAGAAACACAAAGAGCCAAAGTCAAATCTCCAAGAAAAACAGAAAATGCACCGGGGGGTAAAATCCCGGTTCTACTGATATCCCCTCCAGCTTTGCTCTCAACTAAGCTGGGGCCGGGAAATTGTTCCCAGCACATCCTTCTTTGACGGTCTCCACTGGCCTCAGCCAAATGGAGGTCTACCTCTGCCCAGAGCAGTGCATCATGACTGAAAGGTGCAGGACTCAGAACCCAAAGGTATCATCATTACATGCTGCTAGGCCTGCGTCCCCGGCAGCACGACAACCCTTTCCTCTTTGCCCATGGCCTAGCTAGCTTCCTGGTCTTTGATCCCTGCGGGTCCACGCCACACAGGCAGCCACTCGACCGTGGGCAGGGCTTGCGAGAAAGCAGCTGCAGTCAACTCAGTATCCGCTGCCCCGGAGCTAGTGCCTACAGCGCCTGCACAGGCTGAACGTTCACCTACAACTCGACATCCTGATTCTTGCTTAGTACTCAACACTGAAAGCCCAAAAGTTCCATGAAGAGGGAGGAAACAACCAGACAAAATAGAAGGTAAAAGGTCAAAAAACGAACCCTTAACCCATGTTCTGACACAAAACTCAGAGGCACGTGAGCTGGAGAAACCACATTCAAAGATATGGCAGAGTTCCTCAGAAAGGCGGTGTCTTTTCACAGCTTTCTACAAGCTGGGCCAACTCAAAGCTGTGGCGGTGGATTTCAGGCCTTGTTTTTAAAGTATTTAGGCACTCGTGTGGGCTGAAAGGTCCTTGTGGGAGGCTTGGAAGCACTTGAGAGGGGAATCCAAGAAGCAGAAATGCCAGAAAGCATGTCCAAAAAACACAGGGGTGCATGCGCTGAACTCTAAAAGGACAGCAAGCACCAATCTCCCCTTCATGTGTGCAGCAACCTATTCAGTGAAAAACTACCGCCCAGCATCTCCCGGTGCAAACAGCCACATGGGATCTCAGCAGGGCTTGGTACTTAGCAATGCGGTGGCTGCTCCATAATGCAATATCTTGAATCAAATGCTCTGTCAGTGCTGGGAATTGTAATGGCATAAAACCCCAGGGAAGACAAGGGTTGGCTTACGTATATCATCATTGCAACGCACCTCTGAGACCACAGTCTCACTGGCACCCATTAGAGACCTATTAGAATGTCAAAGAAGAGAAACTGATATCACAGCAAGAGCTATTTTAAGGGTTTTTTTCATTTATGCTACAGCTAAAGGAGATAAAACATAGTGACACCTTAATGCTCTCCAATAGGTCGGATTCACAGTCCCAGAGTTGCATTCTGCCTATCCCACTAATCCTGCCAGATCTGAACGCGTAAGTCAGAACATGGCATGCCTGCATGTCCAACACGGATATCCATGCATGCTGCTGTCAAGGTATGTTGCAAAGCACGCCCACAGCCCCCTGTGGCTGGGCTGCATCTGGCCTTGTCAAGCGATGCACAGGCACAGCAGAGTAGACAAGGAGACCACCGTGTACCCAGACCCTCCTTCGGATGCACATTATTCCCTCCCAAGCCCATTTTGTACAGTCAACAACAGAATGGCCGAGCTCCCTGAAATCTTCTATGTGCTAAACATGATTTAAAAGCCAGGTCTGCAGGTGCAGATTACCTCTGACTGTTACACAGAAAGCAATTTTCAAGCTGCTCATGTTGAAAGCAATCTCCAAGCATGTTATTTCACAACATCCATCGAACTGTCATATTAAAAAGCTATTGCCCTATCTGGGGCATGCCTCCTTCTCCCACCCCCCACCCACTGCCTTTTTTTTTTTTTTTTTAACACTTATTTTTCTTCTCATACAAAGCACCAGCCTCCCACAAGCCTTCAGATCACCGCACATCAGCCTCAAGGATATAAACAGCTATTCTGACAAAAACAGCCTTTGTGCCGAAATTATTTCTCAGTTTTGGTACTTTTCCCTTCCTCTCCCTCCCTCCCGCATGCTAGCTGCCCCTTGGGAAGGACCAGCTCTTCCTGCAGAAACTCAAATCATAGCTGCTGAATCTGTAGAGGCTAAAAGACAGCATCTTCGTTTGACCCACAGACAGCAACTGAGTCTATAGGCCAGGAACAGCCTCTGTCTTTGATTCCTCTCCCCGCCCAGACACACGTTTACTCAGAAAAAGGAACAGTGCAGATGGATCTGTCATTTCCCGAGCAGGAAATCCATGCCACCGAAGTCAATGAACTCCTGAGGAGCCAAAGGGAATGACTCAGTGTCAACTATACTGGGCCTGAGAGAAGGAGACCTGTTATTAATACCACCATAGGCCTCAATCCAAGGAAGGCCTACACCCACCTCTGCTTCTCTTGTCCAGCTCTGAGGAGCCTCCCTGCAATGCAGTTCGGCTCCCACTTACATCTGCGCAGGATTGGAGCCCAGCGTCAGAATACTGAGAGGCCCTTGAGACCTCTGCACCTTTCCTTACCTACGAGCCAATCCCTCAAGCATCCGCCATCCGCTACCTACATATCCAGGGCCCAAGCAACCACCAAACTCTCTGGATGGGCAAGATATGACCAGAAGATGGTGACAAACTGTCATAAGGCAGTCCATTTTGAGACTGATGAGCGGACAACTTGTACTGACTGTCCTGTGCAATTATGTTGCTTCTTAGGCAATGGCTGACTCCGTTTTCAGAGAATTACCTTTTATAGCTTGCACACTAAGTCCAATATGCTAAATGATGCAGGGAAAGAAGGAATAAGAGTTGGTCAATTTGATTATTTCCATGCTCCTTAATTAATTTTAAGGATATTTTTCTGTTGGTTCAAGGAACACTAGGAAGGACTGTCATCTTCTTAGTGTTTTAATATGTAGGGTTGTTTTTTTAAATGAATTCAAGGAAACCGAACTCCCAGCCACTTACCTGGATCCTGTCAGAAGAGCCACCTGATCCTTCTCCCAGGTGATGCTTGGGGCGGGCAGCCCTTCAATGCGGCACTCAAACCGGGCCATGCCATTTTCTTCCACTGTCTGTGACTCAGGCTGCTGGAAAAACCGTGATAATGCTGGAAAAACAGGAAGGAGAAAAAGTTAAATGTTTTGAAATGCCTAACCCAGGCCATCCTGCTTCACTGAGCAAGCTAAAGGGCTCCTCCTCACTTGCAACTTGACCTCACTGAGTAGCCCGGCTGGCAAATGCAACTCTCAACTCCCCTCTGACACACCTGTGACCATGCTCTTCACGGTCCTGAGCACATTAACAGGCAGACACATTAAAAGTGGAAACTGAAGACTGGCCTCACATCTGTGGCCACAACCAATCCATCCATCCACTTCTCCCACTGCTTTGTTGAACTGGCCCTCCATCTCCAGTCACCCCCATACCCACACCACACTTTAGAAAGAGCAGGGAACACCAGTAAAGAAATGGGGACAAGTCCCCTTTCTGGATAGACAATCAGATCTGAGCTCCAGGCTTGCTTGTAGGGGAGCCACAAGCTCTGTACAGAGAAAGATAAATACCCCCCTCCTTCAGTGCCAAGGGCCAAACATAGCATGTGCAAGTGTGGCACTTGAAAGCCACAGCAAAGGTCATAGCCCCATTGAACCAGGTTGTGTGTAAGTGTAAATGCGCATGCAAACGTGCACACACACAGACACACACACACAGTGAGAAGCAGCTGCTACCCAAAATTGCTTCTTCCCCTCAATAAAACAGAAGGGAGTAATACTGTCCCCACTTGATAGATGGAACAACGTGCCCAAGGCCACCCAGAGACAGCAGCAGAGCTAAGAACCGAATCACGGTCTTCTGCTTTCCAGCCCAACAGCAGCACTGCCCTTCCTCTTACTGAGGAGCCGATTCACCCTGCGGCCACCAAGACCCTCCTGTTTAGCAGCAATGGGCACATGTAAGAACAATGGGGAGTGCTGTGTTCACACCTATTCTCTGCCCAAATCTTCTTCTTTTCCACGTTTTCCCCACCTAGAATAAGAAGCTTGAGACATGCTTCTGCAATAAGTCTTACTATGTGGACCCATAGTCTCATCCAAGGTCAGTATCCATTCACCCACGCTCTGGGGGCCCAGTCTTCTTCCCATTAAAGTCTACAGCAAAATTCCCTTGGACTCCAGTGGAGCAAGACTGGTGCCACGGATGGCAGCTGTCTGGTATATCTGCGGTTCTGCACCACACAAGGAAGGCCAAGCCCAAGGCCGCTGGAGATGCAGCAGAGTATCAATGCAGGTAGGCTGTAGCCACTGAGGCCCTTGTGCGTCTCAGTAACACAATGGCATTCTGAACTTGATGCACAGGCCTCCTTAATGGGATGCAGAAAAAGCTTTTATTCCCCTCAGGAAAAAGAACAGGGATTTGTTTTAAATGCACTGCTATTAATCCACCTGCACTGGGAAACCTATCCTGTAAATTCTTCTCGTAATCCTAGGGCATAAATGCCAGAGAGCAGGAGTGTGGCATAGCAATGGTCTTAGCTTCATGGAAAACATGAAACTACATTGCTAATCCAAGAAGAAAACTATTCAGATCACGATCCACTGACATTATAGTTAAATTATTTGCGCAAATCCCTCTTTCCCTCCCTCCACACAAAAAAAGAAAACCTCTGAAGAATCTGATTTTACAAAGCCCTGAAAGCATTTAGTTATATTCTTTTACATAAATAAATTGTTATGGCACAGCTATGAACCAGCTAACATCTCCACTGAAAACTGTCCCAGTGGCATACCTCTCCCTCGAGAGCACAGAGATTTAAACTAAAAAAGCTTGAGAGAAAATTGTTACTTTTCTTTTTTAAGGATCTTTTTTTAAGCGAGACCTCGAAAGAGAAGTTTTCAATCAGTAAAAACAGTGAAGTCGCATTTGGTGAAGCTGTTACCTTATCCTTAACTTTGTCCTTTAAAACTGGGCATAAGGGGGTCATGTCTTTCTGAAAAGAGTTTAAAATTTGATATGATTTTTATTATGTATAGCGGGTAATACGTGTATGCATCGTAACTGGGTGTTATCCAATACTGGATTGCAACTGGTGCTTTCATGTTCAAAGACTATTACCTTTTTCTAACTAAATGATCTAACCTGCAAAATACAAAAAAGAAACCTTAAGTCTGCAAAGTCTGACACACAAGTATCTACTGAGTGTTAAAAGTGCTCCCTGTCATTATGTGAGGACGGCAGTAGCAAAATCTTTACCAATTTCCTATGGTGCATTTAAAAAAAAAAAACTGAAAAAAAGTTTGCTTGGAAAATCCTTTAAAAAGAAAAAAAAGAAAAGAAAAGAAGAATTAAGAGCCCGATCCAGCCAAGCATTTGAGTGTTAAGTCCCATTTACTCTGCCAGATCTTAAGCTCACACTAGAATGCTTTGCTGAATCAGGACCAAAATATTTCAGCTAAATCAAGTGGATCCCAGCACACTTTAAGGTCCTGTCTAGACCAGGCAAACGGCCTGTTGCTGACAACAGGTGCTAATAATGGATCTCCTTAGCTCTCTTCAGCTGGTGGGAAAGATGGTTTTGCCCCAGCACAAACAGGGCAGAACATTTTTAGTGCTCCTTAAAGCCATCCAGAGGCCACATTCCTGGAAAGGTCATGGGGTTGGAGAGGGAAATCTTTTTTCAGTAATAAAAAAAAATGCAATGAATTTAAACAGAAAACATGGTCGCCTTGGGCAAGCCACTCCCAACTTCCTTCCCATGCATGGTTGAGTGTAAACACCTCGGGGCAGACTTTCAGAGGCTCCAGCGAAGCCACAAAACTGTTCCCACCAGCTTAGACTATTCCCTGATGCACAAGGCAGCTCCATCTCTTCTTCACCCCCAGGAACAGCTCACGCCCGCTGTACAGAGAGTGCCCAACTGAACAGCCCAGCCTGGTGCACCCTCCTTTTCAGCCTGGGGCCTCCTCCTGCTCTTGCCCATGGTACTGGATGCATCTTCTGCCCAGGGCTATATTGTTAGGGAATGTGGGGCACTGCACATGTTCAGTCACAGCAAAGAGTCCTACTGGGAATCAGGCCCTGGATAGGCAAGAGATCCTCTTCCCTGTGGAATAAGCAGCATGGGAGGGCTGGGTAGCACAGGGGAATTGTAGGGCAGTGGTTTTATCCAGCGGGCTGCAATGGTAGATAGGGGACAGGGAGAAGCTGGAGAAGTAAGTTCATCCCCTTCTTCCTCTCCACCCCCACTTTTCCTTGGTGCCAGGCAGCACGCTGAGATGCCAAAGGGCCACCTCCCTAAAACTCTGCAGACAGGCTAATTAGCCAAGCACACTGCCATGCTAACACAGCTCTGCTGCTTCCACTTTGGAGCTGGTCCATGAAGACCTACCCCAGGGGTCTCTGTCACTGGGCACCCATGAAGGAGGCAGGCTGAGGAGCTGGGAACAGGTTATGAGCAGGCTTGGAGTAAGTGGGCTGTGGGACTGGGGGTGAGGAGCGTGTGGGCCATATGGCTGGCCCAGGGGCTGGACTATGGATAACAAGGCGACAGCTAGTGTTGTGAAGAGTTATCTTGAAGCATCTCTCTCCTTCAGATTTCAGCTTCTCCCTTGACTAGCTCCGGTCCAGCATTAAGAACACCAATGGGAACCTGCCCCAGAAAGTCATCACTGCCTTATGGCTGTGCAGACTGCCTTCTAACTCGCTTCTAATCCCCTGAGCTCAGTGGTTAGGGCAGGGGTGGGCAAAATGCGGCCCGTGGGCCAGATGCAGCCCACCAAGCCATTCTATCCAGCCCGCAGGGTCCCTAAACAGTTTAGAAAATGAATATTAATCTGCCCTGGGCTGCCTGTCATGCGGCCCTTGATGGCTTGCCAAAACTCAGTAAGCGGCCCTCCGCCCAAAATAATTGCCCGCCCTTGGGTTAGGGACATGGGACATCTCTTCAGAAGACAGACAAGGGCAGCAATGCAGGGTATTAAGGAGAGGATGAGCTGGGAGATGAGGGATCCTGTTTCTGACTAGTGCTAAAGAGTGAGAAGGGTCTCCCTAGCTCTGCAGCCCAACTAAACCATGGGTCTGAACACCACGGGGACACCAGAGACTCAGAGCAGACTTGGCCCTCCTCCATACGGGGGTTTGCTCCTCAAGGGACAGGTCAATATTTAACATGCAGAAGAGTTACCTCGGTACTCTAAAGTCCCCTGCTGACCGTGAGATGCACACTTCACCATCTTAATGTGGGGCCAGTTTTACAGGGACCATGGGCTAGAAACAGGTTAACAAGTCTAGCAACAGGGAAGCACTGCAAGAAGAAGGCACCTGGGAGAACGGCAGGGCTATACCCACTCCAGTTTAACCCCCCTGCGGTCAGGGTCAGGAGAAACCCTTCCTCCATCCCTGCTCAACTGGCATGAAAGCCAGCCTGGCTAGCAGACACTTGCTGTCCCCAACCCCTTCCATCCTGATGATGACTCTACGTAGAAGCCTCCAGAGGCTACAGCAGTGCTGCAAAATGCTACCTTTGCCTCCTTCCCTCCAGGCATCACTCTGCACAGCACCAAAGCAGGCAGAGATTTGCCCACCAGTGGCATGATGCCATGGCCACAACACGTAGCCTATGCCTGGGGTGTCAGGAACAGCATTTTGCCACCAATGTATTTGTTCCCTTTGTTTCTCCCATAATGAATACCGATTCCTAGGATGGTGCTGTACAGACATTCAGTAAGAGGAGGTCCCAGCCTGAGCTGCCCTCCTTCTAAACAGATGGGCCAAACACAGGGTGACAGGAGAAACGGAGGCATCCAAGAGTGAAGCGATTTGCTGAAGACTGCACAATAGGTCAGTGCCAGAGCCAGAAAAATACCCTGCCTCTCCAGTGTCATCTTCCAAAGCCAAGACCATGCCATCTAGCTAAGCCTCATAGACACAGTTCCTGCTTTCATTACACAGACCAATCTCCCCTGGTTATGCAGAGCCTTTGAACTCTTCTGCTTCCAGGTCAGGAGAGACTGAAAACAACATCTGGCAACTCTCTAGCAGCCTGCCTATGAATGAGTTTATGATCTTCGCTTAAGTCCTAATGTAACTATATCTCCCCTGCCCCCAAACCACCACAACAGCTGGAAGTGTCAGAGACACTCTGTGCACAAACACCATGGTTCGACCAGGCAGAGCTACGTACATTACACCCTTCGACTAGAGGGCTATTTGGGCAGGAGGGAGAAGATGGGTGAGCAAAAGGAAAAGATGGGCGTGCACTGCCCTCCAGAACCGGGGGTCACAAAATGAAAGGAACAGTGGGAAAAACCCCGGTCGTACCCAGTTAACTGCCTTTCAGCATCCACTCCGCCACGGTGTGACACAGGAGACTGGGCAAGACAGACCTAGGGTCTGACCCCAGAAGTGGCAATTCTTCTGTTCTTATGCACCTGGCACAGCACTTAACCTGAGGGCTTTGCTCCTTGGGCTGCTGATCCAGGGTCTTCCCATCACACAAATGCTGTACAACTCTTTGGAAACAAAAGTAACTCCAAGTCCATGTATCCCCATTTAAAAATGACAGGACACGGAACTGAATGACAACTGCTACAACCTCTGGCCAGCTAAGCCCCGCAGTATAAGCGAATGCATTTCTCCTTCTACCAGCAACCGCACAACGCCGGGAACACGTATCGTGCCTCTCCAACAGTCACAATATAACATGTCATTCCGACATTCATTTTCAGCTACTGCCGGCAGAAACGTGATGCAACGCCAATCTTTCCAGACACAGCAAACATCTCCCCTTGACAGCTACAATTACTGTAATTGTGCAGATCCTCCCTCACTCAAAACGTTTAAGGTAAAGTAACAGCTTTAACACTTTGGCAAGTGTGATTATTAACAACAGGTAAGGAGACATGCCTTCCCTCAGCACAGATCGCACACTGGAGAGTCGTGCTCGGGAGTACGGAGAGCCTCCGAGAAATATGCAAATCTAATTAATTGACTAACCATCTATTTACATGACAAACAGATGCAAGCTTACCCTGGTCTCACTTGTAACAAAACAGCAGATATCAGTGGATTTCCAGCCTATCACATGCACGTGGGGCCTTCTATATCCCTGACCGAAGACATAACGACCAATTTCTGCTTCCCGGGCAGCAATGGCGACCGGGCCAGGGGCAGTAGCTACCATTACTGTGCCCTCTCTAAATCACTGCCCAGCGCTGGTGCTCTGTGTGCCTACCACTAGTTATGCTAATACCAACTGAGGCAGGAAATAAAGATAAGCTCTTTATCTGCACTCCTGTGTTTCGCCCATGTATTTCACCTGGCCAGAGCCCTTAGGCAAAATGAAGCCATGGGTGTGGAAATGAAGCAGGAAGAAGTCAAGGAGGTGCTGCAATGCCTCCAATTTGTCACGAAACCAATGGCATCAAAAGCAGAAACATCCCCTGGAGTCCAGTGACCATTACCATTTCACCCCCTACAAAGCCTAGAAGCCCAGCATCAAAGTCCCCAGAACACCACCAACTGGCAAGAAAAGAAACCCTAGCAGAGATCCAAGTGCCTGCAGCATACTCAGAAATCACCAGGTTATGCCGCACGCACCTGTCATCTTGATCAGATTCCTGGAGCAAGGAAGCCCCTGACAAAGGTACTGTGTTGGGATTGTGTAACATGGCCCCACTGAACTACTGACCTATATTAGAAACTGGCTAACGGTAGACAGAGGAGCAAGCTCTCCACCCTTCCAGACTGGGCTGGGCTGGTGAACCCCAAAAGGATCGCGTAGCTAAGAATGCTGCAACAAGCCTGTAGACCCCTTACCCCCTTATCTTGGTCTTTTCATGCTTGGAGGCAGAGGAGGTCTCAGAGGAAGGAAGGGGTTGTGCAGGAGAACAGCTGCACTACGCATGCACAAGCAGAAACTAGGGGCAAAATGGTTTTCCATTGCTACAGGGTCAACGTAACTGCCATCAATCAATACACCAGTTTCAGAAGTGATTCACCAAGCAGCCAGGTACAGAGAAAGCCAGTCAGAACTTCCTGGTCACTCCTTCCCAAACCAGAGGGGTAATTAATGAGTGTTTAATAAAATTTAATTAATTGAATTAATGAGAATTTAAGCCCTATAAAGAAAACGGGTATGGGCTTTTTATTATTATTCTTAAATGCAACACACAGTCAAAGTGCATGACTCCCTGCAGCCGGGTATCACTGAGCTTTACGACATCCAAAAATGGATTAGACATTTATAAACAATAGCAGCAGCTGCTGCAGTTACAGCAGCCAGGACACAAATCAATACGCATGCTTCAGGGGGTATAATCAGCTTGGCAACTGAGGGTCAGTAAGAAATTTCCCCTGGGGTTCAGTACTGCACAATTAAGTGCATTACAAGGGTTTCCTCTCTCCTTCCGAGTCTCTCCTGACTCTACAAAGGAAATGAGGGCTTTGTACAACATCCGCTTCTCTTCTACCAATCCCCTGAGCTTAGAAAAAGCCATGCGAGGTCCTCCCCAGGTGCTCTGCATTCCCTATCACCTGGACAGTCCTGCTCATACCTTCCAGCCCTCATCCCTCTCACGCTTGCCTACTGAGACAGGCTATCTGCCCTGATGGGTCCATCTGAGTCTCTTGGCTTTCTTTCCCAGGAACCAGCTCAAAGGAGTGTCACCGCTTAGGCAGGAGGACTTGTGGCCTGGCTGGCCCGCTACTGCAAGCACAACATGGGAGTGAAATACACTCTGCAACATGCTGACAGGAGGATCTCAACCCGGAGGAAAGTTTTATCCCTGGCTCTGCTGCAGACTTGACACACCACTCTGAGCACCTCCCTCGGGGCTCTAGCCAACTTAGAGAGTTGTCAGATTGTTTTCAATGAGAGCCGAGCCCGGCCTCCCTCTCCATGTGAAGATAACTCCCTTCTCCCATACAGCCCTGGGAAACAGAATTCATGAAAACATGAGTAGCCCTTGGAGACCTTGTGATGCTTTATGACTTCTGGGTGGTGGTACAGCCCGCATCCGCAGCGATCCAGCCAGGGAACTAAGCGCACCCTTTCCAAGCAGCATCAGACTGCGGGCTGCCTTGCTCTCGCTCTCCAAACGAGCCTTGCTCTATCACCTGATATTAATCAGCCGTGCAGATGCAACCAGGATGAGGAACGATTCCATCTGCATGTAAACAGCTTCTGATAAAACACAGCGCTCTTCCCACTGCGCCCTGGAATACTCCTTTCATGCGAGCTGAATGCTAATGGAGCCAATGCTTCTCGCTGGCCCGCTAAACCAAACACACCAAGGGATACTGATCCCCTGCTTTCTGAGATCATATTCCCCTATGGCTCTGCCATCATGGAGCACTAGATCACAACCTCTCGGTCAGTGTAAGGATTTAGTAGCGAGGGCGCTGAAGCTCTGGGAGAACACAAAGGATGCCGGGGATTCTTCAGCACTCAGCCCTTCACTCAAATGCGGTGCTTTCCTCTAAAAGAGATGCTCTCATTCATCCACTAGCAAGTGGAGTCAGGCCAGAGTGAAGCATAAGGCCTGTTATGCAGGGGTGATGACAGCGATCCTGTCTGAGCCTGAAAATCCATGACCTCTGTTCTGCGTGGCTTCTTCAAGCCCAGAATCTCTAAGGAAGAACAAAAAGCCAGGCCACAGACAGCTGGGAGGCAGACAGGCAATTCAAGCAAGATTCCCTGGACAATGCAGTGTGGATGCTGGATTTCTCATCTCCAGCTGCCATAGCTCCCTCGGTGTCTAGTGCCAGGCATTTTGTGAGCCCAGCCGTTCATTTAGTTCATCAAATTCCATCTCAGAGGAAAGGCAGCAAGAGGGCACAGCAGCCCCCCTGGCTCTCCAGCGACCTAGCGGACCTCCTGAGACTAAAAAGAAAGGCTTACAAAGGATGGAGGACAGGATTTACCTCCAAGGAGGATTATTCTGCACTGGTCCGGTCCTGCAGGGACCAAACCAGGAAAGCCAAGGATGCAACTGAACTCCAACTAGCTTCGAGGATCAAGGACAATAAAAGTCCTTTTTCAGATATGTGGGGAGCCGGAGGAAAAGCAAGGGCAACTTTGGACACTGCTGAACCAGATGGGGCAACTGACAACTGACGCCCAGGAAAAAGCCAACCTATTAAATGGGTGCTTTGCGTCGGTCTTTCATCAGTCCCATGGGATGCCCATGCCTGCTATGGGATAGGGAGGTCTGGGTGAGGGAGATCCCCTGACCTCTATTAATGCTGACCTCGTGAAGGAACACCCTGAGAGGCTGGATACCTTCAAGTCAGCTGGCCCTGACAATCCTCACCCCATGGTACTTAAGGAGCTGGCGAGCCTCATAGCTCAGCCCCTGGCAGGGATCTTTGAGAGCTCCTGGCGCTCTGGTGAAGTGCCCAAAGACTGGAAGAAGGCCAATGTGGTGCCAATCTTCAAGAAAGGGAGGAAATTGGATCCGGCAAACTATAGGCCCATCAGCCTGACTTCTATCCCGGGGAAGATCTTAGAAAAGTTTATTAAGGAGGCCATCCTTAATGGTCTGGTCGACGCCAACATCCTGAGGGATAGCCAGCACAGGTTTGTTGCAGGTAGGTCTTGCGTGACCAATTTCATTTCCTTCTATAACCAGGTGACCTATCACCTGGACAAGGGAGAAGAGATTGATGTCATACATCTTGACTTCAAAGAAGACTTCAAGCTGGTATCCCATGATCACCTCTTGGCGAAACTGGCCAATTGTGGCCTTGGGTCCACCATGATCTGCTGGCTGGGAAACTGGCTCCGTGGTCGGACCCAGAGGGTGGTGGTTGACAGAAGTCAATTGTCATGGTGTCCCGCAACTAGTGGGGTCCCCCAAGACTCCTTCCTTGGACCCATATTGTTCAACATCTTCATTAATGATGTGGACATTGGAGTCAGAAGCCAACTGGCCAAGTTCACCGATGACACCAAACTCTGGGGCAAAGCATCCACACCAGAAGACAGGCGGGTGATCCAGGCCGACCTGGACAGGCTCAGCAAATGGGCAGATGAGAACCTGATGGTGTTTAACACCGAAAAATGCCAGGTTCTCCACCTTAGGAAGAAAAACCTGCAGCATCCTTATAGGCTTGGCAGTGCTACGCTGGCTAGCACTATGGAAGTAAGAGACTTGGGGGTCATCATTGGCCACAAGATGAACATGGGCCTGCAATGTGATGCTGCGGTTAGTAAAGCAACCAAAACACTGGCGTGCATCCACAGATGCTTCTCAAGCAGATCCCGAGACGTCATTCTCCCTTTGTACTGGGCCTTGGTGAGGCTGCAGCTGAGTACCACATCCAGTTTTGGCTCCACAATTCAAAAAGGATGTGGAGAAGCTTAAGAGGGTGCAGAGAAGAGCCACGTGCATGATCAGAGGTCAGGAAAACAGACCTTACGACGATAGGCTGAGAGCCATGGGGCTCTTTAGCCTGGAAAAGCAGGCTTAGAGGTGATCTGATGGATACCTATAAGTTTACTGGGGTGACCACCAGGATCTGGGGGAATGTTTGTTCTCCAGAGCGCCCCAAGGGATGAGCAAGACCGTTTCGGGCTGGGCATAAGGAAGAATTTCTTTACTGTTCGAGCCCCCAAGGTCGGGAACAGCCTACCGTTGGAGGTGGTTCAAGCACCTACACTGAACACCTTCAAGAGTAAATTGGATGCTCATCTTGCAGGGATCCTATGACCCCAGCTGACTTCCTGCCCTTGGGCGGGGGGCTGGACTCGATCTTCCGAGGTCCCTTCCAGCCCTTATGTCTATGAAATCTATGAAATGTAGCTCCAAGGTATTCAGTACTACAAATGTCTGAGGAAAGGAAAAAACGGGGAGGCTGGAATGTTCTCTGGAACAAGACCCACCTCAGATTTTTAAGCAAGAAAGCCTAAGATTATAACCAAATTCTCGGGGAACCAACCCCTGCTGAGAATCCATGTTGCGAGCGCACCTTTTGGCTTCAGTAAGGTCACTCACAGATGGTAAAGCTAAGTCCATGCTCTTCAGGACTGGGATGTCCTTATCTTTCTACAAGAGGATCTTACCCAGCCAGATAAACACATTTTCACATCAGGAAATCTGGGGTCCACAGATTCTGGGTAACACCAAAATAACCCGTGCCTCAGTTTCCCCAGAGCTAAATGGGGATAATATTCCTACTGCATGCTAGGAAGCTGCAATTACTAGCATCTGGCAAGATCACTGCATGAGAGGAGTTACAGGAGTAACTCCTCATTGCATTCCTGTTATTGTCTAACCCAGCATAGCATTTAAGTCAAAGAATGGTCATTTATCAGGGCTCATGTCCTTAAAATAACTCTGGAGACCATTTCTGAATGCAGGGAAATTTATTCCAGGACACTGAAGAGGGAGGTTTCATGTCTCCGATCTCAACGTTTCTTTTCCTGGGACTAAAACGTGGAAAGCTGCTCACCCCAAGCTGGCACCTTTCATCTCCCTTCCATTTATAGATGGAAAGTCATCTCCTGGGGCAGCACTTGCATCAAGTGGGACCATAGGAGCCTTGTCATTTTGACAGGCAGCTGTTACAACCCTGTGCCTCAAACTCTCCCTCCAAGATCAGACGGAGGCCCTTCCTTTACCAGCAACCACTCCTCCTTCAGGGCCTCCAGACAGGAGATGCTAGGCCACATTCTGCCCTCACTAACCTCTGTGTAAGTCCATCTGAAGATCTGTCCTCAAAAGGTGCTCAGAACGTCACCAACTTGGACATCAAAGGTAGAACAGGCTCCGTTATGTCCTGCCTGTGTTTAAACTCTCTAAGGTCCTTTCACATGCTTTGTGTGTCATCAACACTATCTGCAATGCTTTCCAGATGTATCTGAGCACTAGCTGGCATCAGTTCCAGTCGCTCATAAGGAAGGTCCACTACAGCAAGCATCACAGCTTTGCATTCCTCTTCATTGACAGCCCTTCCACTTCATGCCCTGGTCCCAATCATTTAAAGAGATGCTTTCTATAGAGGCACTAGTAGATCCCATCTCAACCATGTTTCTGATGTCCTTACGCCTTCTCCACTATCTTTAATTTTGTAGCTGAAGGCAACAAGGAGACACCGGACAGTGCTGTTCCCAGGGCACCCCCTGGGAGCACTTCAGTCTGGCAGGCTGGTAACTGTTCCTGAGAAAAACCAGCCATGAACCTCCCCACCAACAAAACTTCCAGGCACCCCGTCAGCCTCCACCATAGCCCATCATTCCTACCTCAGGCTCTTGCTTTGATCAAGATGCTCCCAAAGAGGATAGATTTTGTTCCCCGACTGGAATGAAGACTTGCATGCAGGCTTATGGACCCAGGAAAGGGGGACACTGCACCCAGAGTGCCGTCATGGTACAGTGCATGGATGTGAACAAAAAGACCATCGGTGCAATGCAAAAGGAGCCCCCAGCAAGACCCAACTAAACCACTCTCAGGCCACTATAGCAAACCTAAACCCTCCCCTTCCCAGCTGGGTCTTATAATCAAAGTGGGGGGCTGCCACTGGGCTCATCAAGGGGCAAGCTGCCCCATTACAACAGGGCGCTCAGCACCAGGCTGGAGACGCTCAGCACCTTGCCAGATTGACCTCTCCTTTTGCTGTTGCTGATGTTTCTGCAAGGGAAGAGAATGATGCCTGCAGCTTGAAAACCCCCTTCCCAGAGATGCCACTTGAGAACATGACCAGAACATCTCCAGTATCATTCAATCCAGTAAAAGCAATTGCTCTGCAAGTAAAAATAAAAGTGAGCTCTGGAAACAAACATCATTAAGATAGTCTGGATGTGTGCCCAGCCCAGCACATTCGAGTCTGGCCTGTATCAGAAGCCAACTGTCCTGAGGGACCAGATTTCTCTGGTGTTGCTAACCACTCGATGACTAGAGGCTTATTGTAGTCACTCAACACAGGAGGGACTTCTCTTTTAACTTTCTAAGGAAGTTACCACATGACAGGAAGGAATTAGAGCAGGTCAGGGTAAGGCCACCTTCTGTGCAGAAAGTTTGACCTTTTGAGAGGCAGGTTTATGACAACTCAAACTTTTCCAAAAAAAAAAAAGCAGACACACGCGTGTTTCAAAAGGGTTTCTTTTTTTTTTTTTGGGGGTGGGGGAGAAGGGAAGTTGGCATGTCTATCAAAAACTTCCAGGCAACCCTAGTCCAAACTACACTGCTAGAGAAAACTGTGGGTCAGAAGAGGAGTGGACACAAGGTGTGAGGAACAGCCTCTGCCATGCCCAAGATGGGCATCTCCTTGTGAACACATACCCAGCACTGAAGACCTGATGCTTTAACATGGAGTTGACACCAATTGTCCTTGAATGATTCAGGCTGAGTCTCTGTGCTCCCATTCCTGCTTGTTACAGCCTTTTCCTTCCCTCTTCTCTCACCCTTTTCTTACTGTCCTACAACTGACCTTGCCCATTTCCATTCCTGTTCCCTCCTCCATGGGGGCCAGTGCTGGTAATCTCAGCCAGAAGCAAAACCAAGCTCTCAATTCTCACCTGCATTTGGAAAGGATTCCCCTTGTGTATCTGATTGAGACCCCCCATTCCACAGCTCCCCTTTTTATAATCCTCACTTTGCATCAGACCATGCGTGCTGAATACCAGGGGCAATGATCACTGATATATCATAAAACAGCTGTAGCAAGGTTGTTTAGTTCAGGACTATATGAGGCCTAGGAACCTCATTAAGGCTCCAAATGGCCTGCATGGCTCTCTCTCTCCTTTCCGGGAGTGTAAAGGGGCCCAACAGTCAAATGTAGGCATCTGGCCCAAAAAGGCATGAATCAAGGTATTAGGCCCTGCCTGCCACTTCCCATGAGAGGATGGGAGCATTCTGGCTCTGATGCCATGGATAGTGCTGATAGACCAAGATCTGATCAGACCACACCTATGTCTGCAAAATTAAAGTCCTGTTCCTGCTAGTGTGATCTGCTCAGCGCAGCCGGCTTGTGAATTAAGAAGCTTCCTCAACACCGTAAGCAGCTGCTGATGTTGGGCCATCAAAGAGCCTCAAAGAGAAAAGCAAAGCCCACATCTGTTTGGCCCCACTACACCCCAAGAAAGTAAATCTTGAGCCTGCAATCCATTACATCTCTCTCGGCTACTTCCCACAGCACCTTAATAGACTCTGCCGGGCGCCTGAGGACAGCAGCATGTCGGTGATAAGGCTCTCGGTGTGCCATCATTGCCAACATGGACTCTTCTCATACATCTTCCCCTGACAAAGTGCAAGCCCTTGCTCTTCTGCTACCAAGTGTAACGGAGGCAGCAAGGTTTGCTTGGCAATATTTCTGATAAGACCAACTACACCCCAGCCACACATTCGCTACCTCCAGCACATGAGCTAACTTTGCAACACTGCAGCAGTCAGGGCAGGTCAACCCCAAGTCTGCGGTGTGGAAGTCTGCAGAGCAGCCTCCAAACTCTTCAGTCACTGGTCTACAACAGCCTTCCCAGAGAGGCCTCCCTCTATTTTTTAAAAGCTCACCATGATCAGGGTAGATAAAAAACAACATTACAAAAAAAAATTCAAGTCAGATTATTTTTTTAAGATGCCTGTTTAAAATAATAAAATAATTATATATATATATATATTTTTTTTTTTTATTTAGTTATGTTAAAGCTCAAAGATATTGTGGAATACGGATTATAAACTTCTAATAATATACTATCTGAGACTATATATTCATGTAACATATTTAAAAGTTTTATAACTAGGACACAACAGGCCATGGACTATATTACGGGCCCAATTATATGGGGTTCCTAGATGCTCCCCTACAGATTAGTAAAGATTAAAAGAAAACCACTCTACCCAATGGGACTCAGTAGAAGATCCCATTAAGCATCTCTGTGATGCTTAGTTTTAGTTCTCAAACTGGATTTGTGTCTCTAGAGATCACATCCTTGTTAACAGCAGGATATGGAGATGAGAGATAACACACCTAATCAGTAAGTACCCACCCATTAGCCCTCTTGTCTCTCTGCAAGCTTGTGGACACACGGTCAAGCCCTTACACCTCTTTGCAAAAGTGCAGTTTCAAGAAGTTAAATGAATAAAGGACAACAAATAACAAGAATGCACTTTTTGTAGAAAGCACTGATTAAATCGAGGCTTCCTGACCACTGATTTAAATCATAATTTTAATTGATCTGATTTAAATCAAATCCACCCTGGCAGTGATGCAGCCACCGCCTTTTGAAAAGCCCCGGCTCTCTCTCCTTGCAGAAAGGTGTTGTTTCAGTTGTCAATACCACATGCGCAGGCCCTCCCAGAATACCAGAACCCAAGCCCAAAGCCACACTACAAAAAGGAGGGCATGCTTGGAGCCCGACACTTGTGCTCAGCAGCTGGTCCCAAAGCAAGGATAAAACCCACAGCATGCATCAATTTAAGTGACTTTTTCAGCACACCTTATTGCATTCCCCCAGCACAGCTGAGACCCAGGCACACACTACAGTTGCCCACTCTCAGAAAACGTGGCTTTTCGGTCATTCCAGCTACCCCTGTGTTTTGTTAAGCAGGTGCATTGCTGCATGGGCCAAAGTCACCTGGTCAACTGGACCAGTTCTGCTTAGACTGACCGCGCAATTATGTCTACACGGAGATGAGGAAGCCAGTACACTGGGTGAAAGAAGGAGAGAGAGCGCACGTGGCTGCTGTCAAAACATACAAGTCATTTGCTACTGTAAATCTTCATTCCTGTTTCAAAGGACAGCGATCGACTTACTGTAACTTACTACCAGGAACAAGCTTCTGAGCAATGCCAAATTGGGTGCCACCCTGCTCTAGCTCATGAAAGGAGTATCTGCTTCTAATCACAGCATCTTGGCACCTCCTCCTGAGGCTAGAATTAAAGGGATGTTGCTATTTTCATGCAGGACCATCATCTAGATTTGCTGAATTATTTTACTAACCTGATAAGAAGGAAAATGTTTTTAGCCCTTAAAAAATACAAACGAAACAGCTTGGGAGGATCTGAGCAGCTCTGAAAGCCAAGGCATCCTTCTTCCTTCCAAAGTGTGTTTACTGAATAGAAAAACGTGGGGACTAAATTAGGCTCACCTTTTTGTTTTCTAGCATTTGGGAATACACCTGCCACACCCAAGACTCATTGATCAGCCTGTAACAAGCAGGGCTCCTTCCTCCCACCCCCACCTCCCCTCTGCTGCTTTGGGTCCAAACTGACTCAAGGAGATGGAGATCCACCAACAACAGCCTCCCTCATCAAAGAGAAGTGCCTGCTTCCCACACTAGCCTCCTTATATATTCAAGTCCAACCTTTGTGTCCATAGACTTACATGGGATGCTTTATGAGTCGTTCAATAAGCAACCTAGGCCCAAAGCTGCAAGCCACTCCACACCTCGACTCTGCAGGAACTCACTGCACACAGCAAATCCATACACTGTGTCATAAATAGGGACCCCAACATCTTGCATACATAACTCATTCTTACTATGAAGCGCCTTTCTCCTCCTGTGGCGACATGGCCATAAACAGAAAATGTCAGGCTGAGAGTAGCGGCTTTTATTTCAGTTAGTCAGCAGAAACTCCTGCTTTAATGAGCCAGAGGCTCTTGGTTCCTTCCCGGTCAGGCCTGGCACACAGCCACTGCAACTACTGCAAGTCACTTGCAATTTCTGGCGCATGGTTTGCATTTCCCGTGCATTTGTACAGTATTTAGCTCAGCAGAATCTCAGCTGTAATTGCAGCCTTTGGACACGATCCTAATACAAACAACGGTGCATGGCAAACCTCCACGCAAAACGGGCATCTATTTGAAGTTGAGTCATTTGAAGAGCACATTTGAGCTTCTGGCCCCGCCAAGCTGCAAAATCACAAGTCCATTGTGAGTGCACACACATGGATACACGCAGCCTCTCTCCTGTTCACTGTTGAGTTAATGTCTGACACAAATTATGGGGGAAAAAGTATTCGAGATGAAGAATAACTCAAAGAATAATCCAGTCCAGGTTAACCCTGAAAAAACACTAAAGGCAAGCCAGGTTCTCCGATTTTGCAGGACTCCTATCAGCAGCAGACAAGAAATTTAGAGCAGAGCTCAGCTCTCTCACTGACAAACTCTGCATTGTTTGCTGCATACTTTTTAGCTGTACAACTCGCAGTGAACCACGCAGGCAAGGACGGCTGCAGTGATTTTACTGCCTATTTTGCAGAAGTGCCAGTTGGTTTCTCTCCATTATTTATCAAAGCCTCACTGAGCCATATCGCGCAGGCTGTGTGGAGGCGGGAGCTGTCAAACAAGGAACAACAACAATGCTACAGGTTCTGCTTTTCTCTTTATTAACCCTTTTGCACAATTCAATCCATCTCATACAGTGCTGCAGAGCCTGTCCCCTGAGCCGGTTTTCCTGGTGACCATTCTCCAACCCAAGGGAACCCCTTATTTTAATGGGATTTCCTCCTCTGTGCATCCTCTAGCTGCATGACATCTCCCTCCCCTCACTTGCAAGGGGAACACAAGAGCAATGGGTCTTTGCCCTGACCCGCTCCTGCACTGCTGGCTCCAGGTCTGCACACACTGACCTGCCTTGGGTCATGTGACCTGTTCTGCCATGCGACTGGAGGAGCTTGTACAACCATCCCTTGTCCACATGTGACCCGAGGATGCTATCTGGCCCCGTGCCATTACAAATGGTGGGAAGCAGGGAATATTTGGTTCTCAACAAGTTTTTGGTTGGTGCTTGTGCCATGAACATTTTTACTGGCTTTCTGTGAGATTCAGATCCTTCTCCCCCTCCATGGTGCCCCCCAAAAGCCTTCTGCAATTACTGGCTGCTGTGGATAACTCACTCCTGCCACCATCTCAGCCCAGACAAACACACATGCCCCTCTCTGCTCAATCCAGAGGAGCTGAGTGGGACAACTTCCATCTCCAGCTCTAGCAACACATGCCTTTAGCATCAGTTCAGTCTGATGGCAGCCAACAAAGCACCCATCACTTAGTACCAGGGCCTTGTCGTTCCACATCCCCGTATTAGACAGACCTAAGACACTACTCAGCTGGCTGAGGCCCTAATTTAATGGAGAACCAATGTCATCTATTGGGAACAAGTGCATTTTACAATGATCCTTTTTCCCTATTGCTCTTCACATAGCAGCAACCTGGAATGTCAAGGAGTTGCCTCTGTCTTTCCATCTACTAAAAAAAGTACTGCTACACTGCAAAACTAGACAACTCCAGTGTACTGGGAGCAGAGCCCTTTACCTCTTAGCTTAGCAGCTGGAATCTCAGCCTGGTGAATGACCACAATAAGGCACAGAGTGGTGCCAGTGCAATTCCAGGCATCCAACATCACAGAAAGCACCACCACCCCTGAGCAATAACAGGGATCCTTCCTGCTACTCCCAGGAATGATGCGAGTTGAAGCATCCTCCTTTACGAGAGTGGTCCAGTGGACAGGCATAAAATACGGAAATGCTGGGGAACAGCCATGCACCACTGAGAGAGGCAACCAAAGAAGGAAGGCATGAAGTTAGGGAAGGACGAGACAGCTTTGTGTCAGAGGAAATGCCAGAAGGCAGCGGCCTGGAGGCTCAGCTGGTGTGAACAGGTGCAGCTCGTCTGGACCAGTGCCAGATCTCACACAATAAGTCGCTGCCCACACAGTTCTTATTAAACCTTTCCCAGCGAGGTGGGGAACAGAAGGCCGGCTGCCTGCTGAAAGCACGGCCTGAGACAAACGACTTGATGAGATCGAGTCGCGGAGGGAAGAGCAGGACTCGGGCTCCAAGTGATTCTTGCTTCTCTGGACAAGTTCCCTCAGAAATGAACAGTTAACTGGGGAAAGAGATGTTGCGTCTCATTTCACAGATAATCACGCACGCCCTGAAAGGAAATCCATTTTCAGAGGCGATTTGTTTCAAGCTTCCGAGCCAGGAAGATACCGATGCATTTTCTCATACATTGATAGTCTGTATCAATACCACAAACAAAACAAAAACCCCCACTTACTTGGACATCGCACGACAGCCGTTTGACTAATGACAGCCCCTAAGGAGCCCTGGGACACGCAGGAGTAATTACCCTCAGTGCCAGTCCTTTCAGGATATTTACTCTCCTTAGCAGCAGCCTGGGATGAGATGAAGAGTGATCCATTTGGAAGCACATGGAGATGCTCCTGCTCCACTAATGGAAAGCCATTCTTCTTCCAAGTGATGTTGATAAACTGCTCAGTGGGGGCCAGGTTACAGTCCAACACCACGGCTTGGCTGGGCTTTAGGATCACCTTGGCAGGGCCAGCGCTGCAGCTCAACTCCACAGAATCTCCCTCCAACAACTTCCCTGCAAGGAAAAAGACACTTATTGCCTTCCTGCTTTGCAAATAAACCATACTTCGTGGCTGGGAGGTCCGAGCCTGGGAGGTCCGAACAGGCAACATTCAGGTCACATAAAATCCCATGCTACAACCTGCATCACAGCCCACTCCAACCCAGATAAAATGTCACCCACAACCCGCAATGCCTCTTCCCAGCTGCCAATGGCTCTCGTGGTACCTGTATATCTCCTTTGCTGGATCCAAGCAGGTAAAGACCATCTAGAACAGTGGGTGCTCAGCATTTTCCACAGTGGCCACATGAGTGGTGCCCCATCTGCCCACAGACTGGATGCCACCAGTAGTCCCAGTCCAGCATCAGGGCCAGCGTGGTGGGCACCATCTGGCTATGCAGAGGGAACCTGGACCTACAGGGGAAAAGGGGCATGGCCTGGCCTCAGCCCAGCCCAAAGTGGGTGGGAAAGCAGGCACGGGCTGACCCCAATCCATGCGGAAGGGAGGGGGCATGGCCCAGCTGCAACCAGCAGTGCAGCACTTGGGAGTTGGGAACTGGCAGGAAGAGGGTGACTGTTTTAATGATCATCGCTTCCCCACCACCAAATTTCCTGCCCCATAGGCCAGATGCAATGACTCCACAGGCCACATTTGACTTGAGCTGGACACCGAGCACCCCTGATCTAGGAGAATGCAACAGTTGCAGTAAGAGCATCATCAGGCACAAAAAAAATGAGGGTCCCACACTAGCCCCAGGCTCACTCCACTGTCTCCTGGGTACCCCATGACACAGTATTTACAGTACCATTCACCCTACCATTAACTCTCCAGCACTGTCAAACACCCAATCCCACCCCTAAGCCACACAGGCCAAAATCCCTACAGCTCCATTTCCAATCTTTCACCTGTTGTGTTGAACATAAACAGTTATTTACAGCCATATCCACACTAGCTTCAAAACATGCAAATCAATCCATGCATCTGTATTACGTCCGGTGCTACAGAAAACCTAGCAAGTATGCCCTGAGCTTGGGCAGCCTCAGACCCACCAAGGGAAGCATACACTCAGAGCTAAACTCGCCTCCACGTATCAGACTCTGCTTCCTACCAAACGCAATGGCAGTTTTCCTAGGATATCCTACAGCCTTAGAGGACATAAGTCCTTTTCTTGGACTAATTCTCTAATAAGACTTAATAGGGAACAGTATTGCTGCAACAATATTGTATACAAGAGAAGGCTGAGGGGGGATCTAGTAGCCTGTTACAAACTAGTCAGAGGGGACCAGCAGGCACTGGGGGAGTCCCTGTTCCCCCGACCACCGCCAGGAGTGACCAGGAGTAATGGTCACAAGCTGGCAGAGGGTAAATTCAGATTAGACATCAGGAGGCGCTACTTCACGGTCAGGGCAGCTAGGGTCTGGAACCAACTTCCAAGAGAAGTGGTGCTGGCTCCTACCCTGGGGGTCTTTAAGACAAGGCTAGACAATCACCTTGCTGGGGTCGTCTGACCTCCATACTCTTTCCTGCCATGGCGGGGGGCAGACTTGATGATCTGCTGAAGTCCCTTCCGGCCCTACCAACTATGAAACTATATGATAGCTAAAAGCCTTAGAGGAATTATAACATCACTTAGCTCCTTTTATTTTGCAAAGTAATTTCTATAAAACCCTGCTGATTTGCCCCCATTATGGACTGTTCCCATCCAGGAGAGAAATTTTAGTTTCCCGAGCCCTCTGTTCAGCCCGTCCAGCCAGGTTGGAGGCTGGGCGACTCCAGCTGCCGTGGCTGCATACAGGGACAGAAGCCATTTTCTCAGGAAACCAAGAATTTACAGGGGTTTGGCCCACACCCACAGGAGATGCAGCTGTAAGAAGGACATGAGCAAAGCTGCGAATCTGAGAAACTCCAGCAAAGGACCAAGCAGAGAGGAAAAACTTCAGAACAGGAAGTATTTGTTAAAGCAGGCAGTCGATAGCAGCTAACGTGGGCCTCACGTGCGGGAACGCTGCACGCTGAACGAACTGTAATCAAAGCACAAGCAACAGAAAATGCCTGCTCTGCTTCCCCGGGGTGCTCTCGCCCTACACCAATCAATGCAAACAATCTTCCCTCTCAGGACAAAGAAACACTGGTACAGCTATAGAGCAGCAGGCACAGAGAAAACTGCAGCGTCCCTCCCCAAGCCTCTGGCTTGCAGTTTAGGCCTCCTATGAGACCATACTCGACCAGCTACCAACGGCGAGGAAGTTAAGCAGAACAGGTCTTGGTTTGGAAGACTTCCAAACCGACACAAGCAATCCCACTTGGAAAGACGGTTCCACCTCTAACAACAATGCCTCAGCGTTTCCTGAAAGAATATTGCCATTAATAAAATGCATTTGCCGTTACAGCTCTCCAGAGACGCTAAGTCAATGTTAGTTGGCAGCGCAGCTCCACGCACCAGCATTTCAATCTCCACTGTGCTCGAAGCCTCACCAACCACTCTCTTCATGGCTCCCCTCCAAATTATTTTGTCACTGCTCCAATCAAAAATGTTTTCTGCCTCTATAATGAGTTTATCAACAGTAGATATGAACCACATGGCTCCCTGCCTGACTCTTATCGCAGAGAGCTCCTGATTAATTTTTATAGGAATTCAAACACCCTATTAAACCTGCTACTACCTACTGCTGATAGAAGGGCTGAATTTTAAAAGAGGACGCTGTAAGCATACAATTAAGGGCAATGACACGCAAAATTACACATGCAGGGCAATGGAGCGATGTCAAGGCGTGCAACAGAAGCTGGAAATGAGGGGATGGCGCTGCCCAAGTGCACAGGTAATTTAGTGCCCCTGTTCCTGCAGTGCAGAGCCTGGGTCAGGCATAACCACTTGTGCTCAAAACATCCAATGCTGGGGGGTAGCAGGGGGGCAGATTCTCCTCCCTCCTCACATCAACTCCTCCCTCCTCCTTTACCCGTTGGTTGCAAGAAGAGAATTAGCTGCAGGTAAATGGTTTGGAAGGATAAGGAAGCTACTTTTCATCCCCTCTTCCATGCACCCCTCCCTCACTACCTCCTCTTCCATTCCCCATGCCTGGAGCACTCACCCGCCCTGGCTGGGTCCTGCCTGCACTTTAGCTTGCTGCCTGCCTTGCGTTAACAAACCACCACCACGTAACTTGCTTCCAGGAAATAATCTTGATCCTTGACGATACTTTTACACCTTCCATCAGCAGGAGAGCCAAGGGCCTCATGATCCTTAATGCATCATCCCCGCATACTTCTGAAAGACTAGTCTCCATGTCTTACAGGGACTAGGGAATGTGCCCAATGTCACTCAGGAAGGCAGTGGCAGAGCAAATTCAACCCACACCTCCTTAGTCCCAGTTTAGCTCCCTTTCCTGGTCCACTGAAATATCCCAACCATCCCTAGGGAGCTTTCCAGCCTGAAGCTTACCAGGCCCTTAAGCACACAGCACATCCCATGTGGGAAGCATCATGTCAGCATTTACTGCAAGGTAATAAGATAATGACCCTCTCAAACAATCCTGTTTCTCCATCATCAGGTTTTCAGTGCATCTCTCCTGCAGGTTGGCTACCTGATTGTTTCTCTTGCATCTTGTTTTTATTCACAGAGTTTTGCACAAGCTTTTGTTCCATCTGCTACTGAGCACATGGAGGCCTGAGGAAGGGTACTGCGACACCCAAAAGCTTACCTATGTCTATCCCAACCATGCAGCCAGTCCAATAAAAGGGATCTCCCACAAGGATTCTTGCCTCTCATTTCCTGAAGCATCAGGACTCTGCATGAACTGGGTTGACAGTTTTCTAACAAAGCTTTTCTTTTCAACAGAAAATAATGCCCTTAGGACCAAACTGAAAATCTCTATTAAATATGTTCGTTTTGTTCAGGCAATACTATTTTTATTTATTTTTCATGAACAGTTTCTAAAGGAACATTTCATGTGCACATTTTTTCGTGAGAAAAAAAAGCACTGCTCCTTTCTTTTACTCCATCCCACCCCACTTTATGCCTAATGGAAAAATAAAAGGTATCAGAATGCCTCATCAGAAAGATCTCTTCCCACCAACACAAAACGATGCTTGCAAAACACAATTTTGGGAAGATTTTTGGAAAAATTCCACTGTGAAAACTTTTCCTTGGAAACATTTCTCAAGAAGCTCTGAACAAATCAGAAAGAAAAAAAAAATAATATTTCTTCCAAAACTTGCTACTACAATCCAGTTACTCTTTCCCTGGTCCTCTCTAGCTTTTTGATATAGCGATACTTTAACTCAAGGAGGAAGGAGCAGCCTCAGCATTGCACTGCCTGTATGATCATTATCAAGCCCCAGAGCCCTCCAATGCTTGAAAAATAAGGGCGTTTTTATGTTGAAGGATAAATAAAGCTCATCTCTTTTCCAGTCTATCCTCCGCAGTAAGTAGCCACGCATGCACCTCAGGTGAGAACCCCCCACAATATCCAGTGAGGGAGAAGCCTCAGCTCCCCTCTAATCCCTGCCCCTCACACAGCCTCTTAGTACTGAACTGCTGTGATCTCACAGGGGAGATACCATGCGGTTTTTGACCCAGGTGTTTTTACTTACCTGGCAGGGGTGATACCTTTCTTCTCGGCCTTGAAGGTCTCCGGTGTAGTTAGAGGGTGAAAGTCTGTCCCTTCCCTGCGAGCAAGCTGACCCCTGCAAAGGTCTTCAAATGCCTCCAAATGCAAGGATCTCGGCTACACAATTTATAGTTATGGGGGACAGCTCCTGGGCTTTCCGTCCAACTTGCTTCTTCAGCCTTTTGGGTATCAAAAGTGAGACTGTGGGGCATGTGCATGCCAAGGCCTCCCAGCTTAGAGCTTGCAGGTAGGACACCTGCCATGGATTTGGGAGCACCTGAAGCTCCAGGCTGAAGGGCCTAGGAGGTAGGATACCTGCTGGTGAAAGCGCCATACAGACCTGAACGACCATTCTGGCTGAGAAGAGGTTCCTTCCCAGTGAAACGAGGTGGAGACCATCTCTTCCCAGCAGACCACTGCCTCTCTCACCAAAGACCGGACTGTGATCGTGGAAGCCAAAGCCTTCATGACGACACCAGCACCACAGTCTTCGGTCGACTACCTCAATCCTTGTCTCCCTCCTCAGTCCATTACCCGAAATTGGGAGGATCAAGGAAAACAGAAATTTCTGACCCCAGTACTTTTTGCTGCCATGGCAGGGGGTCGGACTTGATGATCTGCTCAGGTCCCTTCTGACCCGACCAACTATCAAACTATGACCGAGCTCTGCTCAGCTGACAGAATTCGGAGCCGAGTTGGCCTAAGACGTGAAATTAAAAAAACAAAACAAAACCCGTCCAATCAGACCAGTACAAGCAGAGAGAGTTCCCAACTGCATCTGACAATATGCAGTTACCCCAGCTGACTTCCGGCCCTGGGGCAGGGGGTGGATTCGAGGATCTTCCGAGGTAGGTCCCTTCCAGCCCTAATGTCTATGAAGTCTATGAAATAAGAGAATATTTCCCCACTCAGCAACAAGGTGGGAAAACACAAAATCTGTACCTTCCCTGGCCAACAGACCCGGTGTAGCTGCAACATAGGGTCCTTTCCGAGGAAAGGACGCTACAACCAGTATCCCAAGAGCCTCTTGCCACAAAAGAACCCAGGCTTCTGCTCGACAGGGCACTGGAGTCAATAACACTGGGAAATGAAAGCTAGGTGAGACAAGGGGAGAAAATCAGCACCAGGCAGCTGACGTTAGAAGAGTGACACCATCAAACCAGAAAAATGATCAACGAAGCACACGAGGCAGAGGGAAAGCTGCCAGTTCAAGCGAGGCCAGGAGATCCACGCAAAGCAATGAAACCCTTGCAGAAACACACGTCCACCAAGGAGTAGTCTCCTCCAGCTGGCACTTACGGGGCCACCAGAGTCCTCCTAGAAGGGGCTCCCACCCTTAGATTTATAGGCAGAATGTCATATGAACTGCAAGCAGGTTTTTATATAACATGGAAAGGCAAGCCTCCAAGGGAAAGGTTGGGGCATACAGTATAAACAAATGTAGCCAAAAAAAAAAAAAGTTGAATATTATCTTGCCACAGGTCTTATCTCTTTGATTTTCCTCATATTCTGTTGTCTAGAAATTTAAAGCATCTTCAAAATATTTCTCCTCCATATAAAACACAAGTGCTGGTCTTTGATCATCCATACAAGGTACAGAAGGCACATGGTACAGATCTGTAAAATGGGAACATGTAATACTACTGCTGAAACCACCCGCCTTGAGGATCTAAGCAAGTAAGTCACTTGACCACTCTGCCTATGATAAGACAGCATGTAAGATCTCCTCTCGCTTGTTGCCTGCTTTCACGCTCCTGGACCAGTGTTTCTCAACGTTTTTAGACTCTAGACCCCCTTGAAAAATGCCATCTCCTAATTTCCACTCAATTTTTGACCACAGCAAAAGAATAGAGCCATTTTGCTGCAAAGAATTTAGAAAGACAGAATGTTTTTAACACTATAGCTTCCCATTTGAAATCTCTGGGTTTATCTTGTGAATCATGCAGGCACCCCTGACAGGATCCTAGGGCACCCCACAGTGCTGCAGGACCCCGTTGAGAACCACTGCCCTAAACTATGAATCGTCTGGGGTGGGAACACGGAGCTACCTGCTTGTAGCATGGCCAGCTCAAAGACGAGGAGAATTAGGAATGTTAAATGCTTGCAGAAGCTGCCTTTTCCATCTCTACTCACTGTTCTGCACCTACAGCGGGTTCTGTTTAAACATCCCCCCCTTACCTGCTGGAGGAATTAACTACTAAAGTCACACTGAAGAGAATTTAGACAGAAGGCATAGCAGTGTGACACCCTATAGACTCAGAAGCATGAGCTTTTGAAGGTTAAGGTCCACTTCTTCATCAGATGCTATGACTGGACTTGAGGACAGCCTGCATACTAAACAGAAAGGAATAAAATAATTTAAATACAAAGAATAGGGAAAAGGGGAGGAAAGGAGGGGACGCTACTGCAAAGGTGGGTGGAAGTGAATTCATCAGCTGATAACGTGCTTGGTCTCCACAGCACTGAAAATACAGCTATTCCAATGAGCCGTAATATTAGGTGGAAGGGGATTCCTAAGAGCCATGAGGTCCTCTCAGATGACAGCTCTGGCCAACATTTTAAACATGAAATCCATAGGCATCAATGATATTTTCTTCTGCATTTCAGACCATCTTGCCTCCCACTGCCTGTGACAGTACTCCCAAATGGGGCACTGTTCCTCTCAAACAGGCCTGCAGACCATAGCATGACATATTCCCACTGGTTTACTGAATATTATGACAACAGCCTAAAATAACTTATTCAGGAGGAAAATGAAGGCAGATACAAAGAGCAATGGGTAGAGGGAAGCACCAAGCTAATACTTAGTCCTAAGTAACCAGTGAGCTGAAATAATGCAACCAAGCCCCAGTGCCATTCAGAGCCAGCCTGTAATTGCTGCGTAAGTCGGGGGTCAGGGGTTGTTTGAGACCATACATAGTGCCCTTCTACAAGTGGAACCAGGGCCCCTGCTGTAAAGTGTTAAGACATTAGACCCCCATCAAAACCGTCTTCTTTGGATCGGGTTCTGCAGGGCATTACTGCTTTTAGCTGTCTGTCGCATTGCTCATGACTAAGCAGGCTGGCAAGCTACACCGTGCGCAACGTTAGCCTTGGCAGAAACACAGCTATTTTACTGTTCATTTCATGCACCCTCCCTCCCCTCTGTTTATTCATTTATTTTACCCTCATGTTTTGGGCTGAAGCCAAAGGCCTACTGAGGTCAATGGAAAGACTGCCAGTAACTCCAATTAGAATTAGAAAATGGCCCTTTGAGATCAATATAGGGAGTTTGCCCTTCTTACGTGTTCATACTGCACTTGGTGACCTGGGGCCCAACTCCTGACCCAGGCTCTATGGGACAATAAATACACTGCAGAGGGAGTCTGACTCATCAGCTGGTTCGACACCTTCCCCATTATGGAAATGCACACATGATGTTCTACCCCAAAGACGACAAAAGAACAACACAGAATCCCAACGAAGCCAGCCCTTCCCATCTTAACCTTGATTTGAGATCAGTGCAGGGATTCCCTTGCTTTCATGGACTGTAAAATGATACACGCCCCTGTCTGGAATAAGTTGGCAAGCCATTAAGACTGAGCACGTTTCTGACAGGTACTTGCTGGGTCAGGACAAGGAGTAAAAAATGCTGGTCTCACATGCAGGATATACACTGATACTTGATCTGCTAGGATCCTGCACCTCGTCTCCTCAAGGGCTGAGGTCTTTCTCCGAAAATGGGCTTTCTCTGTATTTCACTACAGAGAGAGGAAAGATCCAGGCCAGGAGACAGGCCAGCAGAGTTTTGACTAACAGAAGCAAACACAGTCCTTGATCTCTGTAACAGGACCTAGACAAACAAAAGGTTACTGTTCAACCGGGGACAAATGGTTTTGATGGAGAGGTGAAGAGCTGCCATTGGATAACCATTTCCAAACCCAGTGAGATCCCACATGGGTCTCCATGTGAGCTCATGAAGGTATATCTTCCTATTCTGTCTGGACAGCTTCAAGCACAGTGGTTCTCAACCTTTATAGACTCAAGGCACCCCTTGTTAGGCTTGATGCACCCCTTGGACAATGACAGCTCTTAGTTTACTCTTTTATAGGAAAAAAAAAGTGAAACAGAGCAATTCTCCCGTTGCAAAGAACTCAGACCACAACACGGCAAAATATTTTGGGCATTATGGGTTCCTATTGAAGCACCTGGGTTCATCTCGTGACTCATGCACACCTGACAGTGCTAACACCGCATGGCATCCTTCAGCACCCTTGGAAGTACCTCACGGCATCCCAGAGCACAGCGGCACCTTGGGTGAGAATCACTGCCCTGGCGTAATGGGGACCACAACCATGCCTCTGCCGGCTCCTGGAAAGCAATGGCAGATCTGTCTGTCTGCTCTGGGACAGCCCGAGGCCAAAACAGGAACGTGAATTGGTCATGCTGGCTCCAACCACTGACCCAGCCAGCACCCCACTTCTGCTGTGGTGTCCCAAGCATAGCCGGCACCCCTAGACATCAGGGGACCTCCCACAGCCTTACCCAAAGGCTAGTTCAGAAAGCACCTGTTTTTCCCCAACCTTTTTCTAGCAGCAACGTGTCCTTGTCATCAACCTAAACATTGTCCACAGCAGGCAGAACTGGATGCACATGGGAAATGAGTGCCCTTTATCTCCAAATGGCCCCATGAGAGAACCTGAGCCAATGGGTCTCAACTCTTTTAGCCTCAAGGCTCCTCAAAAATGCCAGTTTTTAGTTTTCACTTGGGTTTTGACTATAGAAAAAAAAAAACCCAGAGCAAATCTGTAGCAAAGAGCTCAAGCAGATCCGAGGAGAGCAGAATGGTTTTCGAACTAGGGACTCTTCTTTGAAATTTCTGGGATTATCTTGTGAATAGTGTTTGCACACTTACACTGCTAACAAGGTGTGGCACCCTGCAGCACACTTAAAGGGCTCTCAGGGCTCTCAAGACACCCTGGGGTGCAGTGACACCCGCTAACCCAGACAGTACCTGGAGGCACACTGCTACTGCATCAGCTTAGATGATGATCCAAAGAACCAACTCTCCATTCACCCGCTTTTGTGGATGTCAAATTCACTTCTGAATTAAGACCAGAGAGAAGGGGAATGTTTGGTGTTGGGCTCCAATGGCAAGATGCTCTTGTCTGATAACCCACTTGTGGGAACTTGTTCCAGCCCTTCGTTTCATAGCTGATGCCTGCTGTCAAACCAGCTCCCTACCAACTATGTTGGTGAGGACTTAGTGCAGTCACAAGCAACTCTTGCAGCATCAGGCTTCATATTTGACTCCTAGGCCTTGCCCAAACATCAGGGAGCATGGCATAAGGAGATGCTCAGGGCAGAGAGGGGAATAGGGTATGGAAGGGGGGCAGGGGAGGTTTCTGAGAGCAAAACTGAGGCTCATTTTCACACATGGGATCAGCAAAGAGTTGTTTTATTATGTGCAGTGCCTGGCAGCAACAGGTTCCCCTCCTACTTTGGGCACTGTCTAAGGTCCTCAAGGCCTGATTCGTCCTACAAAAATACAACAGCATCTACCATCACAGACAGACACACACGTAACATGTGCCAGGACTTCCAGACAAGACAGCAACCTACCTCGACTGAAGGACTAGAGGTCTGTGCTGCAGTTTGGAGACATGCAACAGCTGGGTGATGCCATTACACTAAGAATACTTAAATGCTCAGTTCAATTTAATAAGGGAACAAAGTCACAGAGTTCTCACTGACCTGAATGGGAGCTCCACTGTCCCTAAAGGAAATACTCTGGTCCTCTACTGTGACAGCCCAACACTGCGGTAATCTCTATTCTGCACTGCCATGCTTTGCAACATCACTTTACATCCTGCAAAGCCTCTTTCATAAAGCCTGAATGAGGTCCAGGATAGGATTTGGCCCAATAAAATTAATCAACTGAAAGCTTTCAGTGCAGGTCTGTGAAAACATTTACATCATTCTAATAAAACAAGGTTAATTGTATGGAGAAGGACAGGACTGAGGACAGCCCTGGCCTTGGGAGCTGAACACTGTGCAAGCAACAAAAAACAAGGGTTTTTGTATCTGACTCACTTCCAGAGCTGACATCACTTTTAGTTCTTGGCAGCCAGAGGTTTTTCTGGAGAACTGCTACTGTACTGCAGGTCCCGCTCTACCTGGAGACCGGCCAGCGCATTTCCTATTCCATGCACATTGGAACTGGCTTCTGCACCTTGCAGAACTCAAGCCAAAGAAAACCTTCCAAAGAGTGCGGACAGCCTTTTCACAGTGCCGGCACAAGGCTCAGCGAGCGTGTGCGTGCTGCTAGATATCACCCTCGCAGAGAAAAGGGCTCTCTCTTCTACCCTCTGCATCTCACCCCACATGGCAGGAATTCAAGCTGCAGTTAAGCCTCTAAATTGTCACTGTCCTAATTTATGTATTTATTTTGGACGTCTAACCAGGAGAATTCAACGGCACAATTAATCTCCTTTAAATCAGGAGTGAATAGCACTGGAGACAAAACACAAGTTAATACTTCTAAAGGATTTTCCTACCACATCAGCGAGCCAACTACAGCTGCATTGTTCTGCTGAAATGTAACAATCTGCCACAGCTCTTCATGGGGGGGGGGGGGGGGGGGGGGGGGGGGGGGGGGGGGGGCGCGAGGAATCTTTGAGTCGCATTGTTTCACTCAAAAACCAATTACGTTTGAGAGTATCCCCATTAAAAATGCACAAAGCATTCCGTCTTTTTGGAAACCTGAAGCGCTGACAATTAGAAGGCAACGGCTTGGCCTCAGCCCCTTTCCCTGGACAATGGCACTTGGAGAGGGGTGGTGGCAGGAAGAAATGTGAACTGAGATCTTAGCATCTTATTCTGTCTGAGCAGGCATCTCAGGACCTTGTCTAAGCCACCCACCCAACCCAATCGCAGTGTTAGGAGCACATGGAGTGGGTGTGAGTGGGCAGGGGAGCGGCTGGCAGTGGTTGCAGGCTGGGCAGCATGGGTACATATACATGCCTACAAGGAATGAGGAACCTAAATCTCTTTGAGGACTCCTGGGTTCCCATCTCAACACTGCCACTAACAGCCATTGAACTTTTAAGAGGAAATCCTTTATAACAGCAGAATAAACCTAGCCCCTTCAGCCTCCATTTACCGCCCCTGCAGTAGCCAGTGGTCTGCTGTAACTGCTGCTTGCAAGGGGCTTTGACAGCCCCATTGTAGGCATTGCCCATCCCACCCTATACAGCTGACCGGTGGAAGAGAAAGGCCTTGATTTATTTCCACATGCACCGAGCATAGAGTTTTCTTCAGGACATAGCATCCCCTGCTCCTGAAGGGATACATGCTCAGATGGGTCCCAGGCATGCAGCTCCGCACCCATCTCAGACCCTCCCAGACAGCAGGGAGGAGGCACCTAAGCTAACTGCCAGGCTCACGGGTGGGCAAAGCAGAGAGCGGGCAGGCCTTGTTCTGCAGCGGTCCCAGGCGCAGCAGGAAGAGAGTGTAGACATGGCCTAAGCTATCCCAGCATCCCATGTACGAGAGCCTTGCAAAATCAATCATATAATGTAAAGACCATTGCCCTTCGCCGCCCTGGGGCTGGGAGCTGTGCTTAAGAGGCTGGGCGGCTTTGGGATGTTTCCCGAGTCTGTCTGTTTCATGGCTGCCAGTTAATGGCATTTTCCACCGAGGCACAGAGCCTCAGATGGGCCTGTATGAAACTAAAAGAAATTCATTAATTAATTATTTCAGAGTAGATTGCTTCCAAATGCAGCTCGCATGCCATAATCAGGCTGGGTTTGGTCTGTTTTTTTGGGGTAAGTTTTCCACTGCTTCCTTCAATCTGAGAGTTGGAAACAAGAAAAGAGAAAGCACTTGCATTAAAGATACATCCTTTGAAACAACCCCAGTCTGACATGGCAATTTCTAGGCTGGACCTGAAAAGGAAAGAGTTATCCAAAGTCATAATTAGGGCACAGTAGAGTTGTCACCGACATTATTTACAGAAAAGCACAGGCAGCCACAGCGACTCTGTGAGATGAACATCTTTTCACAAATAAATGCCACATGATAAGCATCAAAGAAGTTAAGGATTTAAATGGTATCCCGCCAACTAGAGACTAACCTGTAGCATCCCTGCAGTTTTGACAGCACTCTTGCTCATGAGATAACTCTCCTTTCAACTCTTCTCATGCAGGCTGGCTACACACATTGTCATGATGGGGTCCAATCTGGTGAGGTGCTAAGCTAGACAGCAAGGGACTAAGTCTACTCAAACTACTCTTGAGGTCAATGGGAAGGAAGCATAGTCAAGGACCTTGTAGAGCAAGGAGCTGATCCCTGAAACAGAGGTTCCCAACCCCCAGGCCACGGGGGGTTGCCTGCCAGACCAGAAGTCCAGAAGTGACTGGCATACTGCAAACTGGCAGGCAACCCTTTTTTATACTCTTTGGCTGCCAGTCCCAGTATGCCGGTCACTTCCGAACTTCAGTTTGCCGGTCTGCAGTCGCTTCTGGTCCACGATCTAAAAAGGTTGGGAACCACTGCCTGAAAACATACTGCTTCCCCAAATTCAGAGGGTAGTATAAACCTCAGGCAAACTAGATCAATCATGACTCTAGATTTACATGAGAACAACCCACGCTGGTCATCAATAGCCTCTGAACTTAATCTTTAGCCCCTCTGATACAGACCTCTCCCACCCTGAAGCTTAGCACGTCACTAGATTGGACCCCCCAGCTGTAGCCAGCCTGTATGAGAAGGGGCACAGCTGTGGTTGAAAGGAGAGATCTCTCACAAGCAGGAGTGCTGTCAAAACTACAGGGATGCTACAAGTTAATCTCTAGTTGGAGGGACACCATCTAAATCCTTAACTTCCTTGTTGCTTATCATGTGGCATTTATTTATTTTAAAAGGGTATCTCCATCAGCTAGCAGCAGCTGTAGACTTATCCTGCAGATCAGCCATTAGAAAGGACAAGGCAGTACTTGCTTTCTTGCGAGCCTAAAGCTTGACCTTTTTTGGCACGCACACATGATAACAAATACAAATATAGTCTTTTCTCTGTCGGAAGTGTGACATTTAATTGAGATGCAGGTTACTCTTAACACATGCCTGGAAAACAAGTTGTCCAGAAAGATCAACCAAATCTATAGCAATTATCATGTATTCATCATGTGGAACTGTCAATAGACAGCATAATGGTAAAACACGTGGCTGTTTCACAAATGTCAGTCTCTCGTGTTCGTCTCTGCCCCCAATAAGGAATTGAAAGTAGTAGGTATAAATCTGTGGGTCAAAATCTCCGATTCTTAATCAAGTTCCTAGGCAGGACTATCTAAATGAGGGCAATGTAAATATGCGTGTATAACTGCTTATTCCTTCCATAGCCCTGTCCTTGCTGCTATCTGCAAGAGGGTAAAGCTTCAAAAGTGCTTAACTGACTTAAAAGCTAAAGTCCCATTTTCAAAAGTACCTAAATCACCTAAACCTACTGAAAGATATGCTACAACCACATCTCTCACCTACAGTGGAAAGAGCTGCGATTATCCCTCTTCACAAAGAGCAAATCTAGTGGAATTTCATATTATTTGCTTTGTACAAGTCTTGCTTACTACATTTTATTTGATGGCAATCACATTTTTCTTGAAAAGCTAATAAAGGACAGACTGAAGAGCTTCTCACCAAGGCTGATGGGAGCCCAGGATGCATGGAGAATATAGGAATAGATTTAGACTGGTTTGTATTCATATATTTACTGCATATACTCAGCATGTTAGGATTTCAAACCTGAGAAAATAAACTGGAACAATAACAAAGTACCATGTAGCTCATCGGGTGAAAAATACAAAGGAGCTGCAATATTGGAAGTGTTCCTAAGGCAATCTAAGGTAATTATTGGTAACAAAGCATCAAATGAGTGCATTAATATGTGCTGATCAGGGACAAGAATCAAATGGACAGAGTCTAGCACACCAGCCTCTACCTGCAAATTATGTAAATGCTTTGAAAGAGCAAAGCTGCAGCCCTGTGAGCTCTGCTCTATAAATGATCTCTCTAATGACGTTATTGATGCCAGATTTGTTATCTGCCCATGTTGCCACTATAAGCTCTATTCACTGACACATTTATAACTTTTGCTATTAATCACCAGTCCAAGTGGAAAAGGGAGATGCACGGTTTTAAAGGGGCAGCATCAGGTTAAAAAGAATGGTCCAGATTGCCATGATTTTACTTCTCACATTTGCACACACACACACACACACACACACTTATTCTTTGACTAGTCACTTTTGTTTGTTAAGTTCTTGGCTTCCTGCTCTGGTCTGCTGGTTTAGCAAACTGCTGCAAAAGTTTGGGTTGAAACAAAATGTACTGCTACAAAGCTACCAAATTTGGGACCTCAGCTACTTCAGTTTCATATGTGCTGAGCACCCATTTTCAGCCTTCCATTCTTTCCAGTAATTTAACAAGAGAGGACACAATGTCCTTTTCAACTGGAACTAATGTTAAATTAAAGAAATTAAACTAAAATAAAAGAAAATTGATAAAAAGGCTATTGGGTTATTTCTTATTTTTCCACCTACTTAAAATTAATATAGAGCACATTTTGCATTTTCCCCCACTGGAAGTTACTGAAGTAAAAAGAAACTAAAACCACAGAAACTTTAATAATATTCAGTGCCTATGTGGCATTTTTAGCTGTAGGCCTCAAAACACTTTGCAAAGGAAGAGGCATCCTCCTTTCTAGAGGTGGAGAAACTGAGGCACAGAAGGATGCCGTGCAAAGCCTGGTGGCTCCCATCTCACTGGCTGGCCCACTGTCCTAGACCGCACCTTCTGCAAAAAGGAATCTGGAGCACTCATGGCATTTCTTTAATGCAAATAAATTTGGACTAGTTCTTTTTGCTGCCATACCCAACTCCATAAATTTTAAACAGCCTCCAGATCACAAGGTGCAGATGCGGAGTTGTGTGCAGGCGGGACTGGTCAATAGATAATTGGTAAATAATTTGCAATGCACAGGTTACTGCAAGGGGAAAGCTGAGAGGGATGGGTGAATATTAACCGGTTTATAAACAGCCCAAGGTCAGGATGCAGGGAGTCCAAGATGTTTTGCCCAAGCAGTGCTCAGACAGAGCCACATGGACACACCAACATTTAATGGAGAACTAGAGACGTGGACCAGCATGAAGACCCCTTCACCTTGAGGTCACAAGATCAAATCCAAGAGAGAAGAGGCCCGATGGTCTGCAAGCCCCAAGCCAGTGGTTCTGGTTCATTCCCAGCTGGGCAGGTTAGAGTTTACTGAATTCAGCTGCAGAAATTCAGCATTGAGGGGGAAATCATAGCAGGGCAATAAGGAAGCCTACACATGCCAGTGGTATGGAGGAAGAAGGGCTGGCATCTCCAATGCTGCCAGGCAGCACTAAACCCCCTCCCAGACAGAGTGGCCAGAAACCAGCCTAGATAAAAGTTCCTGGCTGCTGGGAAGGGCAGAGCAGCAAAATGTGTCAGAGCCATCATCTCACCTCTGAGCAGGTGGGGGTGGTAGTTCTCCTCCCACGGCTAGAGGGCCCCTCTCCAGAGCAGCAGCACCGGGCCCAGAGAAAGACAAGGCCAGGAGAGAGGGACGCATTAGCAGTGAAGGAAATGGAGTGGGCTGGGGCATGGAGTGGGAGCAACCCAGTGCCCCGTGGGTGGATTTGGCCTGAATTACTTAGTAAGGAAACATTAAAACCAAAAGCTGTCTTTCTACCACCTTGTGCCATTGCTCTCACGGCTGGCAAAGTCTCACAGTCCTAAAGAGGTGGCAGACTTGAAGTGGGGCTGAAGACTTCATTCCTCACTTGTACAACTAGTCCCATAAACACCAGTGGTAGCTGCTTTCAGACCTTGTAAGGTCAGGCCCTCCATCCTTACTCTGGTAGGACTCCCATCACTGCTGAGAGATCACAGCACCATTCAGCCCTTATTCAGCTATGCTTCCTACCCATGCAGGCCCCTTACCCATGCCTTGCAGCATTGGTTCTTATCCACAGGATTAATTAGGGGGTATGCAGACTCTCTGAAACTCAAGGGTCTGGCATTTGATCCACCATCTGTGCCGGCTGGGCAGCTGGGGGCACAGCGAGAAGAAGATGACGGAAGCTGTATTCTGTACCTGCATTTAAAAAGCAGAACGCCAGGCCTATTTTCCCTTCTACAACTGGTGCCACGAGGCCCTGCTCCATTTAAGACTAGGTGGAAGCACTCCACGTGGATTACAGTCCTTCTTTTCTTTTTTTAAATCACGCCTGCAACAAATGTAAATTTCCCCTTGGCTTCCAGCTGTCCTGCCTGAGTTGGCATAAAAAAATTACAGCACAGCTCCGTATGATGTACTGTAAATCAATACAAACAGCCACAGGGAGCCTCCGAAAGGCATATGGAATAAGCCCTCGTCAAAGATATTTATGAGCGCAAGATGCTGCAAAACAGAACGGCTCCAACTCTCTGGTGTATTCCCACTATTTACAATGAGATCGGAAAATTAAAATGATATTTTACGCTTAATGGCTCAAACAAGCCAAGTGAAATCCTTCTCTGTGTCCCATTTACAACATAAACGTCGGTGATGGAGCGGCAGATGGTCAGAAACACTCTCCCAGAATATTCAGACAATTCATCTTGAATCCGTGCCCAAATCATTTAAACTTTAATGGATTCTTTCATTAACAACCAAAGAAAGGGAATATGGTTGCCAGGACATTAAAATCACTTTTTCAATTATACTGTTATAAAAGCGAACAAATTAGCCATAATTCTTAGCTGTAGCCTAAATGGAAGCACGACTTTATGAAAGAAATGAAAATTGATTTGGATTAGTGGGCATCAAGGGCTTTTTAAAAATTAACAAGATCCTCATGACTTCATAGCATAAATAGATTAGCCAGGGGTTTCTCTGTCCTGTGCTTGTTACCTGCCAATACGCAGAGGCAGGCTTCACACTATTTGGTAACACCGTTGTAATTAGGTGGGAACTGAAGGCTAGGAAGACTGAAACCTGCCCTCTGTTTCTGAAAATGCAGGGTGACATCTGAATACAGAGTTTGGACTCGGCCCATCAGGGACCAGTCTGGACAGCAATCAGAGCCTCCAGGCTTTAGGTGTTTTTAATGAATTATTGAGTGCTTACACTAAAGTGCGCCTAATCAAGGCATAATTGTGCTAGAACCTGCAAAGGAAAGAAGTGAAGCATCAAACCAAAAATCCCTGCCCCAAAGTGCTTACAATTTTAGACTGTAAAAATGTAAGAACAAAAATGAATGGTTGGGGGAGGGAAAAACAAAACAACTCACTTTAAAACTCTCTCTTTGGGGAGAAAAATTATTTTGTGGGATGCCTGGGTTCAAACGAACAACAAACATTATAAAGAAAAGAAATCAGGTTAAATATGAAGTGTGAGGAGATCCATGGAAAAAGCTGTTTTCTCTCTTTCTCTCTCTAATAAAAACAGAAGAGGAAAAACCTGCCTATTTATAAGGCCTAATACCCATCACCCCATGAGAAGGGAGAGTTAGCTCAGTCTGGGCACTGGATGTAGCTCTAGAAGGCTGTAGTGTAGAGAATAGCCCAGCCCGGGCTGCTGCAAAATGGATATTTTCATGCACCTCTTCTACCCCCCAGAGCTCTGCACTGATCCATGGCTGGCAAAGCCCCCATCGGCTGGCAGAGCACGCGTTGCGAGGAGCAAACACAGCAGAGCACTTGAAACCATGTGCATGAAACCTCGCTGCACACAGCACTGGAGATGTCTCCTTCCAGGATCAGCATATCCTATTTAGTTATTTCCACTCTTTATTCCAAAACAGTGGTTGACAGTTTGTGTCAGTCAGAAACAGCTGGAACAGTTCATTTGTCTTTGGACAAACCTGAATACCACATTGCCATAATCGTTCAAACTCACCAGCCTGTATCTGGCTTGCAGCCAGGCCAGGGGGTAATATTTTTCAATAAACGAAAGAAAGCTGTTCCTTTTGAGTCAGGCTTCCATTGTAATCGCTGTGGGTCTTTGCATGCGCTTGCCAGGATGGTTATATACTCGATGCCACAGAACAGAGGGTAGTTGCGTGCTCCAGGCACCTCAAGGCCTTTTACAAAGCACTTCTGTGCTCTGCTGTAAAGTTACCAAGGCCACAACTTGGCCTGGCAGAATGGTGATTTTTCAAACAAGTACCACACCCACAAGGGCACTGTGGGGTGAGGTGGACTGGTTAGTTTGAGGGATTTATGATGTGTCCCACACCCAGCACTGGTCAAAACACCTTGCAAACAACCACTCCAGGAAGTGCTTAAATACCCTGGTGATGGGAACCTCAGAGGGACGGACAAGGCCAATGAACTCCCACACAGCTCAGAGCATTAAACACTAAAACCTGTGAACACTCACTGAAGGAGAAAATCAAATATCTACCACCCCCTTCCATGGGGCTGCAGGGGACAAAATCCTCCCCAGATGTGTCTGGGGATGCCCAAGGGTTACATTTGGTAGCCGTGCCAGTCTGAGACAAAAAAAAATGCAAAAACTCCAGAACTCTTGGTTCAGAGACAATATTTTTTTCCCTATTTCTTAGCTGGTCTCTGCAGCCCCAAAACATTCAAGTGGTTGTTGCAATCAGAAACAATAAGCAACTGAAGTCAATAACAACGAGCAGATGTGCACAGGTGCAAACACCCATGCAAAACATAACTTCCCTGTTTCCTTGGAAGGAAACACCCCAGAAACAAGCCAAGTTGTTAACAGGTACATGCACAGACAGAAATAATGCTGTACCAGATCGGCTTTGTTTGTTTAACCCGACAAATGCAGCTTAGTTCTCATGCGTGACGGCATGTTTGGAAGTGTTTCCTATAGGATATTCCTTAGAATTAATGAGATTTTAGTCATATGACAACTCTACTGTTACATCTTGGAGGAACGAAAAGACACCATCACTTTTGTGCAAATTACAAAGTCCAATGAGCGTAAGCAGTGAAGATTAGTGGAGCTCTGCTGTATTATGTGCCTATCTATCACACGTGGAAGCGATATGTGGAGCGCCTCTAACCAAAAGGTCCTGAAAGCAGAAGCTGTATCAGGCTGTACATAAGACAGAATGAGTCAACATCTGTACTACAAAAAGACAAGAAAGCTGAGATATTTTCAATCCAAAAACAAAGATGTGATCTTGTGAAGGAAAAGCTTTAGACTCATAGAAATGCAGGGCTGGAAGGGACCTCAAAAGATCATCGAGGCCAACCTCCCCCTGCTCTGGGCAGGAATACTGCAGAGATCAAATGGTCCCAAGCAAGGTGTCTGTCCAGTCTCGTCTTGAAGACCTCCAAGGTTGGGGGCTGCACCCCTTCCTTAGGACGTCTAGTCCAGATTCTGGTCACCCGGACCGTAAAGAAGTTCTTCCTTGCATCCAACCTGAAAGCATCCTCTAACAGTTTATGGCCATTGCTCCTGGTCTTTCCCTGGGGCACCCTAGTGAACAATTTTTCTCCCAGCTCCCAATATTCACCCCTTACATAATTACAGACGGCACAAAGTCCCCCTCAGTCTTCTCTTCCCCAGGCTGAACAGTCCCAGATCCCTCAGTTTTTCCTCTAGGGGTACACCAATAAAGAATTTTTTGGCCAATACCGATGGCCTATTATTAACCAGTCATATTGGCTGATACCGATCCAACAGCCAACATGCAGCCGGGCAGCTCGGAGAGCAGAGTCTGGCCAGTAAGTCGTGGGGGAGGGGGGAAGAGGCATGTGGGGGATAGAGGCATGGGGAGGGCAGATCAAGGTGAGGGAGGGAGTAGGGCTGGGGCAGGCACTGCCCAGCCAGGGCAGGGTGCAGGACAGACTGGGGCAAGGGATGGAGTGGGGTCCGGAGGTAGGCTCCCATTGCTGCATGTACCCCCAGGGAAGACATGGAGGGCATGTGCCTCCTGAATTTGTGCAGGGGCAAGGGCAGGCTGTGGGCTCAGGGCCTGCACCGCGCTCTCCAAGTCCCAAGCAGGCCAAAGGAGATAAGCAGGCCAGGAGGAGAAACCATCGCGTGATTGTCATAGGCGACTCCATCTTGAGAGGTACAGAGGGCCCAATCTGTTGCCAGGACCCCTCGGCACGCGAGGTCCACTGCCTACCTGGAGCAAAGATTCAGGAGAAAGGGATGATGCAAACCATGATTCAGCCCACTGATTACTACCCCACAGTCCTAGTCCATGTGGGTACTAACGATGTGGCCAGGAGAAGCCCTGATCGCCTGATGGAGGACTACCACGCTCTGGGGTACGTGCTAAAAGAGATAGGCGCACAGGCGGTTTTTCTCTTCTATCCTACCAGCGAGTGGACGTGGAAGACGGCATGCGATGTGCATTGCGGAGACCAACTGGCAGCTTCAGGAATGGTGTCGAGGCGAGCTTTGGCTTCCTCAACCATGACCGGCACACCACGACAAGAGACATGCTCGGATGGGAAGGGGTCCACCTTTCCCCTAAAAGTAAGCGTGCGTTTTCTTCTAGGTTGGCGGACCTCCTCTGGTGGGCTTTAAACTAGGCTCACTAGGGGAAGGGGAAGACGAGGGTGGAGGAATCAACGGACTGCCAGACCAAACAACACCCACAAGTACAGCCCAGCCTAGACCGACGAGCGAAACATATACACAGGTAAGCGACAGGGGCCAGGGCAATGCTGTGATTAGGGGGACAGTACACACATCCACAGGAGGCCTCAAACGCCTCTACACAACCGCTTGTACTTTGGGAAACAAGCAGGAGGAACTCACCCTCCTGCTAGCTGACACCAACCCAGACATAGTGGGGCTCACTGAAACGTGGTGGGACTCAACACATGACTGGGTAGTTAATGTCAAGGGCTATAGGCTGTACAGGAGGGACAGGATAGGAAGAAAAGGTGGGGCTGTGGTACTCTACATTAAGGGGGAATACCATCCTCATCAAAGAATCAGAGGAGGGGCACTCTGAAGTGCTCTGGGTTAGAGTACAAGGCAGTCGAGGGGAGAGAGACTTAACGGTGGGGGTCTACTACAGACCTCCCAACCAAGGGGAAGAGCTCGACCAGGAATTCTTGGGTCAGCTCACGGAGGCAGTGAAGTCTAGGGATGTGGTAGCCATGGGCGACCTGAACTTTCCAGACATCTGCTGGGAAGAGCAGTCAGCCAGGTCTGACCGCTCACATAGGTTCTTGGCCAGAGTGCAGGACCTCCGTCTAACCCGGGGGGTGCACAGCCCCACCAGGGAAACGCCTTGCTGGACCTGGTGCTGGCCACGGGCGATGACCTGGTGAGGGGGCTATGGGTGCTCGACCACCTGGGCGACAGCGATCATCGCCTGCTGGGATTCACCATCCAGCGCAAGGTGGCAAAGGCCAGCAGCGAGGTAGCAACCCTAGATTTCAGGAGGGCCGACTTCACTGAGCTAAGGAGAATAGTTGGGGAAGCGCTGGGGTCCCAGAGGGGAGGGAAGCCGGGTGTCCAAGGAGAGTGGTCACTCCTTAAGGAGACGATCCTCCAAGCCCAAAGGGAAGTAATCCCAATGCGGATCAAAGGGAGCAGGAGGGCACACAAGCCCCCACGGCTCACCAAAAGCATCCGGGAATGTCTCCTAGCTAAAAGGGAGGTGCACACCCGATGGCAGGGAGGGGCCGTCCCCAGGGATGACTATACTGCAGTTGCTTGGGGATGTAGGGGGGGCAGTCAGGGAGGCCAAGGCAGAGATGGGCCTGGGACTAGCTTCCCAGATTAAGGACAATAAGAAGTCCTTTTAAATACACTGGGGGCAAAAAGAAGGTTCCGGGTAATGTGGAGCTCCTGCAGGACACATTAGGAAATTTGGTCGTCACACCAGACGACAAAGCTAACCTATTTAACAATTTCTTTGCCTCCATTTTCCTAAGCAGGGACCGGAACAGCCCCCCCCCCCCCCGCGCTGGGCCCCCCTCAGGCCCCAGGGGAGGCGCACCTAGGCCAAGGGTTAGTGAGGAACTAGTTAGGGAGCTTCTGGAGGGACAGGACGTGTTCAAGTCAGCCGGTCCGGACGATCTCCACCCTAGAGTACTAAAGGAATTGGCTGCAGTCATTGCAGGACCCCTGGTACGGCTGTATGAGCACTCGTGGTGCTCTGGTGTGGTGCCAGAGGACTGGAAGACACCAACGTGGTTCCCATCTTCAAAAAGGGGAAGGAAGAGGACCCAGGAAACTATAGGCCAGTTAGTCTTACCTCGATCCTGCGCAAGCTTTTTGAGAAAATTATTCTGACGCATCTCCACGAGGGGCCAGCAGGGGAGATCATGCTTAGGGGCAACCAACACGGGTTCATCAGTGGCAAGTCCTGTCAGACCAACCTGGTGGCCTTCTGCGACCAGGTCACCAAATCCTTGGATGCAGGGGTAGCAGTGGATATCGTCTTCCTGGACTTTTGGAAGGCCTTCGACACTGTCTCTCACCCCGTTCTCATTAAGAAACTGGGGGCTGTGGTGTCGACACCCACACAGTCAGATGTGTCGCCAACTGGCTGGAGGGCCGCACCCAGAGAGTGGTGGTGGACGACCTGGAGGGATGTGGGCAGTGGGGTCCCCCAGGGCTCAGTCCTCGGGCCCGCACTGTTCAACATCTTCATCAGTGACTTGGACAAAGGGGTAAAAAGTACCTGTTCAAATCTGCTGATGACATTAAGATGTGGGAGGATGTGGGCACGCTAGAAGGGAGGAATAGGATGCAATCGGACCTAGACAGGTTACAAGGGTGGGCAGACGAGAACAGGATGGGATTCAACACTGAAAAGTGCAAAGTGATGCACCTGGGAGGAACAACTGGCACCATACCTACAGGCTGGGGACCTCCCTTCTCGGCAGTGCAGAGGCAGAAAAGGATCTGGGGGTGATCACTGACTCCTAGATGAACATGGGCCGGCAGTGTGGGGACGCGGTCAGGAAGGCCAACCGCACCTTGTCATGCATCCACAGATGCATCTCGTGCAGGTCCAGGGAGGTGACCCTCCCCCTCTATGCGGCACTGGTCAGGCCGCAGCTGGAGTACTGCGTCCAGTTCTGGGCACCGCACTTCAGGAGGGCTGTGGACAGCATGGAGAGGGTCCAGAGGAGGCCATTCGCATGATCGGGGCAGCAGGGCAGGTCCTACGAGGAGAGGCAATGGGACCTGAACCTGTTCAGCCTCCGCAAGAGAAGGGTGAGGGGGATCTAGTGGCCTGTTACAAACTAGTCAGGGGGGATCAGCAGGCATTGGGGGGGTCCCTGTTCCCCAGAGCACCGCCAGGAGTGACCAGGAATAACGGTCACAAGCTGGCAGAGGGGAGATTCAGACTAGACATCAGGAGGTGCTACTTCACTGTCAGGGCGGCCAGGATCTGGAACCAACTTCCAAGAGAAGTGGTGCAGGCTCCTACCCTGGGGGTCTTTAAAGGGAGACTGGATTAACACCTTGCTCGGGTCGTTTGACCCCTGTACTCTTTCCTGCCATGGCGCGGGGTCAGACTAGATGATCTACTCAGGTCCCTTCTGACCCTAAAAACTATGAAACTATGCACCAGCTTCTTTCCAGAGGGGGGCTTGGCCAGGACTGTGCTTGAGATGGGCAAGCGCAGCACTGGGAAGGGGGCTACAGGGTGGGTAACAGCCCCCCAAAATATCATCGTAGCCCTCCCCTCACTCACCCCAAGCACAGCCCCAGGCCATTCCCCCTACCGAGAAGAGGCCAGCATAGACCCCAGGCCCAAGCCTGCAGTGGACAGCCCACCCTGGCTCCTGCACAAATCTGGGGACACATGCCCCCAGGCCTCCCCAAGGGGTGCGCACAGAGGGAGGAGCCACCTCCACCCCTGCCCCCAAATTAGTCTCCTGCAGCTCTGTCCCAGCCCGCTCAGGCAGCTTCTGCCCCATTTCCTCCCTTACCATGGAGGCCTCAATCTGTGAACCCAAGTCACCAGCCGCTAACCCAGCCGTTCTGTAGTATGGATGCACAGTAAAGCCACCTGCACTCCACTGCCTTCCCATAGTCTCTGCACCTCAGGTTGCCTGGTATGTTCTCCCCTTGTGAATGGAGAATCTAGTCCTAGAGCAGTTCACCGTTATACCCATGGGACACCTCAGAGCCGCACAGGACTGGCTGCAGCAGCAGCACCAGTGCCATTTCATAGGGTGCCCAGCCACTCTCCTGCCAAGTTGGCCAACTCAAGAGGGGGAGCCTGAGTGAAGATACCAAACTAGTTCCAGGGGAAGTCCCAGCAAAGTTGCCACTGATGAATGGGCTGAGGACCTGGCCCTCAAGATATTACAAACACTGAGGTGCATTAAGCTTTAGTATTAAAATGCAGAGGAACATAGAAACGACGTCCCCAAGGGGCTGGAAAACTGACTGAAATATGATTCTGTGCATGTCGCCTGTGCGCCGCGCACTACTCTCCTCATTCTCTTGTTCTTACTGGGGAATCTGCAGGAAGACAGGAGCTCCACTGCTCATCTCCTCCTGTTGCTTGCCATGACCCACCTGAAATAATATGACACTGAATCCTGTTTTCATGCAAACAGCCTTCCTGAAATGGAGTGAGAGCAAAAAAAACAGAAGAAAGGGAGTACCCAAACAACTCCAAAGGACTAGGGCTGCTGTCATTATGCTAATGGTAATGTCACTGCCGTACTGTGCAGTAGCTGTAACAATGCACCTGCAAGCAGGTCTACAAGCCTTGAAGGTAAAGAAAACATACCACCTACCTACTACATTGCTAGGAAATACTACAGCACTGACCAGGTGAGATGCAACACCAATCACTGCCCTAGCAAAGATCTTGTTAACCACTGGTCCCTGATGACCACAAACTTAAGTGCAAACAACCAGAAAGGGAATCTACTTCATTTAAAAAATAACAAGTTATGCTGGTTTCAAACATAGCCCATGGTTCCCTTGGCAGTTTGTGTGCATTTGCAATCAAGTTTGGTGAGGTTTTCTAACATGTTTCCGTGCCCCGCTACTGTGGTACTGCAGGTACATCACATGCATGGTGGCACCAAATCAGTGCAAGCTCAGATGAGCAGTGGCAGCAGCAGCCAGTTCACCTCAGACTGAGCTCATGATTTCAGCCCCTATTCTAAAAAGGTCACCAACCCCTGCTCTAAACAAGCTGCTGATCTGCACTTACAGCACCTACCTCACTGACTGAGAGATGCATTTAAACACAAATACTACTCTCCAGCCGCGGCTTCCTTGGAAATTCTGCTTGGAGAAAGGAGAAATGGCTGGTTTGTCAGCGTGAGCCATGGCTTGGCTCCTTAGCCTGGTCTGCCTAAAGGATCTGGGCTCTTTCCAGCCGTCAGTTTAAAGAAGAGATTAATTCCATCACTGCAAACGGTGGCTCTATTATTCTGCCTCACGGCTGCAGCAGGATCATGACCACAGCACGCAACTAGGATTGGGTAAAGGAAGGACCAGTCCCCAAAGCAGTCAGGACCAAAGTTGCTTCCCTGGCTCTGCTCTGGAGACCTGACCTCAGAAGGGTACTGTGAGGATTAATCTGGCCACAGGGAACAACGCCAACATCTCCAAAAACAAATGAAGGGAGTTATAAAAACTAATTAGTTGCCCCTGGTGACTACTGTCATAGAATCATAGAAGTCGGGTCAGAAGGGACCTGGTAGATCTTCAAGTCCGACCCCCAGCCTGGGCAGGAGCCTGGGCTCAAATGACCCCAGCTAAGTAGGCACCAAGCCTCCTCTTAAAGACCCCCAGGGTAGGAGCCAGCACCACTTCCCTTGGAAGTCCTGTACTGCCAGCCCTACTGAAACAAGTCCGCTATGCAGCCATGCCAGGATAGACAGACTTAAACAGGCTTTGTGCTCAGCACTGGAAGGTGAAACCTGGAATCCGGAAGGTCTCTGAAACGCTTTGCATCATTCCTAGGCACAGTTTCATCTAATTGAGGGGAAGGAAAAAAAAAAAAAAAAAAAAATCACTTAATAGTGAGTTCTGGGGCTCCCCCATGCTTTCCCCCATGTTTGATATGGGCCCCAGCTGTAGCTTTAGACCTATTTTCATGAGGAAATAAAGCGGGTGGCCATTTGTTCCCCACTTCTCGGTCAAACCTATTTTTCCATGAAGTGATGAGTTTTGCAGTGAGAACACAACCCTTGAAACAGGATCCACTTTCAAGCAATATACACATCCACAGATTTCACAGACTTCATAGACATTAGGGCTGGAAGGGACCTTGCAAGGTCATCAGGCCCAGCCCCCTGCCTAAAGAGCAGGCAGTCAGCTGGGGTCAAATGCTCCCAGCAAGATAGGCATTCAAGTGTTCCTTGAAAGTGTCCAGAGTAGGCGCTTACACCACTTCCGTATGCTCGTGTCCCAGCAATGCCGAGGCCAACTCACCTCTGTGCTAGTACTGCTCTGCATTCACAGGCAACCTTTTATGCAACAATGCCAGGGCACCCGACAGGCAAGAAGGAACTCAACCACACAGCATACGTGCGACAGGGACAGGCATCATCTCCATTTTATAGTGCAGAACGTATGGGCAGTAGTTCCTCAGGAAAGCAACTGCCAAGAAGCTGTCCAGAGAGCTGAAATTGTTTGGATCAGTGAAACCACAGCCACTTTGCAGGAGCACCTGCTAAGGGCAATCCCGACAACCAGGGTCATACCTTGCTGCTGCAATCTTAATGAGCTGCATGCTTAACCAGTGACCAGGCTCCAAGCTAGCCCAAAGGCAGCAAGGTTGCTTTTACACAGCCTACGCGCCTCAATCCTGGCCAGAAAAGGAGTGTGGGGCAAAGCTGGGGACAGCACCCAGCTGTTCAGAGGGCTGGCCCGGTGTCCCGACTGCAAAGCAGTCCTTTTGGGACTAAACACAGCAGCTGCAAAAGTCAGTGCTGCGTGCATGGAGACTGGGCTCTGTGCTCGGTGCCGTACATGGAAAGCAGGAGGCACTGCTAAGAGGGAGGGAAGAGTAACACAGAGACTGTCACAGCTGGTCACTGTTGAGGGGCAGAACTGAGCTCTCTTGACACCTTGTGCTTTAACAAGAGGTCCTGTGTGTGACATTATACACCATGTGGGGAAACGTCAACAATAGCTTTCGCCGACTTGTCTCCTTGCCTCTCCTTCTACCTGCTTCAGAGTCTCTGTGTCCATGCTGGTGACCTGCACTCCAGCTGGAAGGCTACGACCCGGTAATTCCAGAGTCACTAATCATGCCGCAGCATCCTCTAGCCAGACACAGGCTAGTTCAAATGCCTATAATGGAGAACTGCACTGCAGGCTGCATCTGGATGGCCCAGACCCAAGTTCTCATCCCTGAGCTGGACCGCATTGCCTAGGCTTCTTCTGCTCAGGTTCTCTTACCAAGCATGCAACCCACTGCAGTGCATACATGAACACATCTTGAGATATACAGACCATGTCAACGCCCTGGATTTGCTCCCAGGATTAAGAAGAGTCGGATTGCTGACATGAACATCGCTACTGTTTTTGGTCCACCTTTCTGTAACGAGCCAAATCAAACAGACTCCAAAGCAAGACTCGCTATACTCTAGGAAAGGTTGAGATCCACAGCTGAGCCCTGCACCCAGCACTCTCACCTAATGAGATGTGCTGAGAGGGATGGCAAGAGGCTTCTCATTATCTGCCAGCACAGTCAAGAGCATCCACAGACTCTCTTGTTCCTCCCTGGGATGTTCTGACAGGGAGCTGCGATAACACCAGCTGCTCACACTCACCCCTAATCTCTCCACTCCGGAGAGGATGAAATTGCCTGGGAAACTAAAATTAGCTCCCAATCTAAAACCAGCTCTAAAGCCTCCTATGGAAAGGGCAGGCTATCTCCCTCATGCACCCAAATCACCCCAGTTAGGTGTGGAATACTAAGGCAGTTGGCATGTGATAACCATGGTATTGCTGCTGTATTTGCACTGCCCTTAAATTAACAGCCCCTGGTTGTTTGCATTAAGAAGCCATTCAGGAAGGGTTTATAACCAGATGAACTTCAGCTCTGGAGCGAAGCCATGGGTGAGAACAATTACTTGGAGGAACACATCACCCTCTGCTCCTTCGGGGAGGATGCCCTTGGCTCTATGCAGCAGGGAAGAAGAGGGAATGATGCCTTCTGCTCTTGTCTGACAAATCCTGAACAACCTTGTTTTCTAAGATGATGTACTGCTGGCAGCTAGGCTGGCCCCACAGAAGGGGACTGAGTTACTCTAAATGTGCAAGGATCACCTCTCCTCATACATATTTGCAGTGCACAATCAGCACGGCAAAGCCCCGGATAGGCGCTCTGATGAATAAACGATGCTGATAATCAATTATCAACATAGCAGTAATGCAAGGAGCCATTCCAGCGCTGCAGCGTGTGTAAGCCTGAGGGACTGTTTGCTGAGCTTTAGCATCTCCCTCTAACTTGGGAGATACGGCCCACTAACCTGCCAAGCAATGCAATGTTACTACCAACGGACACCCGGGCAATAGGTCCCGTGGTACGTTAATGGCTTAGACTTTGGCAGTCCTCCTAAGACAAGTAAGGTCAGCACTTGGATGCTGACCCAAAGAAAACCGGGTGACTGCAGGAAACCTAGCTGATGATACAACAGAAGGGATATTCCTCTTTCAGCCCATATTGAACCAATACCCCATTAGAGAGCTGCAGGAAGTGGTATTCAATAAGACCATTCAGAGCATGCATCCAAACAGTTTAATCATCACAGGCTCTTCTCATCCATCTGCCTTTTATTTATTGTTGAGTTAACCACTTTCCCAGAGCCCATCCCCTGTCTTGTAGCTTCAGATCATTTATATCTTTAATTACATTGGATGAGATCCAGGACAGAGGTTGCTTTGCAAGAAAAATGTGGAATCTCTTGGCATGGAAAAGGGTTGGAAGAACTGGTATTAATAATACACTGACTGCATTTTAAACTGGATCCTTTACACAGAGAAAGAGAGATTTCCTACACTGAAGGATAAAACAGGCTCAGCTAGCAGGTAGGCGAGACCCTTGTCAGCACTGCAGGTGCTCCCTGCTGCTGTCTGTGTTTACAAATTGGGGATAATACTCTTTTACATCACCGGGTAAAGCCAGGCTTCTTTCATAGCTGTAAAGGGCTCTGATGTCTTAGAATGAGAGTCCCCAGGAGAGTCCTAAAAGTGGCAGTTTTCTTGTCCTGATTCTTTAGCTTTCTCGGACAATGAATTATTGACTAAGGATCCAGAGAACAAACCACCATCAAGCTTTAAGGTCCAAAGCAATGAGCTTCCTTGCCATTTCCCATGGGACCCTCTTTTACATTTCATTCTATGTTACGTTTCTTCTACCCTCTTCCACAGCTTGTTCCATTTCTCTGTCCAGACGCTCAGCCCAGATTCCCTTCTCTTAGTTTCTTCCCATTAATTCCTTTCAAATCCAGGCGCACACTGACCTCCCACTCTCCTCCTTTCCTTAGCACCCCTTAGCCAAGCTTTGGCATGCTTCACTTATACCATCTATCTTCACAAGTCAGTCCATTACTCTTTTTCAATTCTCCCCTTTCATCCAACGCACAGGGGCACTGCTCTGACTTGATCCAATCTGCAAACATGTTACGAGCATGACCTTTGCCAGGTTGGAGTGAGGCCACCAGGGCTTGATTCGACCTCAAAGGTTCAACAAGGGACAGCTGGTAAAAGATGCTCCCAAGCTGGAATCTCCCCTCCAGAACCAGGCCCTGCTGCCCCATGGGGCTCTTCCAATGGAGGGGCACCTCACACTGCAGCAGTGCGGTCAGATAATGCCCCAAATCAGTGTCTCTCAACACAGCACGTCACTGCGCTGGAACATGGAGTTGCAGATGTGCAGCCCCGTGGGACACTCTCTCAGCCCACTCTCCATTGCCAGTGCCCCACTAGCTAGGATGTGAATCCATCACACTCAATAGGCGCACAGCACAAACAAGGCAGAAAAGCAAGACACAGCCAACACAGCTGTAATGGAGCATGCCCCATTTTGGTTCCAGTGTAGCCCAGAGTAAGACCTAAACAGATGAGCAACCCAATATTTTTCCACAGGTAAGACCCAAATGGATGAGTGAGCCCACTGCACCGGATAACCTATCACCCACATATGACACAGGCACATGGTAATGGTCTCACACTTGCAGACTCTTCACCCAAATAGAGGAACTTATTACAGCTAGTGCCATTGCACAGGGAGAAGAAATTCCAACCAACACTGTCCCACCAGCAGCCACCTGAGGCATCAATCTTGTCAGGATGGAAACTGGATGCAGCCCTTAATATAAAGCAGGCAAAGCCAGGGGCGAGCAAAATCCATCCACAGGCTGGATCCGGACTGCCAACTGACTGGCCCAGCCCATGGGTGGGGTCTGGCCCGCGGCTGCTCCGGCAGTGCTCTGCATGGGGCAGAGCCCTGGGCTGTGCTCCCACCAGACAGCACTGCCCTGGCCCTGACCAGTGCACACAGCTTCCTGGTGGGCCTGCTCCCACAGCCACCTGAATACTGCTTGGCTCCCCACCTCCAACAGATACTCCTATTCCTCCAGCCTGGCTCCAGGCAGCATGGGGAAGGGGGCAACCATGGGGACGCTGCTGGGCACCACACACCAGGCCAGGTGGCAGATGAAGCTTCAGCCAGGAGACTCCTGACCCTGCACACGGGACTCCAGCTCCAGGTCCCAGCCACTTTCCACCCACAGGCTCATCACACCAGGCAGACACAGTTAGTGGAAGGTGGCAGGGTACTAGAGCCGGAGCCCCACACACTAGGGACAGTAGCCACCCGGCTGCAGCTTCCCTTGCCACCCGGCTGGACATGGTACCTGACAGCATCCCCACGGCCACTACCCTTCCCCATACTATCTGCTGCCTGGAGTGGCAGAGCAGGAGGAGGAGGAGCTGCCGGACGTGGATACAGCCAAGCAGTACCTGAGCAGCAGTCACACCGGAAGCAGCCCCGCTGGGAAGCTGTGCACGCTGGCCAGGGCTGGGGCAGTGGCATCAGCAGGCACAGGGTAGGTCAGGACAAAATATATTTTTTGAAATTAAATTATAACATGTTATATTAGATGTTTGATTCTTTAGTATACAAATTGCTTTTTAGCTACAATTTGTTAAAATGATATCTTCTGAAAGACCATGTGCATGCAGCCCTTGACAGATCACCAAAACTCGTGAAGTGGCCTTTCAGCCAAAATAACTTCCCATGCCTGGGCTAAGCCCATATGAGCAAGAAGCAAATCCTCTTCTTTCCTCATTCATTCCAAGCAAAGTGAGACAGGCAAGGAGGTTTCAAACATATATGTTGGCAAACACCTCAACAGGCAAAAGTGAATAAGATGGATGGGAAACGGCATGCAGGAGTCCGTCCTAAAAACCCACCTTCCCATCTGGTTTCTACACCCTGGAACCTTTCCACCAGAAGCTTGCCCCATGCAGCTGGTCAGGGGGCTGTACCCTGAATTAGCCCCTTCACAGGAGCACACACATATACGGCTCCCCATAACAGCACCATTTTTATTCGACTCGCTTGGCACCTTGCAGAAACAAGGGATGCCCAAAGGGAAATCCTGCTGCAAAGTTTCCTAAGCCTTTTCTCACCAGTGCAGGACAGAAGCACAACCAACAAGGACTGCACACTGCCACGGCAGACTTAGTCCTCCCCATACCAAGTCTAGCCTGCACTGAACAGGCTTCCCCATCAATCAGAAAACCTCTGACATCAGGGTCATTCCTACCCTCTCAACCACTGTCAATCATGTGCTATTAACAGCCCTAAAAGTGCCAAGGTACTGTCAATTCAAGAATGCTTTTAAAGGCAAGACAATGAGCCTCAATGAGGTGTGAACAGCTGAGTAACAAGGAAAAGAGGGACAAGGAGGTGCTGAAAACAACGGATCTAGGAAAATGGCAGGCGAATAAGTGGCAGGCTCCCCACCTAACTCAAGGGCAAATGTAAATGGCTTATATTGTATTTCTATAGAGGGGAGCTAAGGTGAGGAGTGAAGCAAGCTTCCTGGGCAAAGCCATTAAAACCCCCAGCTCTGCACCCTCCATCACCAGGAGGCAGTAACTTTCTCTCCCAGCCCACATCTAGGCCATGTGGCTAGGCTAAGCCAGAAGTCACTTCCAGGCTCATGCTGGGACTATCTAACCAAAGCAGACTTTAAACATCAGATGTAAAGGCATAAGGAAGCTTCCCATAACAAAATAATCAAGCACAGAAACAGCTCTCATTTCTCTTGGAGGGCCTTACCGGGCCAAAGCAGGCTTTGCTGAGATCCCAGCCTGCACTGGTTTCTATGCAAGTAGCTGGTTTGTATTGTTATGTTTTTCCAAAGCATCTTGTAGCCTAAATTAATCCATCAGAGTCCACTGGCTCCCTGCCAAAGCGACAGCAAAAACAGAAAAGCAAAGAAATCAAATGGTGAACAACTATGTTTCTACATGCAGTTGGAAAAGTAACAGATACTGCAAGATGCTCACAAGTGCATTAGAACAGCTCACTGCAGGGGCCTCACGCTGACAAAGAATAGCGATCCCGTTTGGATAAACACACAGCACTGCCTGCCAAGGACACAAATACCTGCCTCATGTTTATTCCAGGGTCTTTGAAGCCTTGGGAGGTTGTATGAGAATAGCAGAGAAGATGAAAGTAATACCAGGCTGAATGCTGACATTTTACACTGAAGACAAAAGATTAAAAGGCAATTCTTTTTTCCTTCCCCTACCGGACATGGCCTCGCTGGACTGGGCAAGCCAAAGAGAACAAGATGGAAGAAACAACTACCACAGAGGTGACCCTCTGCTACACATCTGGAGGAGAGCAGAGAGAATTAGAAGTGGAATTGGATAAGCAGCCATCTGGAGTGGTTCAGGAAAGGCAGACAGGGAGTGTCAGCAGGGGTTTGGACTAGGTGACCCTCGGCTACCTTCCAAGTCCAGGATTCAATGAAGGGTTGGATGCCAATCATCAGTCAACATGGCTATCATTTCTTTGTTGTCTGCCAAGGCTGTCCCCCAAGAAGGCTAAAATCTTATCGCTGGATGGACAGCAACATCCCTTACCTTCTCTGTTGTATTCCAAATGTCAGTAACCAGAAAAGATTCATCCAGCAAGAGGATCACCAAGCCCTCTTTGCTCATCCTTCCCACTTTCTCCACTCCACATCTGCTGCTCTTCCTCCTCCTCCTCCTCCTCCTCCATTAGCCATGTTCAGTGCTACACCTCTTCCAGTCATCCTGGTCCATGGCCAAATGAAGAGGGTCTGCATCCTCCAAAAACTGGCCTTAGACAGTTCATCATACTCCTCTCTGCTGTCTTTCTGGAGTTCACAGAGCTGTTTCACATGTGTCCTGCTGGCCACAGGACAAACTGAAGCGATTGTCACCTGCTCCCTAGGAAGTTTAGAGAATATACCACGGAACCTGCCAAAAATCCAGCACTCTACCCAAGTCCTACAAGCCATTGTGAAGGCATTTAATGTTTCTATTTCCTAGGTGGTAGTACTCTAGAAAAACAGCAGACACACAAAACCCCTATGTTCCCCAGGTGCAAAAGCTAAAGCTCAAACCAAATGGCTGAACGTATATTTGATGCATATTTCACCTGCATAGTCAACATTCTCAATCTTAAATCTTCATGATGTAAAGATTTAGCTACACCAATTACACCAAGTTAACACATGAGTGAAGAAGGTTTGTCATGTCCGGTCATTAATTAAGATATTGAAGGTATCTAAATTTTCCTATGCCTGAATCCATTTACTTGTTACAGAAAGCTACATGAAGCCCAAAGAGCCAGGAAACATATGCTGAAGCATGCTCTAAGCCAGTCTACAACAGTAAAAAGTAATGCCATGTACAAGTGCTAATTTGTTTTAAAAAGCTCCTTAGCTCACAAACTCCTACACTTGGCACAACACCAAAGTCTTCATGAATACCCATGGATTTCCACATCCACACAGAACACCAACTGCGTGACTAGACTGAAAAATCTTCAAATGACTGCCACCGCTGCAGCTAATGAGGATTTTGCAGTTCACCTGAAACAGAAAAGGCCAAGAAAAGTCCTTTTGGCTCCAAAGGACTAAAATCCCAAACCTTAAAGTCACCCCTCAGGCAATTTAATCCCACTTTCTTTAGCAAGAGGTCCATCACAGCATGACTGAGGCAAAGCACAAAGGCAGTCCCATGCGGAAGAGGTGCTATCATGACAAAAACTACAATATGTCATTAATTCTCCAGTGACCTAGGCAGTCCTTTTACCAAGATGTCTCAGCTGCTTCTTCCATGAACCAGGCACGGTCGCTTCTAGATTCTCAGCTGCAGAAGTGGTACATGCATGAAGAGAACTCTTCCAGGCATTCAGTTACGCAGTAATTCATGTGCTCAAGATATGATCACTTCTCAGACTGAGCCAGGAGATTTTTACAAAGCAGAAAACGAGCTCAGATGTCCCATACCACCTAGAATCCACTTTAAAAAAGGTGAAATTAAGACTCCCTTCTTTTACCTGATAGGTTGGTGTTCAAATCAGAGGTGGCTGAGGACGCCCCGAAGGGTATAGTGCAGAACGCTGTACAAAGACGGAAGGACTGCTACTGAGACCAGCTGTCGTTGCAGTCGCATAGCATGACATCTATATTTGTTCCTTCCTCAAGCATTTCCAAGTACAGTGCAGCTGGCCATGGGCAACCCAGGACTCCTGTAGCAGAACCGAAGAACATCAGCTCACGAGCATCCACTGCTATTCCAGAAGTGCCAGACTCTGATGCCATGGACTGGCTGTTTTCCCCAAACCAAGCCAGGCGACCCAGATGAGAAGTCAGGCTCATGAAGTTTTCATAAACCACCCTGCATTTCTCAGGTAATTGTGCATACTAGAAACTAATGAGAAATAACGATCCCACACACGGAGGAGGAGCAGACAGCTCACGGTAGCAGCAAAGAAACTGAGGGGGGAAGCACGTTTAAATATTTCATGGCAGGAGCCTATTTCCATTCCAGATCTGTCTCTCCATGTCCCAGAAGGCACAGTCCAGGCAAAGGCACAAGAGCCTGACAGACTGTATGCGTTTCCAGAGCAGCAAGGGTTTATCTGACTCACAATGGCAGGAGCAGCTACCCAAGATGGCACGTTCTGGAAGGCATACGCGAGACTAACCTTAGGTTGGTCACCCATTTTCAGCATGAATATTTGCAGGTCATAAAATTAGGTATGCACTGCTGAAGATTTTCTTATCAATACCGATAGCCGATTATTAACCAGCCATATTGGCCAATACCAATCTGATAACCAATTTACAGGAATGAGGGGTAGCGCAGGACTGTACTTAGCTGTCAAATACTTAAAGCATGGCCCAGCTCCAGTTCTAAGTCTAACTGCTGGTGTAGGAGAGGGAGAGGCCTCGGAGCATAAAACAAATGTGAACGGCTCCATTTATTGCCCCCAGGCGTTCATTCTGGAGCATAATGAAAACCCACCACAGTGTCAGCAGTATAACTATCTCACTGCAAATCATTTTAGCAGGAGCACCAAGCTGATATGCCCGTCCATTGCTCTCAGGAACAATGACACAGAACAAAGCAGGTGCACGTACCTCCCTTCAAGGACTCCCAGGATCAAGAGAGAAAGTCATTTCTGCCCCAGAAGTACAATGGGAAAAAGGCATCAGGACCCTAGCTCCAGTACTTGACCAGAAGCTAAGGGCAGAAATCATGCTGGGTAAAAGAAAGGATTCACATAGTAAGAGCTGAATGAAGCAGTTAGGGCCTAAGACTAAAATTAACCTAATGATGGGGTTCTCTTTCCCCGCCTCAGCCTCAGCCTCCCTGCCTTTTGCTCATCTCACTACATCAGGTTGAAAGCTTGAGCCTGAGCTTTCCACTGGATTTGAACAGGGAAATCCTTGTTCTTAATGGGAGTCAGTGAGACAGATTTGGTTCTGCACATGTAGACAAGTGTGCTGGGTCAGTTCTGCAGACTGCAAGCTCCTCGGGGCAGGGCCCACACCCCCCTTGCAAGTGAATGTGAGCAGAGATTATTTCCTTACATCAGAACCAGCCGCACCTGCTCTTTAAGAACACAGACTCTGTAGGACTGTAGGTCCCAGCATGCACCAGGCCTGGAGGAGAAGTTATTTTCACTTTTACAACCAGCCAGCTTTGGAATGGTTTCTCCAGCCTTATCTTTTTAAAAGAATAAAAATTAGCTACAGTCTTTTCACCAAAATTAAACAAGCCATGTAGAGCAGGAGCTGGTGCACCACCCTTACATGAAAGCAAGTTACAGCCTTCCAAAAGTCTAACTTTATCTAACTTTTATTACTGTTGAGCAAAGATTAGCGTTAATTGAGCTCACCCCATCTTAGGCATGGATTATTAGTCACCAGCCCATAATCACCGGCATTTTCCACACAAATCCTTAAGCATATCACTCAGATACCTAAAGGGATAATCCAAGTCACATTTATCATGAAATCCACACACACACACACACACACACACACACACACACACCCTCCTCTTTGGGTCGATGTGGTATCTTTTATTAGACCAACTAAATAGTTGGAAAAAATGTTCTTTGCAAGCTTTCACGCACAAGCACCCATCTCCCTTCTTTCTGTGCCTGAAAGCTTGCAAAGAACATTTTCTCCAACTATTTAGTTGGTAATAAAAGCTATCACAACTACCCGAAGAAACTTGTCTGCCAATATCCTTACACCAACACAGCTACAACCAACAACCTCCACCACTACCACCACGCCCCCCCCACACACACCCCTTCCCTCCAAAATACCCAATTAGTTAAGCTTAGGAAATGCCATAAAATTAATATGGTAAAATTTTCAGTGTAACACATTTCTTGTGAGAAGCAAATACTCCTCAATGGGGCAACTTTCTATCTAACCACAGGCTTTATAAAATCCTGTTTTAATTTTTCAAGAGTTTCAACAGTATATGCAGGTGCACATGCATATTACATGCATGCAGTTATATATGCAGTATGTACATATACCTGTATGAGATTAATTTGTCTATACTTGGATATAGCTATAAGCACATACACATACCACAATACAGGCATGCGTGCATACATACTATGCATGTAATTTGCCTGCAAGCTCAGTAACTTGTTCCGTCTCTGCAGGCACATGTCCTGTTTCTATTACTGTAGTACCAAGGCCCCTTACAGTCTGATACCTGTTTCCCCCTAACATCCTTACAAGACGCATGCTATTCATCCCATTTTACAGATGCAAAACTGAGACCCAGAAAGTGGGTCCCACTAGTGGGAAGAAAAGTGTTCTACCTGAGCAAAATGTATACTGTATTGCAACCACAACCAGTAATGGCATGGATACACTTGTACTGAGCTACAGTACAGGCTCAGATGTTTTATATCTGCCTTGCCACCACCCAGCTGGGCCAACAGGGTGGTGCTGGGCTCCAGAAAATAAAACCATTACCTAAAGCAGTGCCTTTATGCCTGGATCCATCCGGATGCTGTGGCATATGCCACAGTATAAGACTCTCCATTGGCAGGACAGTGGTAACACCACCATGTCCTTTTATCCATATTTATGCAGTGGCCACTACTAATGCCAATGCTAACACTTCCTGAAAATGCTATATGGATTGGAGAGGGTTGTTTTTTTAAAGCATCTTAACAAAAAATTAAAAAATAAAAAAAAGATTTTTAAAATTTAATTGTTCTTAAAGTCACACCACAATCAAGAGTACCAAGGCAATGCTCTACGGGTGCTGGGCTTATAATACCCTTCTCTGGATGGATTTGCCACTGGCTTGACTGCTACTAGAATGCTGTGCCCAGTTCTGGTGCCCATGGGCAGGAAGGAGGTGGATTAAGTGGAAAGCGATCAAACTAAAAGCCTAGAAAGCAAGGAGGTCCAGGTGTTTAGAGACAATCACTGGATGTCTGAGCACCTGCACAGCAAACCCTGCTTCAATCCAGCAGACAAGTGTTTAACAAGAAGTACAAGTTGCACAAAATCAGACGAGCCAGAAGGCACAAATTTTTAGCAGGGAAAGCGACTAACCACTGCAGCAAGGAAGGCAGTGGATTCTTCATCACTCGAGACATTTCTAAAGTAAGACTGGATGCCATTCTTCCTACAAGGTAGGCTTTACTTCAATCCCAGTTGCAACACCTAAAGCAGGAATTTATTCTGGGAGCCCCATGCCCCCTGTTATCCAGAAGGGCAGACAAAAAGCAGAACGTTGCTTCTGGGCTTAAAGCCTACAAATGCATGAATCTAACCCATGAGCCTTGACTGAAAGGGAAGAACAAAGAGCATCTAAAGCATAATTTGACGGCTCATGCTCCTGCTTAGATGCTGAAGTGTTATTGAAAGGCTTTTACACAACACTTAACTCCCTCCGCTAATAAAAAAAATTCTGGCAGCAACAATGAATGGTAACAAAATGGAAAACAATCCTCAGGTGGCAGCTGGAAGCAAACTTCACCTTTCTGTGTTCTGTGCATGCAAAGAAAAAGCAACACCACTTGAGAAAACACTGCTAACCAGGTTTTCAAGCCACAGCATTTGGGAAGAAGAACATGGGAAATGAAGCCTGTCCCCACCTAGCATTTATAAATGGACCAGAGTTTGACACTGTGGACATAAAGCTCATCTCCTTAAGGAAATGTTCATTCTGCATTATTTATAGAGAAAGGAGCAGAGAGAGGGAACAAAAGCAGTTGGATTTACTGTGACCCAAGAAAAAGAGTGCTAAATAACTTTGATCAATATTTTGAGTTCTCTGACAAAGCTACAATCAGTGCTGGCATAAACAACTAGTTAGCAAGCCTAAGAGAAATCAAACCAGTTTCAAGATGCTTATCTTTCTATTACAACATCTGCCCTCAATGACAGTAATCTGCATCGCTAATAGCCTGCATATATTCACAAAATCCTCCTCAGGAAGGGGGGGGGGTTTAACTTATTTTTTGTCCACTTGGGTAAAGGAGATGTGAAGTTGGCATTTGTGTGCAGCTGCTGAAATCTGCCCTGCTAATCTGCCCAGCATGGCAGTGCTCAGGAAATGCTAAGCAAGAATCCACGCTGCCCCTGCAGGCATGTGAACAAGCCCTACTCAAGACGCGCTGGTGAATGACTGATGGAAAGATCTGCAGTCGCACCTTCACCCACCCTAGCTGATGCCATGAACCATCAGCCAAGCAATGTGTATCTAGCAAGGGAGACAGGCAGCATCTGGAAACAGGAGGAAGCTGGCATAGCTCAGTGGGGATTAGGAACACAACTGAGTTTCGTTCTCTATTGCACCGATGATGTTTATAAAAGGTGCCAAGCTAGGACTCTGATGACAAAAGCTGAGAAACACTGGATTCCTATTCAAAATCTCTGAGTCTATCTTGTGAATCGCACTAAGGATTTCAAAGCGCTGCAGGGTGAACAGCACCCTGGCTGAGGATCACATTCAAGTCAATTTAAACTCTGTGGTCACCATGCATGATGCCAAGCAACCAGGACTCAGATGGGTAAGCAAGAGCTGAATTTGGCCCAAAACACTCCCTGGAGTCACCAGCTCAAGAATTCCATCATGCTAAGTAAGGACCTGTTTGATCACACCAATTAACTTAATTGTTTAGCAACTGCTCATTTAAAGAGGATCAAGGTGGCATGTCCCCAAGTGGAAGACGGAAAAGACCAACCAATGCTTCCTTCCCATCCCATCCAGGTTTGCCCGGTCGGGGTGCAGGTCGCTATGAAACCTCAGGATGCTTCGGGTCCATCTCTCCCCACTGGTGCCTCTACTCCCCTGCTTTGTTTTGTTGTCCTGAATGGAGCTCAGAGCCCAAATGAACCAGGTCCAGAAGACTAAAGCCCAAAACACCTGAGTAGGAAGAGGAAGTGTAGAAGAAGGGAAAAACCAGGCCAGAGAATTAGGAGAGGGAAGCTAGTAGAAAGAGGTGGCGCACAGTCCTGCCAGCCACACTGGAACACAAACCAAGCCAAAGCGATGAAGAGCTGCAGCCAGAGTGATCCAAGACATTTGATGACTATCTCCTCTGCAGAGGGACCAAGATAAAGTGCTTCTTTAAAATGTAGCTTCTAAACGTAGGTAAGATATACTGTTCCCTGTATTACAATATGAACCCTGCTGTTAAAATGTATTTAAGCTTATTCTCTTGGTGCTCAATTTGGTCGACAGGCTCCTTGAACCTTCCTGAATCCTCACATCACCTCTGAGAGTCAGTGCCTCCACTGGGCATGCAAGATGCTAGACCCCCATGCCAGCACATGGTTTTGCCATCTATGAGGACCGTTTCTCACCCTGCTGTGTAGGGGTGTGGAGCTGTCCTTTAAGCCCTGTCAAACTCTGTTGGCTGCTGAGAGAAACAAAAACTTAATGCAGGGAGAAAATGAGTTAATTGGGGAGGTAAAAATCTGCCAGTGCGGCAGCTGCTGAGCAGAGGAATACTCTGCTAGGAGTGACGTACTGGTGTGGGGGCACAGCAGAACGCCGCTACGAGGCACGCTCCTGAGCAAAGGGCGCTCTGCCCACAAGACGGGATCCGGACACCCTTGTTACCCGCCATGCTCATTTGCTGGTGCCTGGTGTGCTTCCTCTGTGAACTATATATAGTTCAAGGCTGAAGAGCAATGGCTTTGAGGAAAACCCACATTTTTATGCTCAGTTACCCAGCTCAATTACCAAAGCTTGCTAAATAAGGCTAGAAAATTCAGAAAAGGACCTAATAAAAATAACTGGGATATAACCTAATACTGTATGTCTATTTTTATCCCTTATATAAACCACACTGTGCCCTAAACCAGATCTAACTGGTATAAAACTGAACTCCAAGTGCCTTGGGACCTTTTTCACACCTTCTAAACTCTTCCACTTCTGACATCCTCTCTCTTCTGCCTACTTATTTCCTTTACCTCCTCTTCTCTTACCCAAACTCTAATGAAGTACATGCAAAGAAATGCTACACCTTATTACTGTTAAGTAGCTTAGAGCCTACAAGAGTCTACAGAGATACAGGATGGTACCACAACAAGGTGCAACTCTCAAGAAGTGATGCTCTGGGTATGACATGGGATGAGGGCAAGTCGGGACTACCTTACCACAGGCCTCGGCACTGAAAATCACCTACCATGCCAGGAGGAACGGACAAGGTAGATCCACCGGGTTTCCTGCACCGCTGACCACCACTGTGCCTGGTACACAGGATTGGGCCCCAAGTCCAAAGTGTCCATTGGAAGCTGGCACAGCTACTCCTATGCACTCGCCTTGCATCCCTGCTGGCTCTCCAACCAGAGGGACCTGCATGCAGAGCACATGACCAGGCCAGGAGCAGGGCTGTACTTATGCAAGCATTACTGGATGGGGAAAGGAGTAGGCAGCTGTAAGAAAACAAGACACTTCCCTTTCAGCTGAGCTATTTACAGGCTGCTGCAGCTCCTGTCTGACAAGGGCACTCTTATTACTTATTAACGGGAAACCAGCTGGGGGTCAGACATGCATTCAGGATCAGGCCAGCCCAGGATTTGAATACACCCCGCAAGGCTATTTAGGATGCCATGGGGCTCACCACATCCCTTGCCCAATAGTTCAACATGGACAGCTTTATTCCACAAATGAGGAAACAGAGGCAGAGGGGTTAAGTGACGTGCCCCAGGGTGAGAGAAAGAATCAGGACCAGAGCCCCAATGAGCAGTCAGCAGCCGTGTTCCCAAATGCTCCCTAGAAGAGGTTGGGAGCAAAATACCTACCAAGGCCCTTCGTGCAATTGCAGGCGGCAGCGAGACAGCCGCACATAACACATAATGCAGGATTCAAAATCCTGGATGCTGGCTCAAGTCTCCTTTCCTGGAAATGATGAGCCTGCCCCAGAGCTGGATTCAGCCCAATCTGTGCTAAGCAAACACCAATAACAAGAATTTACCACATCCCCTTTAGCATTGCAGCTGGCTGGAAAGCAAACATTTGCTTCCTACCAATAACTGAATGACTACAAGTTGATCGTGCTGGGTTTGCAAAGGCTTGGTCCCCCTCCTTCACCCAAGGTGGGACTCCAGATCTCAAACAGCCATGCAAAAATGCCCCAGGACTTCTACTTTCCTCTGGCTTCCCATATGTATGCACACCTAATGCAAATATATACAATAGTTAGGGGAAATTTGGGCTGGATTCCAAAGACAAATTACAATGAGATTAAATATTAAGTCCCATCTTAATTATATAACTATGACTCTGCTCCATGGCAAGACAGCCATTAAATACCAGAACAGTGTGTTAAGCCTACCGTACTTAAGTGGCGCCCTTTCAGAGTGCTAAGTGCTCACACTGCTTCAACTCCAGCTGCATTTGGTCTCTGGAAGCGTGCAGCTGTCTCCCTACGGCTAACTAACAAGCACACAATTCAAGCCATACAGCTAATCGCCTGCAACGGTCTATCAGTGCTGCAGTGGCAACAGCATCAAAGTGCAACTTCCAACTCAAACACAAGAGAGGCCAGCAGTCCTCTCCAGAGGTTTCTCATGGGTCCATCCCCACGGCATCTGGGCTTGCACATGGATTTCACCAGCATGGGATTTCCAGACTCCCCAGTCAACAACTGATTTAGCCTCCCAGCACCTCTGCTCACAATAAATTATACTCTTATACATTTTTTTTTTTTTAAGATAAGCAATTTAGTCCCCAAGGGAGATGAAATGACGGAGCTTGGCCAAGCTAGGAACTGAACTCGGATGTCCTGGGCCTCAGATGAATGGCCAGCCCAAACATCCTACAGCCTGTGTCCAGGTTTACTGCCAAGAGCGGGAGATGGGAAAGGACTATTCCGGGGTTAATACTTTTTAGACCAGGAGTGCCAAACTCAACCCCAACCCCAGGCAGGACCTGGGCCACAGGGACAACTCCTCCCACACTGGATCCATGAAGCCAGAAACAGTTGCAGTGGGGCCAGGTCCACATCCAGAAGTGTGGGTCGGGGATCAGGCAGCGGCAGGACAAGCAAGGGCTATATCTGCGCAACCCATGCTCAGCCACCTGCCACCAATAATCATGTCCACTGGACTCCAGGGACCCCAAAGTCTGTGTCAGGCCACACCAACTGGCCACACTCTCCAACTGCTGGACTACTGGAGGAGAGCCAACTGGAACTGTTGTGCGTGCTGGATCTGGCCCACAAGCTATGTTTGACACCTCCGTTTTAGAGTGAACACTCCTAGAAGAAGATGGTTTAAGTCAGGGGTGGGCAATCACTTCAGCTGGAGGACCACTTAATGAGTTTGGGTGAGGTGTTGAGGGCCGCACACAAAATCTTTTAGAAGATATAATTTTAACCAATTATAGATTAAAAAAAACAAAGCATACACAGTATGATCTCATAAATCCGGACTGCTCAGAACTGAGCATCTGCTGGATATTTGAAAATGTCAGACATGTGAAACGTAAGTAAAGTGCCTGGAGTCAGGGGGAGAAGGGAGGGGGAGAAGGGAGGGGAAGCGCCAACCGGTCGCTGCCTGGCTGCCCGACGCAGAAAAGGAAGCGTGCATGCAGCAACTGCTGCCACATCCACCACGCCATGCCACCGCTCCACGTGCAGCTGTGGATCCAGGACCAGCCACCGAAGTGCTGGATTTCTGAGAATAAAGGATTTTTAAAACCCGGATTTATGAGGTAATACTGTACTAAAAATCAAACATGTACAATTAAATCTTAATGTTCTCAAAAAACAATTTTTCTCCTGATTTGTGTTTCCGAGGAGCGTCTATAGAAGCAATTGCATTATAGCTTAAAATGAAGTCGTACTCTTGGTATATTGGGGCAGGGGAGGGACAGGGGGAGAACATGGGTGTGCATGGGTGAGGAGGTGCTGCCCCTGCACTAGGTCCTGGGAGCCAGATGTGGGTGGAGGGAAGAAGGCAGGAGGCTTGTGCAGCAAGGATCACCCAAGTGGCAGTGCTGGTGCAGGTGCAGGTGCAAGTGCAGTCCACCCCCATCCCACCTGCATCTGTCCCTGCAGGGCTCCTCATGGGGCTGAGCCCACCCACTCCTGCCTGGGGCAGCCCATGCCATGCTCGCAACTGGGCCCACTGATGGCCCCAGCCAATGTGCACAGCTTCCCAGTGGAGCTGCAACCGCCCAGGTACTGCTTGGCTCCTACTGCCCCCACTCCTCCTCCTGCCTCTGCTGCGTGGCTCCAGGATTTGGGGGAAGCTGAAGCTGGGTGGCTCCTGGTCCAGAGTATGGGGCTCCAACTCTAGGCCACCTTCCACCCACTCAGCCACCCACAGGTGGCTGCTCATCACACCAGGCAGGAAAAGTGGATAGAAGGCAGCCAGGAGCTGCAGCTCCAGGTGCTGGGGCAGAAGCTTCCCCCCGCCTGGCTGGGCATTTGGTGCCTGGCACATGCCCCCATGGTTGCTGCCACTTTCCCACACTACCTGCTGCCCAGAGCGGTGCAGCACGGGCAGGGGAGCAACTGCTGGAGCCAAAGGAGCCAGGAAGTACCCAGGCAGCTGTAGCTGCACCGGGAGCAGCCCCGCCAGGAAGCTGTGCAAGCCGGCCAGGGCTGGGACCGGGGCCATCAGTGGGTGCAGGTGGAAGTGAGGTGCAGGCTGCCACAGGCAGCAGCTGCCATGGCTTGACCCCCTGCACAGTGCTGCAGGGGCAGCCGCAGGCTGGATACAAATCGATTGGCAAGGAACCCGCCCATGGGCCGTATTTTGCCCACCCCTGGCTTAGGCAACGGAAACCAGGATGGGGTTCCCCTGCTGGATGGAGCTAGAGGAAGGGGGAGAAGATGCTGGACATTCAATTCCCACTTTCATTTGGTGCAGCACAGAAGGAACAAACAATGGGCTGAGGTGTTGCAGATGGGGGCTTCCCTCTCTCCTGTCAGAAGGACGGATGCTCACAGCAGCAACACAACAGCCGCCTGCTGCAGCCTCCAGAACAGGACTAACCTGTACCTGGAAAGGAGCCACACGTGAAATCAGATGACTGTGGCATGCCTCAGCCTATAGCCATTCCCAAGGGCACTGCAGATGCTACTGGGAGGTCTCGCAACACCCTGAAAAACGGCTCCCGTCAGCTTCCATCCTCTGACTGCTCCAAGCAACGCTCCCCCTCCCTCCCCAACAGAGGAAGCAGACAAGCCACATTGCAATAGCACAACCCACAGGGCAGAGGAATCGGCATGCAGGTGCCATGCTGCACCGCACAGGCCATCGCGGTGACATGTGATCCCTGGAACAATGGCAACAGACTTCTCCAGACGGAGGCACAGAGCGCCTCCAGCATGCCGCAGGGCGAGGGGCCAGAAGACGTGGGCTGAGGAGAGGGAGAGCGGAGCCTAAGCAAGGGAAGAAAAATCAGATCAGAAACCGCACCGGGGAACTTCACGGCAGATCCTCCGTCCTCGAGGGATTGCATCTGACCACTCAGCTGCAAAGTGAGCTCTCCCCCGCCCCCTGCAATCTGTCTCCCTTTCCAGAGCCCCAGGCAGAGCCAGCAATGCAAAGCCCTGCGCCAGGACCAACCCGCAAGGCTTTCAAACAAAAAAAACATTTCCTCCTGGCTCTGCAGAGAGAGCCGTATCCAACGCGGGCAGCAGCAGGGGCTGGAAAGCACGGCCCCATCCGCAGCAGCTGCAAAACGGGCTAGCGTCATGACCATCCTCGGGAAGGATGGCTCCCTTCGGGTCTCTCCTCAGCATCTCCTAGTACCGAGGCTGGGAACGGCCATGCTGCGGGGCGGACAAATGCCCAGCTCTGAACCATCATTTCAGTCTTTCCCTAAGCAAACGACTTCATGTCCAAGCAGTCGCGGGCGCTCCTTTCCACCAAAACCACTTGTTGAAAGGCTCTTCCTCCAACTTCGCGTCTCAGCTCGGCACCGGGCCAGGCACACCCACAGACACTTGACTCGAGACCAAGCTGCTTATTCTTTCAGCGCCGAGTTTAAGCCCGGAGGATGCCTCCAGGAGCAGGGATTTCACGTGCCCCGTTTGTAAGGGAGAGCGCGCGCACCGTCCCTCGGAAATGCGGGGCGGCGCGGGGGACGAAGGGCTCGGGACCCGCTCGCAGGGCAGGAGCGGTTCTCCCGCGCGCATCCCAGCCGCAACCCGGAGCCCGGCGCCGTTCAGGGCAGCGGCGGCCACCCACGGCCGCAGCCCGCCCCGCTGTCAAATCCGCACCTCGGAGGAAACTCTGCGGGTGCCGCGGCCCCAGCAGCCGCCCCCTTCCCGAGCCCACCGCCGCGACTAGAAACTTTGTTGTTTTTTGGGGTTTTTTGCTTTTAATGAATCCCCACGTGTGGCCCCGCCACGTCCCCTGGGTGACACACCGGCCGCGCGCCCCGAGGCCTGCGGGCCCGGCCCCCCCCCGCGTGGGAGGCAGCCCGGGGCCACGACCCCCGCCCCCAGCCCGCGCCCACGGGCGAGGCGGCCCACGCGGGACGCGCACGTACCTGGGCCGGCGAGCGAGAGCACGAGGAGAGCCCGCAGCGCCGCCAGCGCCATGTACGCGCCCGCGGCCGCCCGCCCTCACGAGGGGCGCCCCGCCGCCGCCGCTGCCGCCGCCGCCGCCATCTTGTGCGCGCGCCGCTGCCGCCCCGCCCCCACCCCCGGCCCGGCCCGGCCCGCGCGCGGGTGTGCACGCACGTGTGTGCACACGGGCGCGCGTGTATACACGCGCAGGCAGGCGCGCACGCGCGCGTGTACACACGCAAACAGGCACGCGTACATGCACGCAGGCATTGCGCGCACGCACACGTGCACACCGGCATGCACACAAACATGCAGGCACGCGTGAAGAACGGGTACCGCCCGCGACTGCAGGGGCACGTGGCATCGCGGAGCGGGCGTAGAAGAGGGTGGCAAATCTCAGGGGGGGCACGTGCCCCCCCCCGCGTCACCTAGGCTGGGGCACACACACCTGCACATACACACACAAACGTACGCACACAGACATGCAACACCTGCAAGCACCCACACACGGGGAGATGTGCATACACACACACACAAGCACATAAATATAGGCACTCAGGGGAAATAGGGAGGCTTTGGGGAAGACAGAGAGAGAGCTCCTCCGCCAAGGGAGGGAAGACATCAGGGCATCTCAAAAGCCTTTGCAAACACTGGTGGCACCTGGGCCGGTTGCTTTGAGTCCCAGATTTGCCTCCTGTGGAGGGCCAGGGATACGGAAACACCAGCCGGTGACCAGCAGCAATGGTGGGGGCAGTTCAGACCTGACCCTTGCGGTGGATTGACACCAGACCCCAGGGCTGTGATCTGCTGGACGCGCCGTGGCAAAGTCGAGACCTTTTTTTCAAACCGGGTTTTTATCCCCACTTAACTTACCCGCTGCATGGTCAGTGCTACAGTCAGGGCCGGGAAACGTATGCATCCTGTCCTCTTTCTCAGGACGAGATCGTAGCCACCAGCCCAGACGCCTACAGGATGAGAAGACTCAACAGGCAGCAGAAGCAATTCATCAGGGAGAAAGAGGTGTTAGGGCATAAAGCTGTAGTTCGATCTAAGGTGCAAGAGGATCTCGAGGGTGGGCAAAGGGAGGGAGATCCACCCTCTCTGCGCCAGGGACCGTACAAGTCCATCTTCTGTCCCTAAACAAGCATTCCCATCACCCCCTGCTCAAAGAGCAGCATAGGGACCACCAACAGCCACTGCACAGCCAGGGATGCATATGGAAGAGTAAAGATTTCATTTAACTCCAGCCACCCTGTCCAGCGCTGGTCAGGAGCGGGCCTTGAAGACGCCCAGTGTAGGAAAGCTGGGGAGGAAGTGGCCAAGAGGCGGATCCCAACTCGCACTGACCCAAGTGATTCCCCATCCAGTAGCCCGGTCCCTCCCCACCAGCTCCCGCTTGCATAGGTGGCTCTTCGAGCTCCCAGCTTCTGAGTCCTGCACGTGCAACCTACGCTGAACTGCTCCCTTTAAAATTGGAGTTGCGGACACTGTAGAGGGAAGGGCTAGTATCCAGAATGCCTGGGAAAATGGATCTACAGTCAATCAAATTAAATTCAACATGGATAAGTGCAAAGTCTTGTACTTGGGACAAAATAATTGCATGTACAAATGCAAACAGGGAAAGACTGGTAAGCTGGAGCACTGCAGAGAAGGACGGGGGGTTACTGTAGACCATAAGTTGACCATGAGCCAACAGTGTGCTCTGGTTGCAAAAAAAAAATAAGCCAACAGTATCCTGGGTTGTATTACCAGGAGCATCCCTTGCTAATCAAGGGAAGTGATTCTTCTGCTCTGTTCAGCACTGGCAAGGTCTCACCTGGAGTCCTGTGTCCAGTTTTGGGCCCCACAACTCAAGAAAGATGTGGGCAGATTGGAAGGAGTGCAGTGCAGAGCAACACAAATTATTAGGGTCCTGGGAAGCAGGACTTCCAGGGAAAGGCTGAAAGAACCAGGGTTATTTAGTCTGGGGAAGAAAGACTGGGCGGGGTTTGATAGCAGTCTTCAAATATCTGAAGGGCAATTACGGCGAGGATGGAGATGGCCTTTTCTCTGTGGCACAAGGGGCAGGACTAGGATCAGTGGCCTCAAACTGCAGTGGGGGAAATTCAGCCTGGCGATTAGGAAGAACTTTCTGCCGAGGGGATTGTCAAGCATTAGAACTGGCTACCTAGGGAGGTTGTACGCTCTCCATCCCTGGAAATTTTCAGGAGCAGGTTGAATAGAGACTTGGCTGGGTTGGTTTAGTAAAGAATTATCCTGCCTGGGGCAGGGGGCTGGACTAGAAGATGTTCTGAAGTCCCCTTCTAGCCCTACGTTCCCATGATCCTATGAACAAATAAATACAGGATGTGGGACCTGCTACCACACACCAGTTGGGAAAATAGAGCAGTGCTCGTTCAGTTGCCCCACCAGTCACACCAAGCAGTGACAACTGGAAAGGACTCCAGCAGGCTGAGAGATGGGGTGAAAATGCCGCCAGTCTGGCATCTTGTCTACAGATCTCACCCAAAGTTAATTCAGCACGTAGTAGCATAGTGCCACGCAGACACATGTTTAGCCCCAAATGATGGTTTTGTCCTCCAGTGGGTGGAACATGGCGATGATACGAAGTAGAGAGCCTTCAAAGCCGTTCCAGGTTACTGCGGTACCACGACCTCGGAGCAGGAGAAGAGCTTCTGGCTCGTGCGCAGAGACGGTTTTTCACGGTAGCGCAGCAAGCCCAGAGCTCTGACTTTGCACCATCTAAAATCGCTTCGTGTACCCAAGGGACCCTTTTCCGTCCCGATCCTCCTAGTTATGAGGCTGTTCAGTGAACCATGAAAACTTGCATGGATCCAGAACAGCTGCAAGGGGAGAGGCCAATTTCCCCACGTGTGCTAGTTGTGCAATTTTAACTTTGTACTTGGCCCCGAGACCCCACCGAACGCAGGCAGCCCAGGTGAGCCAGCTGGACAGTGCTGCGGCCAGAGAGGTGAACAGCGCTTGCAGGCATGCTCCAGAAGCAGATATCAAGTTCGGACCCAGGTCTCAGCTTGCCCAAAGCTGCAGACTCTCCTCTGTTGTGTACCTAGTGATACTGTCTATCTTGCCTGACAAGAGATTGTGATAAGATGGAGCTCATTGTTCACAGCACAATGTTGGCTCTTTCTGGCAGCCTATGCTAAGATTTTTCTAAAGAGCCTAAGAGAGATTGATGTCTAAATCTCACGGCAAATAAACAGGAAACTGTGAGGCTTCGCTCCCTGACACTCCTTAGCAAATCCCAGCTTTCAAACAGAGCCCAGAAAATCAGAACATATTAAAAGGGAGGGGGGGAAGGGAGTGACAAAGATAGCTTTGCATGGTAAGCTTAATGACACTTAATTTGTGTGACCTATTACCACGATACCAGACTATTAACAGGAGACCTCAGATATGGTTCCCTGGTAACTATGATGGGTCAAATTCCAGGGCCAATTCAGACAAGTGTACCTGACAGGCAGCCATCAGAAAGATTGCATCCAGCAGCAAGGGACTGGGACAGGAGCTGGCTGGCTTTTTCTGGCTCTCCCTCAAGCCTTGGTGGGGCAGTGTTTTGTTTCCTTCCAGAGTTTGGCTGGATGCATGTACATACTCACTTGGGAGAGAGAAGGTTGCCTGGCTTTGTGGCCGATTCATTAACCAGATGCATCTAAGAGGCAGGAGTTCACATGCAGACGGTGAGCTCTACCAGTGATTTCATGTTTGAAGGGGCCTCAGCCAGCCAGTGGTCTTTCATTGCACAATGCACACCATCAGTCCTTCCAAAGACAAGAAGGGCTCCACTCCCATGGGAAGTCTCCCACCTGCTTCTTCCTAATGCACTCAGATTTTTACAGGCACTTTTCCCTTGAGTGGTCACTCGCTCGTCTCCAATGTCTTTCATAGCTCTACTTTTTCCTCCAGCAGTGCGAAGAAAACCTGTATTGTAAAATTCATGCAAACCCAGTAGGAAGTAAAGGAAGAAAACTGATAGTTGAGAGTTTACACTGTAACGCAACCTTGCTCATGAATGATACTTCATCTATATTGGTCATCAAATTGGCAGAGTGAAATCAATCCATTGCATCATCATCTGTAAATTAGTACAATAATAAGGGCTGGGTTTTCAACACAATTATGTTTCCAACGGGGGTGGGAAATATCTGCAGAAAGTGTTGACTCTTCATCATCAAAAAGGTCATTCTTCACCAAGAAGTGTTACTTTGCCCCGCTGGAAAATCTGCATGTTCCATGGGCAGGGGGGACATTACAAGGAACACTAGAAACACTTCTTCCCCTCTCCCCCATTCGCCCCTCCAACTTATTTAGATCAGCACTCGTCAGGCGGTATGTCAGAATGACCTTGCTCAGGACCGAGGCAGGAACCAGCCACCATCACTGTCGCCTCTGCTTCCCCTACAGCAACATGGGAGGAGTGAGGGCCAAAAAGAGGGACAACCACTGAAGACCCATGCCCATGAGCTAGATCAAACAGCTCCACAGGCTGGATCCAGCCATGGACCAGAGGATGCTAACTCCTGGTTTAGATGACAAGCAATTACTTCAGGTCTGTGCCGCGTCTCACACTATGGGGACACTATGTACCATTGAAATGCAGTCAAGTTCTAGGCGGAGGGAAGCAGAGACTGCCAGTGATGGATCCGATCCTCCACACCAGAACCTGCCTGACCCGCCGCTGGGATATTCAATGAGGGCAGTGCCAAGCCCCCTCCCCACCACTGGCACTGTCCAAGGACAAGTACTTTTCATTTGGTCCCAACTCTGGCATGACTTGTAGGCAAAGCATTCACTGAAGTCTGGCTTGCAGGAGCTAGTGAGATGTCCTCAGCATCCACCTCTCTGAGGTGGGATTAGCCACCTTGGCAAAGGATCCCTAGGAAGAACACACCTGATACTAATCTGCCCCGAGCAAACTCCAGGGACAGAACTGTGCCCATGGGAGTTGTCCAGCCATCCCTGGCACTGAGATTTCAGCTCCAATATTTAAGCATCAGTCCATTTACTGCAGTCTCAGGTGTTTCCAGGAGGACCTGTCAACAGGCAGCTTCATCCTGTTGTCCATTATCCATGAAGCCCCAGGTGTTTTGAGCTGAGAGGAGACTTTGGATAGCAGGGAGCAGCACCAGCAGGTGCTTGTAGTTCAACCATTAATTTCCTTAGGAGATGCTATTGCTGCACTGCACACCAACCTGCAGTAACTCAGGTAGAAGAGCAAGAAACCCTAGGCATGCCTCCTGGTTGACGTGAGAGAGCAGCCAGGAAATCCCAGCAAAAGCCAATGGAAACTTTGAAACTTCTGGTAACTTGCGTAGCTCAGCCTGAATGTTTCTGAGGCAGCCACACTGCAACCATTGGGGGTTCAGGACCTTTTAAAAAGCATCATCTCAAGCTTGCTTGCTGTCACATAGGAAACAGAGGAAGAACAATGGTCTGCATGAAAGCAGTACCTGACCCCAATTCTCCAAGCTTTTGATGCTGTTCCACACCTAACAGCATGAGTCTGTTTTCAGTTCAGGAATTATCATTAGCTCTAGGAGCAGGATTACACTTACAGGTGCATGCCCAAGATCAGGGCCCTATTGCACTAGATATTAACCAAACACTGACTAAGAAATTGCCCAGGTCCCAGAGAGTGAATCACAGTCTAAATGGAAAAGCTTGAGAAGAAGCAAGCAAAGGAAAGAGGGTTCTTCCCATTTTGCAGACAAACAACTGAGGCACAAGGAGCACGTCTACACTAGGGCAGCAGAGTGCTCAGACTGCCAAGAAAATAAACCCCTCTTACCAGCATCTGCTCTGTTCATGTGGACCACAGAAAGGGGATGATGAGAACACCTCGGGGATACCAAAGCTGCCACTCTTGGGCATACCAAAAACCCAGGCCTCGAGCCTGGTACCAGGGGGCTTGCAGCTTGTCTGCATGGGCACAGCCAGGAAAATAGAGACAACGTCGCTAAAGGCCTGTTAGGGAAGTCCATTCGGATTAAGGCAGGGCAACAATTTAAAGCAGAATAACTCACTCCTCAGTAACTTTCTGTGTGAGCATCCTTATTCCAAAATAGCAGAATAGCAGTGCCTTATTCTGGATTACTTTAGTCTCCAGTAATGAAGTAGATTAAGCGAGCATGTTTTAGAAGCTCATTAAACTGGCTTGGGATAAAAACAGCAGCACACAAAATAGTTATCGCGAAGTACCAGGGAAGCCGGGACTTGACAGCATGTCGGCTGCTCCTGTGCATGCTCTCGCCTTGCAGTAAATAAAGCTAACCTGCAGTCATTTAGCTCTCAGAGAGGTAAGAGGGAAGCTTTCATTTATTGTGGGGTAAGAGTATGTATATAGGCAATGAACACAGAACTGCTGACACAGCATAAGTCCTCAATTCCTTTTACCTTGTGGTAACTTGTTCACGTGCCCTTACCCTTACTCCAGAATGAATGAGTCCAAACAGGGTATTAATCAGCTATTCCAGAATAATTCTCCACATCAATCAAGCCTTTGGGATGTGAAGTTAAAGTGCATCGAACCCCTCTTATTCCAAAATAGAGTGACCTTGGTTCACCTGAGACTCATCTCCCCTGAAGAAGGTTGGTAAGCTTCTTTGGGTAGATGTGATATCTTTTACTAGACCAGCTGAGTAGTTAGGAAAAATTGTTTGCAAGCTTTTGGGTGCAGTCAAGGTATAGGAATTCTCTCCTGTTCTGAGACTCCAAGGAACGGAAAAGAAGCTAAAGGTGTGACAGGACACCAGCGAGAATGTAAATAGGTGGAAAAGAGGAAGGTTTAAACTCAAATGAACAAAGCCTATATTATGATTGAATGAAAGTGTCCACACGTGGTTCTGATGAGTTTTAACCTTCCCTCCTTTAACAGACCAACATTAGAGACTCAGTCAAGGTCGTGCAATAAGCCAGTGGTTGAGACAGGCATCTCCAGAGGGTTACTTCAGCTCTTTAACCCGTAGGCAGTCCCTGATCTTATGCAACCATGGTTGGAAGGTGATAATGCCAGAACACTGACCTCCGAAAACGAATCTGATCAGTGCCTTCCCATTCCCCCTCCGTGGGGGAAACCAAACAGGAGCAGCTGGTCACAGAACATGACAGGCAGCATGTAAAGCGAATAACATAATAAGCAATTTGCTCCACAACCCAGGGACACTGGGACAATTCTGCATAACAGGAAGGAAAAAGAGGAGGGGGGGGAAAAAAAACATTTGATGGCCATGCCCTAAGGGAGCTCCTGCATAATACACATTCATTTCATTATGCTTGCTCTTATAAATATTTATTACACATAATATCCCATCATTCTTCCTAGAATGGCGGTGTATTATTATTACACACACACACAGAGGGCCTTTCCCATTCTCCTGGGCCTCAGCTTCCCACTGTCAGCAGTCCCAGCTGTCATAGGAAAAGAGAGAGAGAAAGAAAAGCTAGATGGGTATGACATTATTCCAGCTCCAAGTGGGCTTTGAGGCTTAATGTCTGCAAGTTGCTTTGTATGGGAAAAAAGGATTGTAGGAGGGATACTGCAGGGAATGAAATCGGGAAATCCTGCATTTAAAGTATGCCCACTGCAACTGTTTTCTTCACTGGATGGCGACAGACTCTTACACCCCTGCAGCACCCTCTGCAGATCCAAGACCTGGACTTCCGGTGATGTGGGGAAAGCGTCAGCTTAAGAAACAGCTCAAAGCAGGGACAAAGGGTACTCCCAATGCCAGCACCACACCGAGCTCTGCTGTATAAACGTAACAACAGTCATCTGACAACATTAGACCAAAAATATAGTGTAAGAACCATGCAAATAAAGCACATGCTGCTGGTATGTCTTGTAACTACAGCTCTCGTTATGCTAGCTGGGACTTTGTAAAGGCAATGAATCTTTACTCTGACAAGTTAATCAGCAGGATTAATCACAAGTTAGAATTGGCACAATCCAATGCTAACTTGCCTTATTTTATATACAGAGACACCTCAAACACTTCATTATTCAAGATATGACAACTGGAGAATTTGGGGCAGATTACTGAAAATTAAACTCACCAAAAATGTGTTGAGACAGCTTATAACGGGTAGTTTTTACACGAACCTCCTCTATCCCATTTACATTAATCTCTTGTACTGCTGTATTAGTCAGTTGAGGGTTTGTTGGCTAGACAATATGTTCAGTCCCTCACATCATCAAATAAATATTTAGGAGTGACATCCCAATATGTTCTGTGACAGTTGCACAGGGAGTCAAATCCTGTAAACAGATAGGACCGCAGAAAATAATATTTGCTCAGTGCAAGAAAGAATACCTGCATGCAAGCCATCCTGCTGGAGGTTTGGTGACCTAAGGGGGATGCCTCGCTAGGAGATCTGTTAACCGGGACTGGCTGCAGGTCCAAATAGCACCTCTAACATCCAGGAGCTCAGCACAGCTGGGGCTGCCTTCAGGAAAAAGAGTCACACTCCTTTGGGAGAGTAGAACAATGTTTCCAGGGCCCAAAAACTAAGACTTTGACAGTGTTTTCTTAGTTGTGGAGAACATGTGTTCAAAGACTGCTAGGGAGAATGCCATTCAACCACTGGGTGTTGCTAATGGTGTGCCAGGTCCTATCACCCTCTAATGCCTGATCCCAGAAAACGTAACAGCCAACTACTTACCATGGAACGAGTGACTTCTTTAACTCACTTCTTTAGACCCTTGGGTTTTTGGTGCCCAGGTTTTTTATTTGGTCCCTGCTGAGAAAAGTGGATTATATGCAGGCGGCTGCTCTCTGACCTTAGCTTGATACCATCAGAGGCTACCTTGAACATACAAGGTTTGGGTGGGTACCAAATCATTACCAAAGTTTGGCTCTGGGCCCGATTTCTCTCCCAGGCCTAGCTGCAATCCCACACCCCCAGGGGCTGGATAGAGCCAGCTCTAGATGGAGATCTGAATGCCGTCCCTCTGGACAGTCTCGACTCAGTTAGGCATGTCTCTGGCAATGAGTATAGAGCTAAAATGCCATGACTCTTTCAGTATTTCACAGGTTTTTTCTATTCTTGCAGTGAGAACAACAGAGACATAATCCCAGTCTCCCTTGCTGCCTTGTGTGTTCAGTGCAGATCTAGATCATCCCCCGGGGGGGCAGGTTGTGCAGACTTTAAAACCCACTCACTAAGAAGGGGGCTAACAGCATCTTTCAAAATGGCAGGTTTGCACGGAAAACCTTTGCCTGGCTTACATAATGTCCTTGGTGCCTTCATTGTATAACGCTGGCTATTCCCATCTATCAGGCTGTCCTGCAAACCTAAACAGATGACATATTTATTTATGGATTACTGACCAGAAGAAAGAAGAGCTTTGCACTATTGTCAGCTCTACAGCATTAGGTCTGCTATAAATAATGCAGCATTGTTCAGTGTTGGTTTATGGTTTAAGTTCCGATGAGCATCCTGGACAAGCAGACTCAGCAGAGAGGCAGCATGGAGTATCAATAAGGGAAATAACATCATTTGGTAAACAGTGTTAGAGAAATATAGCAAAACATGCCTCAGAGTCGCTACAGCGCAGCCCTCTTCCATACAAAAGCCTGTTTATCCCTTCAATTTAGAAACTCGCAAATCTATGATTATCCTCCGATTTTCATTCTACAGCTCTCATTTGTGAGCTAATTTGATTTCAAGTAAACACTCATTAACACTAGAGGTCATAACTATGGCCAGCAGGCAACATCACAGCATGGCATTCAGAAACATTAAAAAAAAAAGACTCTGTCCCAGATCTAAGTGTCACTGGGTCTCGGGAATGAAAGAGGTCCCAACAGCTTCCCTTTGAATTATCCCATTAAAATTTCCATAAACAAAGCTGTTGTTTCACATCTGCTTCTTGTATGGCGGAGAGAGGGCCCAGGATGCTGAGACCACTGGTGCTAATTAGAACGTTACTCCTCTAATCTTGAAGTTGCCTGCGTTTCTCAACACTGGGGGTGTTTTTGCTCCTGGAGTAGGATGGGTATAAAAATATTCAAAATGCTTACCAGGCAACATTTACAGCTAAACTAAGCATAAGCAAAGCCCAGGGGGGAGTTGGATTTCCATCTAACTGAGCACAAAGAGAAGCTGGTACCAATGCATCTTAAGGTTTTCCCGGAGAATCCGACTGATGCTCCATACGACAGACCTGCAGATTGTGTTTCTCTTTAACTAGTTACACAACTACTGGGGAAAGGAATCCTAGATTCATCCCATCACAAGAATATTAGTACAGCCTTTACTGCCTGCCTGTAAGGACAGTCTGTTTAACAGCAGATAGTCCGTAATGGAAATTAGTCATGGATGCTGCAGATGTTAGAAATGCAGATCAGGTCACTAGTGGCCCATGCTGGGTAGTGTCAGGTAGGTGACGTTTTGTCTCCTGCTCGGTGAACCGGTCCCCCTAGATTTATGCCGCTCTTCTGCTCAAAGTTTTGTTTGCAGAATCTAGCAAGGAAACCAAGGCTGGACTAGCAAACCCTTCCCCCTAGCAAAGGCCACTCAAACTCAGGATCCGGATGGGAGAAACTTGCACTGCAGCTGTCCACATCGTCCTGGGTGCATCACACTGCTCCTGCCTGCTCCGAGCCTTGAATCAGGGATTACTGTTCCAGCCTAGACTCTAGCTTTATCTAGCTGGTAAAGGCTTCACTTTCCCAACAACAAGCAGAAAATGCGAGCATATAAATCTTTAGGAATACTGTATAGGGAAGCAGGGCTGGAAGGGACTTCCCAAGGTCCAGCCCCTTCCTCGACCCAGGATTATCCTTGATTAAACCATTACAACAAAGTGTTTTTCCAACCTGCTCTTGAACATTTCTGGGGATGGAGATTGCACAGCTCCTCTGCATGGCCTGTTCCAAAGCTTGACCACATTCATCGTCAGAAAGTGCCTCCTAATCTCTAACCTAAATTTCCTCTGCTGCATTTTGAGGCCATTGCTCCTACAGCCACAGAGGAAAGTCTATCTCCATTCTTCTTATAACCACCTTTCAAGTATTTGAAGATTGTTATCAAATCCCCGTCAGTCTTGCAATGCAGCCTGGATTGACGGGGGAAGGAGCTCCATCACATTCAGGACTGCTATCCTGGCAGACGAAGAGCAAGCAATGTTCACCTCTGGAAAGGAAGGTAGCTCCAGGTTAGCCTCCCAGCTCAAATTAAAGCAAAATCAAGATGGGAGACAGATGCAACCCTGGGCCACGATGGATGCTGAATAAAGCCTTTTTGTGTCTGTGTGTGAGAGTAATTCACTGGGGGAATGGGGCAAGAACATTAAATCCCCATGGAGGGGAGGCTGTAGCACTGCCAAGTTTAGCATCTGCCTAAGCTCATGGCCTTGTAGCAATAGCTGCGCAACACCTCAGCCCCCAGTGGGACTTTGCACAGATTTTCACCATCAGCACCCTGCCAACAGCGTAGCTGTACCAAAGCAAGCCCTTAGCTGAGGCACAGAAAGAGGCCACTACTTGATTCCCTTGGTTTTTAGTCGCTTTGCCTGTCTACAGCAGGGGTTTAAAGCCAGGACTATAAAAGGTGTAGACAAGGCTTCAACTACATTCATACTAAAGCAACCTGAATGTGCATACCCAGCACATACTGGTCACATCCACCCCCTTTTGTCCCTGGAGTACCTCCTCTGCACCCCCTCTCAGCTCCCACCCCTGCTCCCCGCTGACCTCAGCCTTGGATGAGAAATCTGCATTGTATTAATGTGCTCTTCTCTGCCTCTTCCCTTTTGCATGGTACAAACTGTATATGACTGGGCCTGGGATTTGATCAGATTAATTAAATGGCAGTTGCATTAATTTATATTACAAGTATCCAAGGGCTTATCCAGACCAAGTGATTTATGGCTCACATCAATCTAATTAATACCACCATCTCTTAAAATAAAAACCTAATAAATGAGTTTGTTATATAAAATGTAAGATCAACTTATTAGCTTAAGGTCTCTTGTGACCGGGATGATTTGATGGAAGCGTTCCATTCCTGCTAGGAAAAGGTCTCATTTCTTCCACACTCCCAGCATTAAGAAGTATAGTTTAACTGAAGGTGTGCAGGGAGGGAACCAGCTAGCAAAGCACTACCCAAGCCAAAAGGTCCCAAAGGCTTGCTTCACACATCGTCTGTGGTTTTTATAACCAAAAGCACCCACAGGAGAATAGTTTGGTCAGGGTTTTTTTGCAGCCAAAGCTTATATTGGTCTGTGTATTTAACATTAAACAGCCTGAAGCAGTCATTAGCCAGTGGGTTCACAAGCATGAAAAAGACCAGCATGGAAAAGAAAATCCATGCCAAACTGGGACATTTGCTCCAAGAAGTCAAACTGGGAAATACTTTGGTATGTCTTTGCCAGTGAGGTCACTTTGCAGAGCTGAGTAGTGGGTGCCATCTTGGCACCCAGAAACATGGAGAGCCATAACACGCCACCCTCCCACAGGGAAGATGCCAAGATGCAGAATATAACCTTGGCGCTGGCGCTTTTGCCTTTGAAAACTTCTGCGAAAAAACAACGTGAATGTTGTTGGTGGTGCGAAGGTCCCAGCCCTCCCCGTGAAGCCAGCAATGCACTGTGAAGCCGGCCCCACCAGCCGCGCGCCGACCCAGGGTGAGAGGCACAAGTCGCAGAGGAGCCTTGCCCTCGCGGTGACACACGACTGCTAGCGCTCTCACTCCGGCCACGGGCTGGGCCTCGCTGTGTTGGCCTTGGCAACTTCTTCTGTATGTTTACTAGCTTTTGAGCAAAACCCTTTTGCCTCTGTTCTGGAGTTCACGCTCGATTTCCTGAACTCTAAGACTGTTTCCCCTGCTTTTTAAATCCTGCCTTGCAATGAACAGCTTATTTAGTGTTCTGTTTCTAGCAGAGGAACATGCTCGGTCGCTTTACCCTTCACCGGTAAAATATGGTCTTAAACCCTGTAAATCTTCCCACTTGTTCTGTTCTGTCCAGGATAATGGAATCCTTCTAATACTAAAAGAAAAGGGAATGTGAAAGGCTTTGTCAGGGAGACCGTGCCAAGATCTGTGGAGTAAGTGTATAACAGAGGTGCTGGATGTCCCAGAGCTGGAGTCAGCAGGGTTTATAATGGTTACACACAAAGACAATCCAAGAAAATCTACTGAACGGACCCGCAAAGACAGTTCTAGGTCACATACACACATATAAAGAGGGCATTAATTCAGTAACGTTTGTAGCATGCTTTGGAAAACAATCCATCCTGGACACCATCAGCACAGCAGCTAAGTGCTGGACTTAAAGTGGTGCAGGAGTGGGAAGCATTATTAGACATATCTAAAGTTAAGAAGTTCAGGCACCCTGCCCCAAAGTCATAAGCGGTTTAGATGCACAAGGCAATACCACCTTGATGTGATTATATAAACACATAGCCATCTCAAAAGGATTATCAGCACCCTACCCTCCTCCTGGGAGGTAGTCCTAGACTACCTCAGGGACTACACCATCCAGTCCCATGGTTGTCTGAGCAGCAATCGTTCCACAAAAATCGACCTTTTCATTAGCCCAGCCCCAATTCCCAATGACCATTTTTAGCCGACTGTGCTTTCTACATCCGCTGTAATATAGTTGGCCGCTGCTGTCACCTCTCCAGCTCAGCAGGGCATCTCCAGAGCTGAATCACGCATCTTCATGTTCAGGCCCCCAGGTACAAGCCTCAAGGTTTGACTTGGCATGTCTGATTTCTGTCCATCTCTGATTTCTAGGCAGCATCGTTTTGCATGCTCAGTGCTGCACGGGTCATCCCAAAGCCTCTGCAGCTCAGCAAGTAGGATCAAGAGAGGAAGGGTGGGGTAGTGGGTAAGGACTAGGCCGTGGACTCCAGAAACAGGTTAGCCCCCCCTTACCACAGTCATTCTCTTGCGACTGTGGGCAAGTCACTTGGTTTCCCTTTGCCTCCGTTTTCCAGGCAGAAAGTAGGCATAATGCTCCCCTGCTTCACAAGGATGTTGTATGGGTGCATTAGTGAGTGGGGCGCTCACACTAGGATAGCAGGGTTACAGAAACACCTGAAGCAGCAGATCAAAACGACAAAGAGAGCAGGGCAGAGCAGGGGTATATCTGGCAAGAGTTACGAAGAAAGAGAACAAGGAAGGCCAAAGGAGATGACCGAATCAGCAGCCTGAGGACTGAAGGGAGGCTTGGTGACAGTGATCACGAGCTGATCACTTTCTCGATCCATCGCAAGGCTGGCAAATCAGTCAGCAATGCAGAGATCCTCGACTTCAGGAAAGCTGACTTTCACAAGCTCAGGAGGTTGATTGTTGGAGCCCTGAGAGACCGTGATCTGACAGGGAGGGAAGTCCATGATGAGTGGTCACTCCTTAAGGCTGTGATCCTAAAAGCACAGGGGAAGTCCAGTCCAGCCCATAGGAAAGGTAGCAAAAAGGCTGGGAGACCCCCTTGGCTCAGTAGGGAAGTCATGGACCTCCTGAATCTGAAAAGAGAAGCGTATACGGGATGGAAGTTGGGAGCTACCACTAAGGAGGATTATGCAGCACTGGCCCGCACCAGAAAAGCCAAGGCTGAAACCGAACTCGAACTGGCTACGGGGATTAAGGACAATAAAAAGTCCTTCAAATACATGAGAAGTCAGAAAAAAAAACAAGGGCAACATCAGCCCCTTGCTGAACCAGCTGGGGCAGCTGACAGCCAACACCCAGGAAAAAGCTGATCTCCTCAACAATTACCTTGCGTTGGTCTTCCACCAGCCCGAGGGGATCACCCTGCCCGACGGCACACAGGACTACCAGGGTAAGGGCGATCATACACCTAGAATTGGCAAAGATCATCATAGTTTCATAGTTGGTCGGGTCGGAAGGGACCTGAGCAGATCATCACGTCCGACCCCCTGCCATGGCAGGAAAGAGTACTGGGGTCAAACGACCCCGGCTAGGTGATTGTCTAGCCTCCTTTTGAAGACCCCCCGGGTAGGAGCGAGCACCACTTCCCTTGGAAAGTCGGACATGTCCTCCCTTGTCCAGACTCTCAAGCTTGTGAGGAACCAGCTTGAGAGGCTGGACATCCACAAGTCAGCTGGCCTGGATGGACTTAAACCAGGGTCTTTTCAAATTTCAAAGACCAAAGGCCCAGATCTGTCACTCTTACTTCTTCTGTAGACTTCTGTTGGGCAGTTAGCATGAGCGAGGCCTGCACGCTTCTTCGAACGGAGCAGTTAGCACAGCTGTAATAGCTGGTGTGGCCCAGTTCAGCAAGGCTTCTTCAGCTGGTCCTCTGAATTCACATCGCATGGGCCAGAATATATTATTGCATGAGTCCCGCTGTGCCCTGGGCTGGGAGGAATCGGAACAACTCAGCTGTGTCATAGAGCCTATGCTGATAAAATAAACAGGATATTCTTTAGTTGAGCCTATCCTCTAGAGCAGGGGTGGGCAACTATTTCAGGCAGAGGGCTGCTTACCAAGTTTCGGCAAGCCATCAAGGGCCGCATGACAGGCAGCCAGGGGCAGATAAATACTAATTTTCCAAATTTTTTAGGAGCTCCGCGGGCTGGATACAATGGGCTGGCGGGCTGCATCCGGCCCCCGGGCCGCGTTTCGCCCACCCCTGCCCTAGAGGAAAGCGGATCCTTGCTCTGTCCCTACTATCACCACCAAGTTTCTACCAGGTCATCTTGTGCAGCATGGCAGGAAGCCCCAGATGCCCAAATTTGTAATAAATCAGTAGAATGAGCTGCTTTATTTAAAAGTACATGAACTTATTGAGTGAAGGGTTTGAGGCAGGCAGAGATATTTATCAAGAATAATTGTGTCCAGGAAACGTGGGCATAAGTTTTACCACAAACTGTAGTGTTGGGCAACATATCTGGATGTGGTTAAGATCATTAAGCCAGATCACTTGTAAAATTATGTCTGCTAAATCTGTGACGGCTTACCACAGTGAACCGCTCTTCAAATGAAATCCAAATCCGATCAAGGATCATTTTTCAAGAGATGTAAAATGGCTGAATTCCCCAGCAGCATGGAAATGTTTCAATCTGTCCTTTGCTAAAGGTTAACAGTGATTCACTACATACATACAAATCGGGTTTGGCCAATAAAAGGATGAAATAAAAGGATAATAATAAAAGCAGGTTTTGTTTGGGTTCAAACCACATCGGAAATGGCTGGTTGCATTTGTTCCTAATACATGAGTAAGAGAGAAACATTATTATTACTTTTTTAATGGAAAAGGCAAGATGAAGGAAAGAATATAAACTAGAGATTTTTTCAAAACAGGGGTCTAACTTCAGTTAGAAAATGGCACCGACAGTCATGCTGGGCTGGGGAAGGCATTAGGAGGCAAGGACAAAACCAAAAATCACCGAACGTTTGGTCTGATCTTTGTAAAACGTAGATGAACTCTGACTCTACCTGCCCTGGCTACTCTGCTAGCTTGGTTTTCTGTTGGACGTGGCACAACGAGGATGGTTGAACTCTGGAGGCTGAGAATGCCGCTTTCCCCAAATTTAGCAGGGCCTAACATGCAAAGCTCTGATTCGAGCCAAGGTCCGATCAGCCTCAAAGGTTGGGCAGATGCAAGAACCAAGGTTTGATTTGAACTCAGCACTACAAATGATGAGCTGGGCATTGCAATCACAGCCAGGGGAGGGATGGCTAGATCAACCAGCCTGAAGGAGTAAAGCTGGACATGTCCTCTTGAAAAGTGAGAATAGAGCCATGAAGGGTGGTACGAAGATGCACAGCTGAAAACTCTCATTTTTTTGTATCCCTAGTGTCTATGACTGTGAACGATGATGACAATGAACTCGCATGACAGCAGAACTTCACAAGAGCAGGGATGTGTTGCGTTAGGCACTGCAGACGTACAATGAAAAGATGCCCATGTTGCCCCAAAAAGCTTTCAGCCTAAATCAGAGACAACAGATGGATGCAGACAGGCTGAGGAGTACAGGGCATTCTCCTGGCTCCTTATAAATAAAAATGTGCTCTGATGATCGGCATCCTAAATAGACAGGACAGACAAACGATGGGGGGCGGGGGAGAGTGAGGAAAGAGAGAAGCAACTTGGCCAAGGTCACAGAGAAACTCACTGGAAGTGGAGAACCCAGATGCCCGCACCTCTCCCGCAAAGCAACCGGTTCAATTCAGTGCATCTCACAACACAGCCCAGGCTACGTGCTGCTGGAGCGGCAGATGCACGGGATGACACGCTGTACAGCTCATCTTAGGATACCAGCAGAAAGAACGGGCATCTGCGCGAGTGCTCTGGATTGCTTGGCCTCTCGCAGCATTCATCCTTGCAAGAGTCTTGCAGCAATGAAAGCAAGCTGGGGCCAGCCTCCTTCCTCAAGGGCTTTATTATCCAGAAATACCCAGTAAGGCCGGTGCTTGCCTTCCCCGGTTGCTAGCAGACGGGCTAGCCGGCAGCAGCTAACACACAGCTGCGTTTATGCAATGGAAATTCCTGCATCCTAGAATCCTCCCAGCACGGGAACAACATCATCTCCATGATTTACAGGCTGCATCTCTGGTTTAAAATACATTAGACTCAAACTATTCAATTACTGGGCACTATACATCACATGGGGAGATGAGTCCGTCACATCCACTAATACCAACATTTATCATCCTATTTATCTACTCCAGCTTCTGAGACCCATATCGAATCACTTGCCTGTATTAGCTAACAACTTAGGAGTTACTTCTTGTTGCCCTGGACAGCCCTGAATGGATTTTATGGCACTCAGGCGGCACAGATTCACCTAGAACCAGATTAGTGATTCTTGACATAGCACCCTGGGATGCCTGGAGATCCCTTCAAGGGCGCTATGCAATGTTAGCACTGTTAGGTGTGCAAACATGATTCACAAGAGAAACCCAGAGATTCCTAATACTGTTAAAATCATTTTAACCTGTTGTGGTCTTTGAGTTCTTTGCAACAGATGAATTGTTATGGTATTTTTGTGTAGTAAAAAAAAAAAAAAAGAGAAAAGCTAAGCTGGCATTTTTCCAGGGGTGCCTTGAGCCTAAGAAGGTTAAGAACCACTGGACAAGATATGCTGGCTTAAAGCATATAGAAACCATTCATAACCATTGGCCCCAACCCAAACCAAAGCCTTTATCCTTCTCTCTGCAATGTTCTGCATTATTTCCTGCCAGGAAGCAAAACTTCCATGTCAGACCCCCAAGCCACTGGGCACACTTCAAGCCTCCCCACAGCTTTGAGAAACCATTAGATAGTCCCATGTCACGATGGAGAAACTGAGACGCAGGGAAGCTAAGCAACTTATTCAGGCTAAGAGACATGGCTGGAATTCAGAGGGCTCCGTTCTCATTCATGTCCTAGGGCAGGGATGGGCAATTCTTTCGGGCGGAGGGCCGCTTACTGAGTATTAGCAAGCCATCGAGGGCTGCATGGCAGGCAGCCAGGGGCAGAGAAGTATTAATTTTACAATTTTTTTAGGGACCCCACGGGCCAGATAGAATGGCCTGGTGGGCCACAGCTGGCCCACGGGCCGCATTTTGCCCACCCCTGTCCTAGGGTCAACCACTAGTCAGGCTCCTCTCCAACATGCCTCTGGAGAAGCACCTCTCAAATACCTACCTTTGCACACACCTAGTGCAAAGGGTCCAAATCCATAAATAAGTATCCATGGTGCTAAGATGATACATAGTACAAAAAAAGCCCCTTGGCCAAATAGCAAGAAATAAATGAACCAACAGAAACCTTAAATATTACGCCTGTTCTCCAAGGAAGATATTTGCTACAAGTGCACAATGCAGCAGTTCCCACCCCTCCATGCCCCCAACACACACACACAGGTATGGAGGGAGGATGAGAACAACAGTGACACATGTATCAATGATGAAACTGGAAGCTGAGGTGGGTCCTAAACAGGGAAACGCACACTCATCGCACCCTTCTGCAGCCGGGCTCACACGTGGGCTCCTGCTAGCATGAAGGAGCTTTTCTACTCATCCAGAGCACAGACACAAACATCTAATCCATAGCCTTCACCCAATTTGGAGTTATAGGTTAAGAAAACAGGGTATGTACATGTGATTCCGGTTACAAGCCAGGGCTGATATAGGAATGAGTTATGTTGTGGGCACCCATCTTTGGGTGCCACAGGGAGATCTTGCATTCAGAGGATACCCAGGATGCTCTTTCCCTTAGGCACGAAGAAGATAAAAATCAGGCTCCCTCTCATCCCTGTCTGGAAATCTTGGCTGGGCTGAACATTATTTTATTAGCATTTATTATTATCTGTTGTCATTATTGTTGACTATGTTGTTATGTGATTTTATATCTCTGCAGGGAAGACCCAACTGTAGTCTAGCAGTGGTACTCAACCTTTTGACCCCATGGGCTATTTGAGTGGCATACGGCTGGTCTACTTGTCAGATCCAGTGTGAGGTCGGTCCATGGGTGTGATCCAGCGGGCTGGCCTGTCTCCACAAGCCAGATCTGGCCATGGAGCAACCCCACACACTGACCCTGAATGCCAGATCTGCCCATGGAGCAATTATAAGAACATAAGGATTGCCATTTACTGGGTTAGACCATCGATCCGTCTTGCCCAGTATCCTGCATCAAACAGTAGCAGAGAGCGGATGCTGAAAGGGGAGAGTGAACTGGGTCTGACCAGGGGTTTTTTCCACCACTCCTCTCTCACTTGCAGCCTCCAGCATTCAAGGTCCAGGAAGATGCAATTCAGAGGCTGTGTCCTACTCCCACGTTCAATAGCTACTGATGCATCTTTCCTCCAAGAATTTGTCCAGTCCCTTTTCTGAATTTAAAACAATCAGTTTCCACAACATCTGGTGGCAGTGAGTCCCATACTTTAACAACATGCTCTATGAAAAATAACTTCCTTTTGTTACTTTTAAACTTGCTACCTACTAGTTTCATTTTGTAACCCCAGTACTTACATTGTGAGAGAGCAAATTATAAATCACTATTTGCTTTCTTTTTGCCATTTAGCATTTTGTAAACCCTTATATCAAGTGCCCCTTCAAGCATCTCTTTCCTAAACTGACTAGGCCTGGCCTCTTTAGTCTTTCCTCATATGAAAGCCCCTTTGCTGCTAATCATCCTTGTGGCCCTTTTCTATACCTTCTCTAGGTCTTCTAAATCCACAGGGCTCTGGAAGTCATGGCACTTAGTGCTACCACTAACCCCGCACGCCAACTTTCAGGACTCCTGGGGAGCCCTACACACTGGATAGTGTGGCCCTATGGGCCAAATTCAGCCCACAAGCCGACGATTGCACACCACCGGTCTAGCAAGATCGAAAGAGCATGCAAATATTCTGCCCAGAACAGAATAATTGCTCCAAAAAGTCCAACAGACAAGTTAAGTGCAAGTGTCTGCAGATTTTCGCAGGGACCTCCAAAAGACTTCAGACAGGAACAATCTTAATTGATAGTGTGGTGACTTCGGGAAGCTTGGATGTAATTAAGCAGCATCCACAGAAACTAAGGAGCCTTGACAAGATGACAAACAGCACTGCAAGATCCTAATAAGAGCAGGAATAATGAGGTGCAGCCAAAAAACAAGCAGGAGCCTTGTGCCATCGAGCGGGTAGGCGCAGCTAAAGGACACTTTCCTTGGAGAGCGGGGGAACAGGGCAGCAGGAACTGAAGTAAAAGGTAGTGATGGGCACAGGAGCTGGTTACAGGAGCTGCTCCACCATTAGAAGACGAACAGCTCCGCTCTCCACTCACCCACGCTACAGGAAATCAGGAGTCTCGTGGGTGATGGGCACAGAGTCCAACCACTCGGCATGGAGGGAGAAGCCAGTGCCAAGCGTCTGTCTTTGGGTGTAAGCACATTCAGTCAGGAGCTCTTCAGTGTTTCTTTTTACCCTGTTTTATGAAATGACGGCAGCACCTCCAAGGCTTAATGAGGGCGCAGTGTTGCATGGTAAGGGATGCTGAATAAAAAGGCGGAAATGCGGGGAAAGGATTAAAATCCATCCAAAGGAAGATCCTCCCAGCCCACGAGGCTGCCCTCTGAAGACCCCTCCGAGGCCTGGGCTGGGACTGCGGGCTGGGGACACATCGGCAGGCTACGAGCTGTCCAGGCTCTGGCAGGGGTAACTTAGAGAGCCCCCCCGGGCTGTGCGCGCTGTGGTTCGGGACGATGCCTCCCAGTAACCAGCATCCTGTTCCCTGGGTTGAGAGGTCTGTGCTGTGCATTAGCGGGGCAGCGCAAGGCCCTCAGCCCAGCTGCCAGGGGGTACACGACTGGCGGACGTCAAGGTGGAGGCTTTGTGCCTACCACAAAGCCCCAAACGGATGATGGCTGGATGGGAAATGCAGCCGGTGGCCTCCAGCCCATCCACATGTGCTCGCCTGCCTCCTAACAATGCCCGAGGCAGACAGATGCCTGCTGGAAGCAGCTCCGGCGCGGCTTTCCCAGTCGCTCCCGCACGCTGCTCTGCAGCACATTCATTTCCCATTGGCTCGGGTCGGCGCTACCCCGTGCGCGATAGGGCTGCACACTGCTTCAAGGGCTCATTGGAGCAGCATAACTCATTGTTACGGGAGACCTGACCTTTTCTTAATTAGCTTAAAACTGCGCTATAAAAAATCCTCCGTAAAAGGCAGCCACCAATCAAAAGAGGCACCACTCAGAGCGAGCAATGTGTCACCACAAGTGTCCAAGTCAATGGAAACCTTGTTAGGTGGAGAACAAGGGTCCTTACTAACAAGCTCTTATCTGTGTTTTTGTTTTCTATTCAAGGTGCATGTCATTAGGAGGAGTGTTAACAAGGGTTCTCAATAGCCTCGCCTCTGAATATTCATGACGGTGTGAACACAATGTGGGAAGCGAGCAGGGAAAGAAAGGATGCAGGACAGCTTACTATTCAAACAAAAAAGGACCTAGGGCTCTGTGGGAAAAAGAAGACATCCTGAACCACTGAAACAACAGGATATTCCCTGGGTGAAATGCATCCATCACCCAGTGCTAACGTTACTTAATAAAACTACAGGGGTGGGGAAGATTTTTCGGAGCACCATGGACACCCTAGAGAAGCACTGGCAGCAAAAGGGCGGTCATTTCAGGGCCCTGCTCTTTCAATGCTTGTGACGTTAGTGAAACAATAAAACAAGCCACACGTGGGACCACAAGAGAGCCTGCCTTCTCTCCTTCCTGCAAATGTCAGCTCCTGTCCATGGCAGACGAGGAGGACAATTTGGGGACTGATGCACTTTCCTGGGATCTGGAAAACCTGGTTTTGCACAGACGTTGAGCCAGTCACTAACTGGTAACACCACTTCTTCCGCTCGTCTGTCACCTCTGAACTGGGAGTACCCCGGGGCAGGGACTGTCCGCCTCCTGGGTTTATACAGTGCCTGGAACAAAAAGGACCCCATCTCAGCTGGGACTTCTTTGGGCTACAGCAGTGCAAGCAACACCGAGGATAATAGTACTGCTTCATTGTGCAGACACACCACATGCAAGAAGGGTCCTGCCTAGGCTGGGATTTTCCAATGTGGTCATTAGCACAAGATTTAACATCAGGATCTTGCCTGACTAAACCAACCCAGAAAGTGCTGGAATACAACTGACGATTAAAACACACATCACCATCAGCCGACCAGAAGACATAGCAGCGAAAGATCTGGCCAGGATTTTAATCCTCCTGCTTCACAGCCAACATCCCATTTTAATTAGAAACCAGAATGGGACCTTATGTAGGGCACCTGCCTCTTGCATGGTCTTTGCCTCTTCCACTGTGGTATCTGCTGGGGATGTTCTCCAAGACAGGAGGCTGGGTGGGACAGACCTCAGCTCTAATGAGGATGACGATTCTTTTGCCCTAGAGCAAGGTATTGCTAATGGACATGCAGGCTTTAAGAGGTCCTGATGGGAAAGCAAAGACAGAAAACTGTCCAGGTGTGACCTGCATCAAGCTATGATTAGCCATGCAAATGGAAGTAACGCAGGGCACCCCATTCCTGCTGCAGCTCAGCTGTTTCTGAACCAATAGCTTACAGCCATCAGGCCACTGGATCAACATCAGGGTTGTCCATGGAGCCAGAAAGAGAAGACAGTTTTATAGCAGGGACAAAGAGAGCTTACCCTTTGCAAAACGTTGTGTTGGCTGCACAACCCGAGCTCCTGAAAGAGCTTGGCACGGGGAGTCTGCTTTGTTGTTGTGTTTTCTGTAGTGCCAATCTCAACCTCCACTGATTTCACAGGAAAACCATCCCTCGGGTTGGCTCCTTCTCCAATGGTTCCCAACTTCCATGTCACTCATGGATAAATAGTTTGCATTCAACAAATCAATGAATAGAAACAAAGTGAGGCAAAATAGTGTTGAGTCATTGCACTGATAACGACAGCTGCTGGGCTGCACAGGATCAACAGCGCAACAAGGAGGGGGAGAAAGACATTAAAAAAATTAACAAGAAATGTATGACAGCTGGGGGGAAATCACGAAAAAAGGAAAGAGAGAGAGAAAACCTAACCACTTGGTATTTGTATCTCTATTCCTAATGAAATTTAAAAGTAGAAAAGAAAGAAGGGGGTGGGAGACTGCGAAAGCTAATCATCAAAAACCACCTAGTTAGAAAAGCAAAAGAGCCTTTTCTACTGAGAAAACTAAACACAGAATGCAAAGCAGCGCGGGACAAAGTCCCAGCTGACAGCAGTGTTATTGTGGAGCCGAGCTCACTTCGCTACTCCCAGAGACGGGGACAATGCGCTCCGAGGCAGCCTGCCTGGCTGCTCAATGGCCCTCTTTTCTGCGCCGGGATCGGAGTACATTACCAATGCACTGCTTTTTGAGTCGCTGTTTGTTTGTTGTTGTTGCTCTTTATTAAATAAGCACTGTGGCGCAAATAGTTTTATCGATGGGAAAAGCAGCGAGAAAGCGGCGTGTTGACGAGCTTTTTCAGCAGGCTGGCGGGGGTGGACATTCACAGGGAGAGCTCACAAAGCAGCCTTCATCCGCTGCTTTTGATACAATGCCACTGAGGAGACCTCTACCTGCCCGGAGAGAAGAGAGGCTTTTTTTGCTGGTTTTTGTTGGTTTTTTTAGGACAGACTGAAAATCAGAGAGGATACCCCCTGGCTATGAGGATGGTCCAGCACTGCCCAGAGCAGTTGTGGAATCGCATCCCTGGACGTTTTCCGGAGCGGGTCGGCCAGGCACTGACCTGGCGGGGATGGTTTCGTCAGGAGTGATCCTGCCTCAAGCAGGGGCCTGGGGTAGATCACCTCTGGAGATCTCTTCCAGCCCTACTTTCCTATGATCCCCATGAACCAACTCACTTTCTGCCCAAGGAGCAGTGTGAAGGGTCACAGAAGGAGACGGAGTCTTTTATCTTAAAGAATCAAACGCGGCCCTGGTTAGAGCACCCAGCTATGATGACGCAGGTGCACGTTTCCTCCTCTTTGCCTGGAGGGGTCCGAGCCCCCGTCTGCCAGAAGACGGCCCTGCCACCCAGCAGTTTGGAGGAAGCGGTCCGGCTCTCCTAGTGACAGTGCCCCATTTTGTATGGAAGCCTTAAAGCGTTCACTGGGTCACAGAAAGGGGATGGCTATGGGCCTGGGGACTAGCTCCCCCACCTGAGAGGTGGGAGATGGAGGTTTATATCCACTGATATAGCCAGCCTGATTCAGAGCATGGGTCTGAACTAGCATCTGCTACCTCAATGCCTGGACCACTAGGTTCAGAGCAGCAAGGTCTCCATTTCCCCAGTCCCACTCTGTCACTTCAGTACTCACTGGAGTGGGCACAGGACAGGTTTTGCAGACAGTGCCTACATCAAAACCCTTCATTTCCACTTCAGCAGGGACCTGGATTTGCTCTTTGGACAAATGCCCACAACAGAAGCCAAACACGTCTGTCTCCTCCTCTAGTGACTGGACCACGCAAGGATTTATAAAGCCACTATTAGCTTCATAAGGACAGCGTAGTGGTTGAGCGCTAGTTCATCAGCTCAGGAGACCACAGTCGAGTTCACTGCTCCACCAGACTTTCATTGTGACCCTGGGCAAACCACTTAAAGACTCAGATCCATGAAAGGATTTAGGTGCTCGACATGGGGATCAAGCAGAAGTGAGGTGCTAAAACCCAAGACTACAACCCCCAAACTCTCTAGACACCTAAGCTTTATGACACTAAGTGTCCCTACATGCCAAAAGTTTGGCTTCTGTGCATAGGAGGAACTGCCTGGGTCTTTCCAGCCTCACACCTCAGGTTAGGTTTCCTCCCACCCCTCTCCCCCTAGAGACCAGATCCCACGACTTTTAATGTGAAATGCATAAATGGCTCTAGGAATAGTGCCCAGGCCCCAGGCATCCCCCTTCTCAGGTGTGTGCTCTAATCACGAGGTTATACTCCTGCTCTCTCTTGTCCTCGCCCCCTGATCCATGCCTTCATCCCCATTCACACAGCTTCAGCAAACGCAGTCAGGGATATTGCCTCCCATAGGCAATGCTCAAGGGTTTTGCCAATATGCCACATCCACGCTTTCCTTTCTGAAAAAGCCATTCCACCCAAGCAAGAATAACCCAAAGTAGCACCAAGGTCCCCAGCTACCCATGTCCGTCTGTCCGTCCAAAACAGAGTTAATTCAAAATGAACCTACAGGCCAACAAACAACACAGGAGGAGATCTTACCTGCAACTGCAGGGAAACACCAGGAGCCACTTCACAGTTATTACAGGTGCTTCCCAAATAGGACAAAAAATTATTAGGTGAAAAACCAAGATGCAAATTAGTCTCAGCTCTAAAATCACTTCCCCCACTGGTTTTTCTATTAACATTTATGTCGCAGGATGTAACATAAAAGTAACATCAGCTCTCAACCCAGGACCACCTGGTTTCCTTAAGATCCACTTATGGAGGAGTTTTTCCAAAGGTCTTAAAGAATTTCATGTTGGTACTATATGGGGGGGAAGTTTGTTTATAAAAAGCAATGTTTTAGGTAAAAATAACTTAAAAATAGATTTGAAAAAATGGATTCTTGCAACTTCTGTAAGTGCCTCAAATGGAAACAGAAATAAAACAGCCATGAATCAAAATCCCAATACTGCCAACCTGGGGGATTAATGCACGTTTCTAGTGCACAGGCCCATCATCTGTGCCCTTGCTGCTCTCTTGACGCGTTCAGTTTGGTCCTGGGAGCCCAAAAATGACATGCGGGAGGCTGCCGTCTTGGCTGGAGACACCCAGCTAACAAAAAGAAGGCCACAAGCTCTCCAAAGCCTCTCTTATCCTGGTAAGCTGTGAAACGTAAGGGTTGGGCAATGGTTAAATCAGTGATTACTGTATTACCGTGACGTCCTCAAATCCTCACTCATGACTCTGTCCCTGCAGACGACCTAATCCAGCATCTACCATAGCTGGCTGGGCCTACCTGCACTGGCTAACCGCGCTCCTAGCATGCTCCACTCCGTTAGCTTGCTGGATGGGGGCAAAGAGGGACACAACGAGCACAGGGACTGTTAGCATGACAACCAGGCTTTGGGTCACACTGCCAGACTTAGACACCACTCTCCAAACCCAAACCCATTGCAACGGTCTGGGGAACAGACCCACACGCTAGATCTCCGCGGCCTGTCACTGCTTTGCCTGACCCTATGGGCACATCTACAGCACCTCTGGGGGATGGCAAGGGATCAAGGCACACCTGATCCACACGGGCTACTGCTAGAAAGGGATGCGACCTCCGAGCAGCGTGGAAGCGCACCGGTGAACTCCCCGCCTCGGGCGTCGTTCACTGTGCAGACAAGCCCTTAGAAACCCAGGAGGCCAGTGTCCCTCCTCTCTGCCTTTTGCCCCTCTTTCCTCGCCCCGTCAGCCTTCCCCATCCTCTTCCTCACACAGCACACAAGAAGAAACAGCCCGCGGGGTACCAAGCCACCCGGCCAGGCAGAAATGCATGAGGCGCAAGGCAACAGCGCCCTGGGAAATCAATACCCAGAGCAGAAAACAGGCGTCTAATGTCACCAGGCACATGGAAGAGCAGGCAAAGCACGGGGTGAGATGAATCGCCAGTCTTTGGGCAGATGCTAAACCAGATTTGGATTTGCCCCACCTATGCCCCTTCCTAACTCAATTTTAGGGAGCTCCTTCACCGGAAGAGCTGGTGGACATCTGGGGGATGCGAATGAGGACTTGTTTTGTGAGGACAGCACCTCTCTCTGGAGAAGGACACGGCCCTCTTGGAGCGGTGTCATTGCACCGGGAAGGCCGCAGCTTGCTGTCCCCACGCACTTGGCACTGGACGGTTTGCAGCAACGACAGAAAGGCGGCACACACCCAAACGTTCACGCCAAGAGCCTCAAAAAGGACAAGTGACATCGGACACAGCTCCGAGGGGCCGAGTCCAAGAAAGCTTGGTGCTTTCTGAGACCTGGGTCCCTTTAAGGGAGCCTCAAGCTGAACAAAACTGATTTGGCCCCAGGCTTCCAGTCACATTTGAAAACAGACCCGCTCCCCCGGCATTTCTGGTAGTAATTTGAATGAAAATGGTCAGGATTCTCAGTACTGCCCTGCGTCTCCCCCCTGGGGCAGTTGCGTTACACCACCCTGGTCGAGTCTCTGCTCTTTGTGATCTTTCTAAGCACGCACCACTAGTGTCTTCAGGCACCATGTCCATGCAGATTCATGGGAAAAGGAGACAGACCAGTCCAGGGTGGAGTAAAAGGTCCAGGCCCCAGTTGCTGTCTGAGATTCTCCTACCGACTGCTACAGATTTGCTGTTCGACTTCGGGGCACTCCCCCAGCCTCTGCTCCTTCCACCTTTAATGCAGGGATCCTGATGGTGCTGGAATATGCCGATCAGAGGCATCGCTGGACTCACTCCACACAGCAATATGGCATCGTCTCTTCTTTTGAAAGAAAAAAATTGGCAGTGGCCTGCACTTCAGGCCCTACGGGCCATGAGTCCTTGAAGGCACAAGTTCAGATCAGCTTAAAAAAGCATCATTAAAGAACATTAAACCAGGAAAGAGAAAATCGCTTTAGAAGCCTCGAGCCAAGACCCCTCCCTGCCCAACGATGCGTGCCAGCACCTTCCTCCCTACAAAATGCAAAGCTCAGTTACCAGAGACCCCCTTTGTCTTCCCAGATTCTTGCAGAAATAAAACACCAGCATTTCTCCCCGGCCCCTTGTTTCGGCCAGCCTCCCTGATGGGGGGGAAAAATAAAAGAAAGGCTGCAAGTTTCACAGATTGCAGAGTCAGGAGGGACCACTAAGGTTCATCGTGTCCGACCCCCTGCCCCTGGCAGGAAAGAGGACCGAGGTCAGACGACCCCAGCCAGGTGCCTTCAAGCCTTCTCTTGAAGCCCTCCAAGTCAGGTGATAGCAGCACCTCTCTCGGCAGCCCGCTCCAGACTCTGGCCACCCTTACTGTGGAAAACTTCTTCCTAATGCCCAACCCGAATCTGCTTTCCACTAGTTTGCACCAATTATTCCTAGTTACTCCTAGGGGTGCTCTGGTAAAAAGTTTGACCTGTAGAGCTTGCATCCAAGTATCAGAGGGCTCCTGGGACCCGAGTGCTCAGCTATGGCAGTGCGGTTTGCTCTATCCCAGCCTCCTCAACCACATGAAGGTGGTCCTTCAACCACAGGCCTTTCAGACAGTCTCTGCCTCCTCCTCGCTCCCTCTAATGAAACCAAGAGGGGAAACCAAGCCACTCCGGAAAAACAAAGGCCACATCCGCGTGCATCGCCAACCTCAGCACACTCCCATGTCGGCACGTTTCCGGCTTCGCGGCTCTCTCTGTTACAATGGGTCCTGCCTCCACCTGCTCTCAAGGACGTGGGAAGGAGCTCCCTTTGGGGGACTCCAGCTCATGGCCAAGCGCTAAGATCTCCCTAGTCCCTGCCAGAGTTTTGTAGCCATCAGCCTTGGTCAAGCCGCATTTCGCCTGAATGCACAGCCTTGCCGCGGGAATGACGCACACAGAGGGGCTGGGCGGGCGGACTGAAAACGGAAGGAGCAAAGGACTCGGAGAGAGGAAAGCGAGACAACCCTGGTCTGCTGGAGCAGAGGGAGCACGAATTTATGGAGAGCAACAACAGATGGTTCAGGTGCTGCAGAAACATCCAGGGAAAGGTCTGTACTGCCCTGGCATATGTATTTATGGGGCTCCCTTCTGCCCCTGCACCCCCCAAAGGACTTGGACCTGACCAGCTGGACTCTAGGTGCCGGCAGCTGCCACGTGGCAGCGCTGAGAGCCTCACAGGCTGCCCTCTGCAACCCGCTCCTCAGAGGAGATGTGCAGGGTTGGGCCCCCATGCAATCCCACTGCTCCCTTTGGGTACTTTGCCCTTTGGGTACAAAGATGGACAGCAGATGCCACGTGGCCTTGGACAGACACCCCTAGCAACACCTGAGGCCCATGAGGCTCAAGAGGCTTTTTGATACCCAATTTCTGCAGCAACCTCGTTTTGCCCAGCTCACACAACGAAAACAGTTGCTTGCTAGTCACCTTGTTTCCCATAAAGCCATAGGATAATAGATTTAAGCACAGCCCTCAGGACGTCACATCTAATCCAGGTCCCTGCTCAGGGCAGGATCATCCTGCCCATTTACTGAGTCAGACTGGGCGCACCTATCCCAGTATCCTGTCCTACACTGGGGCGCAATGGATGCTGGACGGCGGAGGGAAAAGAGGTGAACTGAACAGCATGTCCACCCCCAGCTCCTCTCCCACTGCAGCTTCCAGCAGCCAGAGGTTTGGGAATTCCTGATTCAGAGGCTGCAGCCTTACCGACCAGCTTCAATGCCTAGTGATGGACCTCTCCTCCAGGAGCCTGTGCAATCCCCTTTGGAAGTGGGTCAGACTATCAGTCTCCACAGGTAATTGCATGCTGCACCATCAGAGGTGATAGGGACCCCGCACCTCTCCTGGCAATCTGCCCCAGTGACTAACTACCACCATAGCTATAAAGCTCTTCCTAACATCCAACTGAAATCTTCCTCCATTGATTCAAACCCACTTATTCACATCAGTATCCAGATGCTCGCCACCACAGCATAGCCGTGTCATGGATTAACAGCACGGCACAGGAATGTGCCTCCAAACCATCATCTAAACTCGATGCAAGACTACCCAAGACTTAAAGCTTTCAAAATCACCTAAGTGGATTAGCAACCTGAGATCTGTTTTCAAAGGGGACTTCAGCACTTTGGAATTGAAGCAGCACCACGGGGATTTAGGAGCCGGAGCGCCCTGCGTAGAGCTGGGGAGCCTCTGCTGTAACTGCGCTGCATCCGACTAAGATGGGGATCCGGGCAAAACTGGAGCAGAGCCCTAATACGGGGGCATCTGAGCACCTCCCAGTCATTTAGGAGCCGCACAACACACCTGTGCCTTTGGGACTTGATACACTCCCCACCAAGGCATGGAAAAGCTAAGTGACTTGCCTACACCACCCAGAAAGCAGCAGAGAAGCAGGGCACTGAACTGGGGCCCTGGTTAGCGCCTCTTCCTCCTTTTACAGTCAGGTCCCTTTCTAAAGCTGTTCTTGCCTTGGTGGGGCAGCGCATAGCACGGCACAAAAACAAACCTCCTTGAAAGCGCCTTTGCAGGGGAGCAAAGGAACGAGAACGGCGCAGCTTCAGAGGGATGGCAGAGCTGGGCATGTCCTGGGAGAGGGAGGCAGGGCAGCAGGCTGGGTCCTGGGATGGATGGTGAGCCCGTGTGCTGTCTGGTGGCGAGCGCGGAGAGTGCTGACTTTGCAAGCGGTTGCCTCAGCAGCGGGGTCATCTGAGGCTGGAGCTCCCGGATAGCCAGAGAGCCTCACTCCAGCCTGCACACCGAAGTTAAACGGTAACCGTGCTTAGCAGGGAGCTACCTGGGCAGACCACAAATAACTTCCCCAGACACTGCTGTCCTGGAGTCACTGGTACAGCCCGCTGGCCTCAGGCATCTCTGCTGCCACGCAGCCGGGCCGGGGAGAAGAATTTTCCAAAAATGAGCTGTCCCATCCTCAGGGCATGGGACAGCTGGGGAGCAAATAAGCTCCTCGGTGGAGCAGTGAGAAGCCTGGAAGCAGCCTCCGCCTGCCTGCAGCCAGGGAAGTCACCAGGCAAAGTCTCACTGCAAGCTTAGCTGTGCGTTTTGGGGTAGTGGCGGGAACACAAAGCCACGAGCTCCTTTCTTCGGCAGGCCCTGGGGTTCTTGAAGGACTGGTGAGCTCCTCAGGAGGAGCGTTTACTAGTGGCAGCAGCAAGGGGGTCAGGATGCAGACACACGACAGCTTCTATGGAAGAATTTATTGTAGATTTTACTATGTAAATTTACTGCCTAGCAAGGAGTGGGCACATACTCAGCTCTTCCAGCTGCCCAGAACAGGTGCTATTCCAGCCCACAAAAGCCACAAGGGATGTGGTTTTCACTGAGCCACCAAAAGCTCCCCCGGATGACTTTCCAAGCGGGAAATTTTCCCTGCAATGAAGTTGCTACGCATTTGAAAGGAGGAACTTTACCGTAGGTCAGAGGGGTTCACCACGTAAAAGGCTGTGCATCGTGCATCTGCTTCGTGGCATAGCCAACGTGTAGTGCGTCCGCATCCTGGGATCAACCGGTGTGCGACCTTTGGCCTGTCAATCTCATTTTGACATCAGCATTTTGTTTCCACTCAAGCCATGACCCCGGAGATACAGCCATGGAAAGATACTGTGATAATACCACTGAAAACAGGTTAATGACCTAACTAGGAGTTAGAAGAGCATGTGACCAAACCAAATCCTCATTGATAACTCATTAAACGATAGTGTGCCTAGTGGTACAATGATAACACTCAGATTTTTGACAGGGTTTTAGTTCATACAGTTAAAAATGCTGATCAGAGGAAGGAGTTATTAGGCCTATTGTACAAGATGGGGAAACAGAGGTAGAAAGAACCAAAGTTACTTGCCAAAGGTCATCTAGCAGTGTGATGAGAGAGTTGGACGTAGACCTCCGATCTCTCGTTTCTCATTCAGGGATGCGCCCTTGCTGCTTCCTGGAGCATCCGAGAGGCTTCTGACAGGTATGCCATTAAAGGAAGTGCCGAAATCTTGGAGACGGATGGCTGCTAGTCCCGGGTCTCCGAGGTGTATGCAGGCACTTCGTGCTGCTCTGTTGTCCTGTCCTTGGTGAACCATGAAGAGCCCCAACGAAACAGGACTGATTCGATTAAGCTGCTAGCGCCTGGAAAGCTCGGGGAGGCTGGACTGCCCTGCGCTAAGCAGCAACGCGCTCAAGGGACTCCCAGTGCGCTCATCAACAGGCCCCAAAGTACTCGGCAAAGGAAGGATATCCCGTGCTGCGCCATGACTTCTGTCGGGGATGACGCTAGCCTGTCCCTTCGAAGCAGACATCTGGAGGCGCTGTGACACGGTCGAGTCCTGGAATGAGAAAAAGACGGCTTTCCCTCCCCAGAGCTTCTGTGCAAACCAGCTCGCAGGTGACCTTTCTTTCTGCTGAGCGCAGGCACCGGGGATGCAGTGTTTTTCAGTCTTGCATCCCAAGGGGATTTCATTCCAGGCACGCAAAGCGCTTCGGCGCCTTTGTAAGGTTTTTGCAACAGGGTGTGTTCTTTAAACCACAGCTGCCTTTCTGCTCGCGGGGTGCATCACTCAGCCAAGATGCCAGTTGTCATGAGTTTTAGAAATTTGTCTTAGATAATGGAGAATGCTGTGGAAGGGAGGCTTGCAAGGCAGGGCACAGCAGCGATTCATCCAGGGTCTGCTGTTTGAAGATGGTCAGATTTTACATTTCTGGCATTCGAGGCCGGTGGTGTTAATAGAGCAGGAAACAACCACTCCTCACCTCTGAGGCCACCTGCTAAGACGAAAAATGCTGTCCTGGCCAAAAAAAGGGAACTCTGTGTAGGGAGAGCTACTCAGACGTTTTCCGATGGAGCATTTTCCAGATAGAAAATACTAATTCATCAAAACCCGTGCTGTAGAAACAGGCCAATTCCAGTGACCTTCTGTTTGGAGAAAGACACTTGAACAACGTTGACCAGTTGGAATAGGTTTCATTTCCGGTCAACTTGTTCAACTTTTTGATGTTTTTCCTTCCGAAATAACTGTGACCTCTTGTCCTTTATATAACAAAGATATTGAAGCTATATAACCACATATATATTAAAAATTATAACATCTAAAATTAAAAGGTCTCAATCAACTGTTGAAGTTTCTTTCCCAGAATTTGATTTTACGGAATGTGGCAAAATGTTCTGTTTTCACTTCATTTCAGAAGCTGAAAAAATACCTGGAAAAGCACAAACTGCCTGTGAAGTAGCAACTCCGAGTCTTGTCCAGCTCTGGATTTCATAGATTTCATAGACATCAGGGCTGGAAGGGACCTTCGGGAGATCATCGAGTCCAGCCCCTTGCCTGAGGCGCAGGGAGTCAGCTGGGGTCACAGGATCCCAGCAAGATAAGCATCCAATTTACTCTTGAAGGTGTTCAATGTAGGTGCTTGAACCACCTCCGCTGGCCCTTGGGGGCTCGGACAGTAAAGAAATTCTTCCTTATGTCCAGCCTGAAACGGTCTCGCAGGAGTTTGTGACCGTTCGACCTCGTCATCCCATGGGGCGCTCTGGTGAACAGACGTTCAAACAGATCCTGGTGGTCACCCCTGACAAACTTATAGGTGGCCATCAGATCACCCCTGAGCCTGCGCTTTTCCAGGCTAAAGAGCCCCATGGCTCCTCAGCCTGTCGTCGTAAGGTCTGCTTTCTTGACCTCTGATCATGCGCTTGGCTCTCCTCTGGACTCTCTCAAGCTTCTCCACATCCTTTTTGAATTGTGGAGCCCAAAACTGGACGCAGTACTCCAGCTGCGGCCTCACCAAGGCCGAGTACAAGGGGAGAATGACGTCCTGGGATTTGCTCGAGAAGCATCTATGGATGCACGCCAGCGTTTTGGTCGCTTTACTAGCCGCAGCATTGCATTGCAGGCTCATGTTCATCTTGTGGTCAATGATGACCCCCAAGTCTCTTTCTTCTGTAGTGCTATCCAACGTAGCACTGCCGAGCCTATAAGGGTGCTGCAGGTTTTTCCTCCCAAGGTGGAGAACCTGGCATTTTTCGGTGTTAAACACCATGAGGTTCTCGTCCGCCCATTTGCTGAGCTTGTCCAGGTCAGCCTGGATCACCCGCCTGTCCTCTGGCGTGGATGCTTTGCCCCAAAGTTTGGTGTCATCGGCGAACTTGGCCAGTCCACTCCTGACTCCAATGTCCACATCGTTAATGAAGATGTTGAACAGGATGGGTCCCAGGACAGAGCCTTGAGGGACCCCACTGGTCACAGGGCACCACGATGAGTGACTGCCATCAATCACAACCCTCTGGGTCCGACCACGGAGCCAGTTTCCCAGCCAGTGGATCGTGGTGGAGCCAAGGCCACAACTGGGCAGTTTGGCCAAGAGGTGATCATGGGATACCAGATCAAAAGCTTTTTTGAAGTCAAGATATATGACATCAATCTCTTCTCCCTTGTCCAGGTGATAGGTCACCTGGTCATAGAAGGAAATGGGATTGGTCACGCAAGACCTACCCGCAACAAACCCGTGCTGGCTACCCCTCAGGAAGTTGCCGTCGGCCAGTCTATTAAGGATGGCCTCTTTCATAATCTTTTCTAAGACCTTCCCCAGGATAGAAGTCAGGCTGATGGGCCTGTAGTTAGCCGGCTCCACTTTCCTCCCTTTCTTGAAGATCGGCACCACATTGGCCTTCTTCTTCCAGTCTTCGGGCACTACACCAGAGCACCAGGAGTTTTCAAAGACCCGTGCCAGGGGCTGGGCTATGACGCTCGCCAGCTCCTTGAGTACCCTGGGGTGCAGGTTGTCAGGGCCGGCTGGCTTGAAGGTATCCAGCTTCTCAAGATGTTCCTTCACGAGGTCAGCATTGATGGAGGGTAGGGGATCCCCCTCACCCGGACCTCCCTGTCCCGTAGCAGGCATGGGCGTCCCATGGGACTGATGAAATACTGACGCAAAGTACCTGTTTAATAGGTTGGCTTTTTCCTGGGCGTCAGTTGTCAGTTGCCCCATCTGGTTTAGCAGGGGTCCAACGTTGCCCTTGCTTTTTCTCCGGCTCCCCACAGATCTGAAAAAGGACTTTTTGTTGTCCTTGATGCTTGAAGCTAGTTGGAGTTCAGTTGCAGCCTTGGCTTTCCTGGTTTGCTCCCTGCAGGACCGGACCAGCGCGGAGTAATCCTCCTTGGAGGTGAATCCCGTCCTCCATCCTTTGTAGGCTTTCCTTTTTAGCCGCAGGAGGTCCGCTAGGTCCCTGGAGAGCCAGGGGGGCTGCTGTGCCTTCTTGCTGCCTTTCCTCCGTGTTGGAATAGATTTAGCTTGTGCACTGAGGATCGCTTCCTTGAGAAGCAACCACTCTTCTTGAACTCCCATCTCCCTGGGGTCACGGTCCCTGAGGGCCTGACCGACAAGCCTCTTGAGCTTGTCAAAGTCGGCTTTTCTGAAGTCAAGGACTTCTGTGTTGCTGACTGACTTGCCAGCTTTACGGCGGATGGTGAAGGTGATCAGCTCGTGGTCGCTGTCACCCAACTTCCCATCGATCACTAGGTCGCCGATTAGGTCGTCCCCCGTAGCCAGTACCAGGTCGAGCAGCGCTTTGCCTCTCGTTGGCCCACAGACTTCTTGAGTCAGGCAGAGGTCATCCACGCACGAGAGAAAGCTTTGCGCCCGCTGGGATTTTGCTGAGTGATCTTCCCACGAGATGTCCGGGTAATTGAAGTCCCCCATGACAACCAAGGTCCTGGAGCAAGCGGCCTCAGTCAGTTCCCGGGCGAACTCCTGGTCAAGCTCGGGACTTTGAGTGGGAGGTCTGTAGTAGACTCCCACCGTTGTGTCCCCTGTGCCGTGTTCCCCACGAATTTTTACCCAGAGGGTCTCTAGCTGTCCATGCCGGTCGCCAACATCAGCTTGCAGGGACATGTAGCTTTCCTTCACATCGAGAGCTACACCCCCGCCCCTTTTGTCAACACGATCCCTCCTGTACAGGGTACAGCCCTCTATCCCCGTGGTCCAGTCATGGGTGGAGTCCCACCAGGTCTCCGTTATCCCAATGACATCGTATTTCTTTGCACTGAGCAGGAGGACGAGCTCGTCCTGCTTGTTGCCCAGGCTCCTGGCATTAGTGTACAGGCAGGCAAGTGTGCCCTTGGGGGCTCTTGCCTTGCCCACAGATTGTGCCAGGGCTGGGGCAGGGGTGGGCTCCCTTAAGTGCCTTGGTCCGCTGGCTTTGCAAGGGCCGTTCAGCGGGTCAGCAGGGGCAGTCGTCCCCCCATCCCCCAGCGGGCTTAGTTTAAAGCCCGGTGGAGCAGGTCAGCCAGCCTGGCTGAGAGGAGCCTCCTCCCCAGGGGAGAGAGGTGGAGGCCATCTCTTCCCAGAGCTCGCTGCCTCTCGCCAAAGAGCGGGCTGTGGATACATCGCCGGAGAAGGAAGTCGGGGAAGATCAAGAGCATATTAAGAGGAGACTGGGTTGGATATCAACAGAAATAGATACTTGTCTTTCTCAGGAACTGTCAGAAAAACCGCTCCCCTTCTGACCGTGTCTGCTTGTTTCTCGAGGCCCGGGCTCTTGGCAGACACGGATTTAATAGCACGGCTCATCCTGAAAAGAAGCGACTCAAGAGAATAAAAACAAAACACTCCTACTGCCTCCTCTTGATTGCCTCTTACAGATTTTCCTTAGGGACCTGCGTTCAAAAGCTTGTCTAACTCTGTCCTAACTACATAGTTGGTCCAATAAAAGATACCACCCTAAGAAATCCTTGCCTCTCATATGTAGAGCCTCCTGTGTAACAAGACCCTAATCCTAGTTAGGACTTCTAGGCACCAAACTTGCTGATCTAAAGCCTTCCAAAAATCATGAGCACAGCCCAAAATAAACCATGAGCTATTTTTTAAGATGTAAATGTTGGGTTAATTTTGTGTTCTGGTTTCACACCCCCATGGGTGTAAACACTATGGTTTAGAAACTTACTACTTTTATTGAAGCAAAAACCAAGATTCTCACATAATGACTGGACCCTAGCAGCAAACATCCACAAAAAAAATTTGGGAGACAATACAATGACAATCAGGGAGAGGACAAGGGGGAAGGAAAAAAAAAGGAAGCGGATTCCTCTGGACTAAAAATCTGAACATCTCAGACCTCAAAATAATTCAACCAGTTATTGACAGCTCCCTTTTAATGCCATGCCATGTACCTTTTGTCTGCAAAACTAATCTTTCCTTACAGGGTTTTATTAAATCACAATAGAATAGACTTTTCATTAGGTAGGAAGAGCAGCAAGCATAAACATGCTTTATGAGATCGAGGATGCCGTCGTTCCCAGTGCAGAACAGCACACAGAGCCAGGCCCTTTGTGTTTTGTTTTTTTAAACACATGCCTTTGCAACAGCTTCCTAACACTCATTTGGGACAGGATGTGGGGATGGCTGTATGCAGGAGAGAGAAACCACTGCAAGGCTGCTGCCGTTCCTTGCCCAGCCATAGCGCCAGAGGACCCCCAGGCACTCTGCGCGCATTGGTGACCGTGGCTGCAGCTCCCGGAGGGCACTTGGGCCCCGTTACTCGAGGACAGAGGGACAGCTGGGCCAGGGCAGCTCAGGTTCACGTAGGGAGCCTGCAGCAGAGCCTGGGAAGCGACACGTCGCTCCCCCTGGGCCCAACCCAGTGCTCAAACCAGAGCCCTTCCACGTCCCCTCCACTCCCACCAGTCACCCCTCTAAACCACCCGGTACACTTCAGCCTACAGACTCACCTGTAGCCGGCATCAGGTTTCTGCTAGTCTGGGTGGTGGCCTACAGCAGCTTCAACTGTGCCGGTCACTCAGGCTGCGCTTAGGAAGAAGCAAGCGGCTGTAGTACGGCCTTGCCGGACGTCAGAGCAAATACCCGCTCCCCTCTGGCGTCTTCGCAGCCGTGGCTAGCTAGCAGGAAACCTGCACCCACCTAAAGCAAGGCTTGGGGGCGGCCGCTGCCTTGTGTTCACTTGAAGCTCAGTGACAGCCGGAGGGACAAAACTCAGGTCTTCCTGCTGCTCGGCCGAAGGAAGAGCAGTACAGGGTGCATGACACACAGGAGGGACATTCTGAATAACCCCGCCCCCCAAGAGCCATCTGTTTGCTGAAACTCAGATAAAAAGCTTGTTTAAGGCACAGTGGAAAACATGCTTTGTTGAAGGCTAAAAGGGCTGTAAAGTGCTGAGGATCCGGCTGCACTGATACCACGGGAGGCCTAGGTTTCCATGGGAATGGAGCGTGTATTTAGTTCGAAGAGCAGAGCCAGCGGACTCGCAGCTTGCCACGTCTGACCTGCTGCCAGGGGCAGGAAAGGAAGTCTCTGTGCCCACCAGCCTGGAGAAGCCCCCATCTGCTGAGGCTGGGCCGAAGTGCCCTTCTGCTTGCAGCAGGGATACGGGCTCCAGGTGCTCACGCGGCAGGAGCTCAATCCACGTCTTCTGCCTCTGACTTCCACGTGCCTCCCGAGTGAGGCGCGATCCATGCAACGATTAAATAAGACAATGCAAGAGCAAGACACCAAGTCCTCTACCAACGGGCCAGTCAGCCCTGGGGAAAACTCTCCTAGCATCTGTAAGACGCTGCAACACCCGCTGGGATGATGCTCAGCCCTGCGCCTACGCAGAGGGACATCCGATTTAAATTAGCAGCGCGACACCCAGTGCGGGCTAACTCCCAGAATAGTCACCCAGCTTCTCAGGCAGGCGTAGAGCTTCTCAAGCTGATCTAAAGCTCTCATGGGCTCCATCTTCCTGAGCTCTGATCACACCTTTGGCCACAGCATAGGCAGACCTTTCTCCTGCCCAGAAGCGCCTGCAATATAAACAGGCTAATAGGGGGAAGCAGGTGCTCAGAGAGATGAAGGGACTGGAACAAACGCACACGCAGCAAGTCAATGAGCCAAGCTGGGATTCAAAGCCAGGTTTCAGGACTCGCAGCGCAGCGCCCAAGCTACAAGGCTGCAGAGCCAGACCTCTAGCAGGCCAGGTTGCTCCTTTAAACCACTCACATGGCAGAGTGGAAAGACAGCTCTGGGGAATCAGGGATGGCAAAGACCTTGGCATTGGTGCTGCTCCCAATTCCCCTATGGTGCCAGGCCACCGTCTCAGGCGGTGCCACTCTCCTGAGGGGCAGCTGGAGCGGTCACGCAAGCAGTACATGAGGGGTCTGCTGTTTCTCAGGAATGGTACAAAAAAGCCAGACTCCTTCCTGGTCCGAGCCAAGCAGGTTTCCTAGAATTCAAGGATAAAATAGGAATCCCCTTTGTCATAATGGGGCCTCTGACGCATGCGATTTGCTGCAGTTCTAGCTGGGAGGGCATTTGCCAGCCAGACCAATAATTAAACAGACATCGCCAGGGACCCCGTTCCATGTACGCAAACTCTAGAGGCGTCAGCAACAGCAAAGCATTTTGGAAGCAAATTAGAGAAGGGATTAGCCAAATGCTTAAATAAAATCCCCTCACACGTGAAGCACCTTCAGAAAGCTGAGGGGTCTCCCAATCATTATTACCTGCCTCTTCCCAGAACTTTCAGCAAACTAATTATGGGGAGGACAGAAAAAGACCTGCCCTGTTTTGGACAGAGTCACGTGCAACCAGATCAGGACACATGGACAATCTAGCAGGGTGACAGAACAGCTCATGGTATCATCCCCACCCTTTGGAACCAGCCCTTAAAACAGCTTGTGCACTAAGAGGAGCTATTTTACTCCTGCCACAGTCCCACTTATAAAGACGTGGCTGCAGTAAAGTAGGGTCACAAGAAGCTTCAGACAGGGAGTGACACCTAGAAGCACGATGGGCTCATGGCTGGGTACTGCCCTGAGACTCGGGAGACCTGGGTTCCAGTTCCAGTTCTGCCACTGAGTTGCTAAACACCCATGGGCATGTCACTTCACCTCTCTGTTGCCTTTTTTGGTGGGGGGGAGGTGCGCATGCGTGCATTAGCTTGCAGACCTATGGGGCTCTAACTAGATGCACGTACAGTGTTCATCCACATCAGGGTCCAGATCTCAGTAGGGACCCCGAAGCACTATGGTGAGACAAATCCATAACAAAGCAGCATAATGACTACTGCTAGCTTTAAGATACTTTGCTTGTGTGCACACATACTCAGGGCCTAACCATAGCTCTCTGAGTGCTCTTCAGAGCCAAACTTGCTTTTAAAGGCGTCTGCCTTGCTTGTAAGAGGTGAAGAGTCATTTGACCTGACACACGCAGTGAGAAGCTTGAAGCCAGCCAGAAAGGAGATGTGTAAAACCTCAGGTCAAATATCACAGCAATTGGTGATCACTTTTAGAAGCCCAGAGCTTCAGAGAGACATGGAATAACATAGAATCATAGAAGTGGGGTCGAAGGGACCTTGTAGGTCTTCAAGTCCGACCCCTGCTTGGGCAGGAGAAAAACTGGACTCAAATGACTCCAGCCAGGTAGGCATCAAGTCTCCTCTTAAAGACCCCAGGGTAGGAGCCAGCACCACTTCCCTTGGAAGTTGGTTTCAGATCCTGGCCGCTCCGACTGTGAAGTAGTTCTTACGGATGTCTAATCTAAACCTCCTCTCCAACAACTTGTGGCCGTTATTCCTTGCGCCAGGGGGTGCTTGGGGAAACAAGGTCTCGCCCAAACCCTTCTGGTCCCCCCTAGTGAGTTTATAGACAGTCACCAGGTCCCCCCTCAGCCTTCGCTTGCGAAGGCTGAACAGGTTCAGGTCCCGCAGTCTCATTATAGGGTCTGCCCTGCTGCCCCCTGATCATGTGGGCGGCCCTCCTCTGGACCCTCTCCATGTTGTCCACATCCCTCCTGAAATGGGGCGCCCAGAACCAGACGCAGTACTCCAGCTGTGGCCTGACCAGTGCCGCATAGAGGGGGAGGGTCACTTCCCTGGACCTGCTCGAGATGCATCTGTGGATGCACGACAAGGTGCGGTTAGCCCTGCCAGCCGTGACCTCGCATTGTCGGCCCATGTTCATCTGGGAGTCAATAATGACTCCACGATCCCTTTCCGCCTCCATGCTCTCAAGAAGGGAGTTTCCCATCTTATAAGTGTGCTGCTGGTTACTACTGCCCACGTGCAGCACCCTGCACTTGTCAGTATTGAAACGCATACTGTTTATGTCAGCCCACTCCTGTAACCTATCCAGGTCTTGCTGCAGTCTTTCCCTCCCTACTAGCGTGCTCACCTCACCCTAAATCTTGGTATCATCAGCAAATTTAAACAGGTTGCATTTCACCCCGTCGTCCAAATCTCTGATAAAGAGATTGAACAGCGCAGGTCCCAGGACCGAGCCCTGGGGGACTCCACTGCCCACTTCCCCCCAGGTCAAATATGACCCGTCCACCCCACCCCCGAGTGCGACCCTTGAGCCAATCTGCAATCCATCCGACTGTGTAGGCATCAGTGCCACAGTCACTTAGTTTTTTAATGAGGATGGGGTGGGAGACGGTGTCAAGGGCCTTGCTGAAGTCTAGAAAGACGACGTCCACGGCAACACCTGCATCCAATGCCTTTGTGACCTGATCGTAAAAGGCAATCAGGTTGGTCTGACGTCACCTGCCCCTAATGAAACCGTGCTGGTTGCCCTTGAGCATCTTCCCTGAGGCCGGCCCATCGCAGATGTGCTCCTTGAGGATCTTCTCAAAGAGTTTCCCAAGGATTGAGGTAAGACTGATGGGCCTATAGTTGCCCGGGTCCTCTCTCTTCCCTTTTTTAAAGATGGGGACCACGTTAGCTATCTTCCAGTCATCCGGCACCTGGCCCGAGCACCATGAGCGCCCGTAAAGCCGTGCCAAGGGCCCTGCAATAACCCCAGCTAGCTCCCTCAACACCCTGGGGTGGAGAGCATCTGGACCCACTGACTTGAACACGTCCAGCCCCTCCAGAAGCTCTCTAACCCGGTCCTCCCCAACCTGAGGTCTGGAGGCATTCCCCTCGAGTCCGTCTGGCATCACAGCGGGGAAGTCCCGGTCCCTGTACAAGAAAACGGACATGGAGAATTGGTTAAAGAGTTCCGCTTTCTCCTCTGGCGCAACCACCAGACTGCCCAGCGTACTTTGCAGGGGCCCCACATTACCTTCTTCATCCTCCCTATGTATTTGAAAAAGGACTTTTTATTATCTTTGATCTTGGACGCTCGTCCTAGCTCTATGTCCACCTTATCTTTCCTGACAGCCCCCTACAGGCCCGAGCAGAGGAGGTATACTCCTCTTTGGAGATAGCACCCCCTTCTACCAGGTGTACACCGCCTTTTTGGCAAGCAGGCATTCCCGGACACCCTTGGGGAGCCAGGGGGGCTTTCGGGCACTCTTGCCCCCCTTGCATCTTGTTGGGATGGACTCCCCTTGGGCCCTGAGTATCGTCTCCTTAAGGAACAACCATCCTGAACACCGAGGTCCCCTGCCCTCAAGGACCCCAGCGCCTCTCCCACTGATCTCCTCAACTCGTTGAAGTCGGCCCTCTTGAAGTCTAGGGCTACCGTCTTGCTGCAGGCCCTTGACACCCTGCGCTGGATGGTGAACTCCAGCAAGCGATGATCGCTATCGCCCGGGTGGTCGAGGACCTGGAGGCCCCTGACCAGGTCATCGCCTGTGGCCAGGACCAGGTCCAACAGGGCGTTTCCTCTGGTGGGACCGTGCACCTCCTGCATTAAGTGGAGGTCCTGTATCTCAGCCAGGAACCTCCTGGGACGGCCCGTCCTGGCTGACTGCTCCTCCCAGCAGGTGTCTGGGTAATTTAAATCACCCATGACAACTTGCCTTAAGTGCCTCTGCAAGCTGGCCCGAAAATTCCCGGTCCAGCTCCTCCCCTTGGCTGGGGGGTCTGCAGTAGACCCCCACCGTTAGATCCCTCTCCCCACGGCCCCCTTGTATCTTGACCCAGAGCACTCCCGCTTGCCCCTCTGACCCCGTTCTGCTGGCAGAGGATGTGTCGCCCACCCCCACTTTCCTCCCTTCTCTGTCCCGCCTGCGAAGCCTACAGCCCCTAAAGCTAACTGCCCAGTCCTGGGACGAATCCCACCACACTTCTGTAAGCCCTGTTATGTCTGGGTCTGAACTGGCTCTTCTGAGGGCGAGTTCCTCCTGTTTGTTCCCCATACTACGAGCATTGGCATATAGGCATTTAAGGCCTTGCCTAGCTGCACGGTTCACCCCCCGATTTGGGAGACTGTCCGGACCCGTTTCTTACCTGGGCACTCCTTGCATTCGTCACCTGTCTTGCTGGGGTGGTGTCCCCTCGTCTTCCTGCCTCCTCCCCCGGCGAGGCTAGTTTAAAGCTCGCGGTACGAGATCAGCCAACCTGGAAGAGAAGACACGGTTGCCTTTAGGAGAGAGGTGAAGCCCATCCCCCCCCAGCAAGTCCCCCGCCCGAAAGCATGGGGCATTATCTAGGAACCCAAGGCCTGCTGACTGCGTAAGCGCCGGTTGACCTCGCCCACGCCGGCCTCATCGATGCACGCTCGCAGCTGAGATTTCTAGCGGGATTCCTGCGTGCTCCGTTATCAGCTCAAAAGCTATTGCACGGCAGTTGTCAGTAGGTGTCAGCTCCTGTTTTTTGGTCTTGGCCCAGATATCGAGACAGACTGAGCCCTGGAGATAAGGATTCAGCACTGGGCTTGCACAGGGAAGGAGGGAAGCAAGATGTCACCCTTCAGTCTATACCAGGGCTAGAGGGAAAAGCACAAAGTAGGAGGAGCAGGAGATGAGTCCAAGCTGCTTGGTCATCCATCGTTTAGCATCTGTGCTCCTGAAAGGGGGCTTCACTTGGGTTCCTTTTTCTCTCTGCAAGTGTAAATGCAAGTAAGCTGGAATTGCTACACGGCAAGTGTGTCCAGCCCAAGACCTCTAAATCCAGAAGTGCCTGACTCTAGAGCTTGAGCTAAATGACCTGGGCTGGGATTTTTAAATGGGAAAGACCTGTTGCTTCAGTGCCCTTTTGGCGCTTCTGAAGATGCCAGCCCAGGTCTGAGTCTGGCAGCAATACGAGATACAAACCTGTTTATGTGCTCCAGCCTCAAGAGAGGGACAAGGACGCAGCTTGATGTGTGGACAAAGGGGCTTCTGAGACCTTCAAGTGCTGCTACGGCAACCTTACAGCTACTAGTCTCCAAAAAATCCCAGGCAGTTTTGAATGGGCGGTTCAAGGCTCCCAGGCCCTGTCCGTATAGAGCAGGTGCCCAGTGACACGTCAGGACATAGCAGACAACTCTTTCACCCCCCAAAAACAGCTGTGCCAAGCATTTTACAAATGCTGGTCACAGCCTCTTGGAGCAAGGCTTAAGCTTGGGTACAGACTAGCCGCTGTAACCAACTCATTTCCCCCCAGCGCGCCAGAAAACCACAAACATTGCAGCTGCCATTCCTAAACCCAGCTCCTGCGCCATGCCACATGCAGGCAAGTTAGCAAAATATGCTTCAGTTCAGCACCTGGGAGTCTGCAGGTCCTGCAGGACAGGTCTCCCTTATTGCTCTAGACCAGAGATTCTCAACCAGGGTGCCGCAGCACCCTGCAGGGCTTTGAGAGCTTCTCAAGGGTGCCACGGGGTGCTACACAACGTTAGCACCCTTAGGTTTACCAACATGATTCACAAGACAAACCCAGAGATTTAAAATAGAAATCCACTGCTGTGGTCTTTTGGGGTTCTTTGGCTACAGAAAAACTGCTCTACTATTGTCCTATAGGCACAAAGAAGAGCAAAAACAAAGAGCTGGCACTTTCCAAGGCATGCCTTGAGTCTAAAGAGGTTGAGAACCACTGCTGCAGGCTGCCCGTGGTCTGCAGAGGCCTGAAGAAAACAAAGGACCGAGTTCTGGTTTAGTGATGATCATTATTTTTGCTGTGGGGAGAGAACAGGAGATGCATGCCATTTGATCAGATAGAAACAGGAGAAAGGGACAGGAACAGTGACTGAGCCATCGCACTTGCTTGTCTCTATTTTGGGGAGGATTTTCAGTGACGTTAAACATTTCCCTGTGGGTCTGAGGGCTCGGTGACATAGAAGGACACATTCAGAGCGAGCTCCCTCTTCGGGGGACTCCCCAGCTTGAAGAGTCCACTTTCAGGTTCCTCCTTTCTTTCTTTCTTTCCCTCTCTCCCTGGCTTAGGGTAGCACAAGGCACAATGGAAGCTTTTGTTTGCACCCCGCATAGCTGCGTGGGATTGTGGCTCAGCACTGGGGCGAGGACAAGAACCGCCACCGTGCGAGTCCCCAGCCACTGAAGAGGAGCTGGAAAGGCCACGTACCTTCCTCTGAGGCTGAAGTTGCCTTTTCAGTCTCTCCTTGGTCCCCTTTCTGCGTTTCATAAGCAAAGCATCGTTGTGATAATGGCAATGCAACTAGATATTCCCTACCGGGCAAGGCCTTGTTCACAGCTGTAACAAATGCAGGGCAGTACGACCTCCTCTGCCGACACCAACTGAAACGCACAGAGATGCAGGTTCCAACAAGGCCTTGGAGCTGGAGTTAAACCACTTCTTTTCCATAAAGCACCGAGTGGTGTCTGCAAGGCCAACGGAGGACCATAACGCCCCTCCCCAGGCATCCTAAATGATTCCTGGTTTTGTGATGCATGCAACATTCACCTTTGCACTGGGGGTGCTTAATTTGCCACCTGTTGAAGCAATGGCAAAACTCCCACTACCCCAGCCTGAATACACGTGCCCATTGTCACCTGCTGTCAGACTCCAAGGCAGCCTGTCATACTGTACCTGGGGAACTGAGGCACAGCCCCATCTGCACGCTCAGCCCTCCTGCCAAAGCCGCAGCCCTTGGCAAACTTTGCATCTTGGGTCTTCCCTCAACCTTGAAGATCAAATGCAAGCTTTGATGAGTCTGGGACAGAAGAAAGGCCCAACATTAAGCAAGTTCCATCAGGAATGACCCATTCCCCATGACTTGCATCAGGTTAGAGAGGCAGCATGGTCTAAGGGGTAGGGCACTGGAACGGGGGTCGGGAGATCTGGGTTTTTACCCCACCTGCTACCTGACTGGATATGACATCTCAGGAGCATCAATCAGCATGCCCCACAGCATTTCTCCTCCCACCCTTTGGACTGGAAGCACTTTGGGCTGGGAGTGGCTCTCAGCGTGCGCACAGGGTTTGGATCGAGATAAAGCCCCACAGCTGCATTGCAACACAAAGGGGAGGAGGACTGATGATCTTACCGCTGTGGGTGGTACGGAGCTGGTGGGCCTTACTTCTAGCGGGGAACAGACAGGCTGCGAGCAGGGGTTGGTGACAGGGACAGCTGAGCCGGTGTTGAACTGGTTGAATGGGAAGAGCAGACAGTCCCCGAACACAGTCATCACAGTTTCGGAAACCACGGCCGAGACACCAGACCCGACGGGAAAGAACATCCTGAAGAGACACCTGGCTAAAGCTTGTAGCTACAACGCCTCTTGCCACGTGGCTTTCTGTGTGCCCACCTTGCCGTGGTGTTGCCCATAACTGCAACAGCCTCGCCCCCTCCTCCATACCGCTGCCTCTATCGCAGGGTCAGACCCGAGCACTCGGGTCCTCGTGCCGTGGTCGATCTGTCTATCGGGCATCATTCACCTTTGCCATCGTGCTGTGGAAGGCATTCATCCCAGTGCCTCTTCCCCCGTCATAGCCGAGCCCCGCAACCCAGAAGTACGAGTGAAATAAAAAAAAACCCTCACTTGAAGCAAATCAAGCATAGTTCTGCTGCCTTTGGGCCACACAATAAAAGATAACGAGGTTACAATGCCTCCCCTGCAGCCATCATCTCAATGAATTTTAATGAACAATAAGCGCAAGGCCTATGCTGCCAGAGAAGCTATTACCCATGCAAGTGAGATTGGGTTTCTTTTTCTTCCATGTCTTCCTCTGGCACCTCCATACGTGCCTCAGGCTCCCGGGCTACACCCACAGGGAAGAGAAGTGAAGTAGGAAATGTGTACAATGGCACGGGTTCGCAGAAGAGATCTACCTACACCCTAACGAGGGATGAGTCACTGTTTCAAAAGCTTCCTTTTCCACTAGCAGGGCTATTTAAAGGCAGCTCTTGGCAGAGCAACATATGCAAGCTGATCAGGGCCACAGAAGACAGTAGTGGTGTATGTGACAGTGAATCACTCTTGTGAAACCAGTGACTAGGAAACCGCTGGCTCTTGGGGAGATGAATCAGAGAGATTGAGTCTTGCCCTTCTGCTTGTACACTGCCACAGGGCACGAGCGATGGGGGATGCCAGGACATACGTTGCCAAAGCAGGTAAAGAAGCCAAGGCCCAGGGAGCTAGAAAGGATGCTCACCTCTGCAGCGGAGTGGCACGGCATCCGGCAACGGGAGGAGGGCAGGGATCAGGACGGCTCTCAGACGGGGTCGATGAAGCTGCGCCACTGCTGAACTCGCAGGGCAAAGGGAGCACCAACTCCATGGTGTAAAGGCCTCTCTGCCTCCTCTTGTATCTAGCCTTTGATTTTCCTTGTCTCCTAGCTGCACATTACTCCTCGGGTCCACGATGGCGTTGGGTGCTCCCCCCTTGACTTCCGTCCCCTTCCCTCTGCTATTCATGTCACATTCAGCTTTGGATCGCCTTGTTGCCCCTCCTAGTCACCAAAATGGGCATTTGACCAGGGCTTCACACACTGCTGTCTCTGAGCTCCTGCTCTCCAGCACCTGCCTCGCCTCCTCCGTGTCACTCCACCCTCTTGCTCCTCTCTTCAAAATCCTGCCTGCCACGCCGCCCTCCATCTGCTCAACCTGCCTCCCACCCATCATCATCGGCTTTCACCAGCCCTCTGCCTCACAACAAAGCCTGGCTCACTAAAGCCCAAGTCCATGCTCTGTTTCCTCTGCCCTAAGCAAGTTCATGGAGCCAGCATAGGCCTTGGGCTGGAGGGTAGCCCCCTCCCAACTTTCTGTCTGGCCATATTCCCTGCTAAAGCACACCTATAGTTTCATAGTTGGTCGGGTCAGAAGGGACCTGAGCAGATCAACTAGTCCGACCCCCTGCCATGGCAGGAAAGAGTACTGGGGTCAAACAACCCCGGCTAGGTGATTGTCTAACCTTGTTTTAAAGCCCCCCAGGGTAGGAGCCAGCGCCACTTCTCTTGGAAGTTGGTCCCAGACCCTAGCCACCCTGACCCTGAAGTCGCACCTCCTGATATCTAATCTGAATTTACCCTCTGCCAGCTTGTGACCGTTATTCCTGGTCACTCCTGGCGGTGCTCGGGGGAACAGGGACTCCCCCAGTGCCTGCTGATCCCCCCTGACTAGTTTGTAACAGGCCACTAGATCCCCCTCAGCCTTCTCCTGTGGAGGCTGAACAGGTTCAGGTCCCGTCGCCTCTCCTCGTAGGACCTGCCCTGCTGCCCCCGATCATGCGAGTGGCCTCCTCTGGACCCTCTCCATGCTGCCCACGTCCCTCCTGAAGTGCGGCGCCCAGAACTGGACGCAGTCCTCCAGCTGTGGCCTGACCAGGGCCGCATAGAGGGGGAGGATCACCTCCCTGGACCTGCTCAAGGTGCATCTGCGGATGCACGACAAGGTGCGGTTGGCCTTCCTGACTACATCCCCACACTGCCGGCCCATGTTCATCTTGGCATCAGTGACGACCCCCAGACCCTTTTCTGCCTCTGCCCTGCCAAGAAGGGAGGTCCCCAGCCTGTAGGCATGGTGCCGGTTGTTCCTCCCAGGTGCAGCACTTTGCACTTGTCAGTGTTGAATCCCATCCTGTTCTCGTCCGCCCGCCCTTGTAACCTGTCTAGGTCCGATTGTAGCCTGTTCCTCCCTTACAGTGTGCCCACATCTCCCATCTTAGTGTCATCAGCAGATTTGAACAGGTGCTTTTTACCCCCTTGTCCAAGTCACTGATGAAGACATTGAACAGTGCGGGCCCGAGGACCGAGCCCTGCGGACCCCACTGCCCACATCCCTCCAGGTCAAACATGACCCGTCCACCACCGCTCTCTGGGTGCGGCCCTCCAGCCAGCTGGCGACACATCTGACTGTGTGGGTGTCGACACCACAGCCCCCAGTTTCTTAATGAGAACGGGGTGAGAGACAGTGTGGAAGGCCTCCTGAAAGTCCAGGAAGACGATGTCCACTGCTACCCCTGCATCTAAGGATTTGGTGACCTGGTCGCAGAAGGCCGCCAGGTTGGTCTGACAGGACCTGCCACTGATGAACCCGTGTTGGTTGCCCCTAAGCATGATCTCCCCTGCTGGCCCCTCGTGGATGTGTGCCAGCATAATTCTCTCAAAAAGTTTGCCCAGGACCGAGGTAAGACTAACTGGCCTATAGTTCCCCAGGTCCTCCTTCCTCCCCTTTTTGAAGATGGGAACCTCGTTGGCCTCTTCCAGTCCTCTGGCACCACACCAGAGCCCCACGAGCGCTCGTACAGCCGGGCCAGGGGTCCCGCAATGACCGCAGCCAATTCCCTCAGCGCTCGGGGGTGGAGACCGTCCGGACCCGCTGATTTGAACACGTCCAGCCCCCCCAGACGCTCCCTGACTAGATCCTGCCTGACCTTGGGCCTGGGTGCGCCTCCCCTGGGGCCTGAGGGGGGCCCGGTGGGGGGCTGATCCAGTCCCTGCTCAGGAAGATGGAGGCAAAAAATTTGTTAAATAGGTTAGCTTTGTCGTCTGGTGTGACGACCAAATTTCCCAGCTTGTCCTGCAGGGGCCCCACATTATGCAGTACTTTCTTTTTGCCCCCTATGCATTTAAAAAAGGACTTCTTGTTGTCCTGGATCCGGGAAGCTAGTCCCAGTCCCATCTCTGCCTTGGCCTCCCTGACTGCCCCCCTACACCTCCGAGCAACCGCAGTATAGTCATCCCTGGTGATGGCACCTCTTTTTCATTGGGTGTGCGCCTCCCTTTTAGCTAAGAGACATTCCCGGATGCTTTTGGTGAGCCGTGGGGACTTGTGTGCCCTCCTGCTCTCTTTGATCCGCATTGGGATTACCTCCCTTTGGGCTTGGAGGATCGTCTCCTTGAGGAGCGACCACTCTCCTTGGACACCCGGCTCCCCTCCCCTCCGGGACCCCAGCGCTTCCCCAACTATCCTCCTTAGCTCAGTGAAGTCGGCCCTCCTGAAATCTAGGGCTGCTACCTCGCTGCTGGCCTTTGCCACCTTGCGCTGGATGGTGACTCCCAGCAGGCGATGATCGCTGTCGCCCGGGCGGTCGAGCACCCACAGCCCCCGCACCAGGTCATCGCCCGTGGCCAGCACCAGGTCCAGCAAGGCGTCTCCCCCGGTGGGGCTGTGCACCTCCTGGGTTAGATGGAGGTCCTGCATTTGGGCTAGGGACCTACGTGAGCGGTCAGACCTGGGTAACTGCTCTTCCCAGCAGATGTCTGGAAAGTTCAGGTCCCCCGTGACTACCGCATCCCTAGACTTCACTGCCTCCGTGACTTAAGGCATGACTTAAGCATTCTTGGTCTAGCTCTTCCCCGCGGTCGGGAGGTCTGTAGCAGACCCCCACCCTTAAGTCTCTTTCCCCTCGACCCCCTCGTATCCTAACCCAGAGCACTTCCGTGTGCCCCTCCTCTGACCCTGCGCTACCTGGGGAGGATGGGCATTCCTCCCTAATGCAGAGCGCCACACCCCGCCTGTCCCCCCTGTCCCGTCCCTCCCGTACAGCCGACAGCCCTTGACATTCCCCGCCAGTCGTGCGTTGGGTCCCACCACGCTTCAGTGAGCCCCACTATGTCCGGGTTGGTGGCAGCCAGCAGGCGGGCGAGTTCCTCCTGCTTGTTTCCCAAACTACGAACGTTTGTGTAGAGGGCATCCCTCTTCTCACGGGGATCCACTCCCACAGTCTCACTTGCCTTCGGTGCCCTCATAAAACCGTGTCCCCTCCCTCTGTTCAGGAATCTGCTGGCTCTCTCAGCCTGGCAAGACCCTTCCCCCCGCTCTCCCTATCCTCACTTCTTGTTATTCGCCATCTCTAATTTCACCCCACTCCCTCCAGTGACTCGCCCTGTCCCATACCCTTGCCACACTGGGTCCCTTCTACTCCTGACACAAGGACACTCAGGTCTCTCTTTCCTAAAAGCCCCCTTTGACCCCGAGTTTCAAGTTCCACCACGCCTCCCTTCGCAGACCGTCTCCTCTAAAGCCATGGTCTTCTGCCACTCACCCAGGATGGATCAGTCCTCAGTCCCAAACACGCATGCTGGACACCACTACCACCTCCACTTCCACACCCCCTCAGGACCATGACACAAAGCACGTGGAGGCCAAGGGTTTCTGTCCCTTTCAGAAAAGAGTCCGCCTGGAACAACTCTCTGACCCCCACAGACAGAGAAACACCAAAGGGGAGAAATTTTTTTTTCTTTAATGTATTTTCTGTATTCCAAGCCAAATTGGCCAAATCAGTTCCAAATCCATGAGTTGGTCCAGAACGAGAAGTGGCCCTGCTACCAGCAAACGTCCTCCACCCCCACCTGGGGCTTCAGATGTTCCCAAATCCTTTGGCAGGCATCCTACTTGCAGGCTAAGCCCAGAGGGTTGGGGTTCGAATGCCCCTGGGTTTCACTTGCCCTCGGCCCTAAGGCGCCAGGAGCAAGCTAGGGAGGAGTCGCCCTTGTCCGTAAAGTGGGCATAAAGCCAAGGGTAACTCTGCATTACCTACACGGGTACTGTGCCATGCCAGCGGAGGAGCACAACTAGGAAGCCCTTGTAGTGATCACGGTACTTCCCCTAGGCAAGCACAGATTATACTTGGTCTGAGCCTACAAGAGGCCAAGTGGAGAGAAGAGCCTTCCACAAGCTTGGAGAAAGGCACAGCACGCAGGGGCTTACCTTACCTATTGCTGCTAATTTAGCCTGATAAAGGGCGACTCCTCCAGTCTGTGATGCTTTCTTGCCCCCTTTCTTATGTCCACGGCAGGGCCCACGGAGTTGAACAGAAAGGATTCAGCTTATCACGCTTGAATGGAACCTAATTAGGAAATAATTGCTGCCCACATTAAAACAACATCCAATAGCTGAAAGCTTCCTTTGCCTTACCTGACTTAAAGCCCACCCAGGCTGGAGAGCAAAGATGGAAAGCACCAACTGTTGCTTTAAGAATGAGATCCTAACTGCCTAATGGCTTGTGCAATTGGCTTCCCTCTTTACTTTGCAAATGGTTTGACAAATGGGTACTTAAGAGACCACAACTTGTTTTCAAAAGTCATTTAGAATTAGAGGGGCTGAATAAATGCTCATTTGTCAGAATGCTTCAGAAACATGGCAGCCTGCTAATTCATCATTTCCAACCAAAGCTGAGCAGCACATTGATAAAATACTGCGCTGTATCTAGCGGCATATCTCCAGCCAACTCCCCAGGTGCCCTGATAACCATTCCCTGCAGCAAGGGTTAGAGCTTGGCAGGCTCCGAATTATTCCCCAAATGAACAGTTTGTAAATATGCATGCAGTTCTACAGTGTTAAGTAGTCTTTATTATTATTTATAATTGCACACTGCCTCCCCTTTATTTGTTATCAAAATGCACTCCGCTAAGTGTGTGGGATGCTTTTTCCAAGCTCGGCACACAATTGTACACAGCTATGTTTACACAGAGTCAATTCAACGCTGTTCCCACAATGGGCCTGTTAAAGGTACACAGCCATTTAGGTGCAGAAACGAGAGTGCACAAACAAACACTAGGTGTGCATGCCCACACACATGCACAGACACAAGCACATTTGTAAGCGTGAGATGTGCACCTAATTAAAAATCTGTCCACACCCACCCAGAACAGAGCCGATATCTTCCATATAATCCAGCTGAGTGGTTTCCCAGCCCAACGAGGGAGAAACAGATTGTTTCTTTATTTTTTTGGTAATTACTGGTACCTCAAGCTTGGTCTCGCTCAAGTAGTTTACAAGAGGGAGAAGGATGTGGTCCAAATGTAATTACAGTGCACACAGTGCAAATACTGTGGCCCAGAGGGGAAATTACAGTCAAAGATTTCTTCCCTCCACTTAATGAAGCCAAAAAAAAAAAAAAAAAATCAAACCAGGAAATTGTTTCCTGGGTGAAAGGGGAACCTGAAAGTCCTGAAAAGTTATCCCAGGAGATGGATGGGCAGGTTTTGCTGTACATGCCATCAAGGATTGCCACTTGTCTCCACTCTGCTGGAAGATGTGCAGCATCCTGTAGCACAGCCCACACTGAATTCCAGCCAGACCCAAATGAGGCTTCCTGGGCTGGGAAAAGAAACCAGAAAACCAGCCTCTGAAAGTCCCTACTCCACAATAAGCATTTGTGCCAGAAGGGAAGCATAGGTCTGAACACAGACATTTATACAGGGCAGACGGACATTGGAAAATCTGAAGTCAGCCCTGATCTCAGCGTGATTTCAGGGGGATGTCAGGCACGACTCACCATCTGCAGGCCCTGGCAGCGATATCACTGCCTACTACTGTGAGCTGTTCAAAGGGCTCACGTTACTTGTCATCTGTACTGACTACAGCAGCATGATCTTCACACACAGGCTCATCCTCTGCAACATAAGTATTTGTCAAGGCCGTGGTTGATAGAGGAAGAGCCTGGCAGTGGCATTAGGGAAAAAAGGAGGGGAGGGAAGGTTTCTGAAAGTATTCATTCAAGTTCAGCAATTAATCTCACCCTCCATGCAGCTGCCTTCTGCTGAGGCCAGAACAGTCAAGTTTTCTGAGCATGAATACTTGAAAAAGGAACATTTTAACTATAACTCTTTGCACAACAGTTGTATTCAAATGCCAAGGGATGCAGGCTCATTACAGAAATCACTTGATAACCTTCTTGTGACTTTTCATACAGCCAGCATAGGAATAGCGTGTAAAGATGTACGATTCCTATAAGGAAGATGCCTGTGCGTGACTTCTTTTAGTGTGAGGATGTTGTCACACGCCAACAAACACACGGTCCGTGACAGAAAGGGATCCATGTCCAATGGCATGGAAACCAAGATGATTGGAGACTCTTGATCTGCTGCAGCCATCATTGCCTTCATAGCCGCTGAAAAGGGGATTACACTTTTCTGCCCCGGGCCGCCATTGAGGTCTTCTTGGGTTGCTCTTAGTCAGGAACCTCCCACTCGACCTGGCTGCTACCTACCAGGAGCACGAAGCGCCCGATGGCCTTGCTCTCAGGATCACTGGAACACGTGAGCTTCTTCACCCCTACAAGGTAGTGACCCCCGCAGAGGAAACGGACCCCCAAACCATTCTTAACGTATTCTTGGAAGTCTACGAGAGTATTGGCCTAACTCTAAACATCAGGAAAACATAAGTCCTTTACCAACCTGCTCCAAAAGAAGAAATGATCCCCCCCATTCAAATCACAGGAGAATTGCTGGAGAACGTGGATCACTTCGCCTATTTTGGAAGCCATCATTCATCAAGGGCAGACATCGACATGGAAATACAACACTGCTTGAAATGTTTGAGCGCAGCCTTTGGACATCTGAGTAAGAGAGTCTTCCTTGCTGCATTGAAGCTCTTGGTTTACCGAGCTATTGCCAATCCAGCTCTGCTGTATGGCTTGGAAATTTGGACCACATACAGAAGACATCTCAAGAGCTTGGAAAAGTACCACCAGCAGCGCCTTCATAAGATCCTTTGGATTAGCACAAACATCAGCGTCTTGGCCGAAGCAAATTCCAACAGTACTGAGGCCATGATCATGCAAAACCGACTTCGCTGGACAGGTCATGTTGTTTGCATGCCTGACTCCTGCCTTCCAAACAGCTGAAAGAAGGTCACTGAAGTAGCGGAGGGCAAAGAAAGTGCTTCAAAGATACTCTGAAGGCAAACATGAGGAGGTGTAACATTGACATCAACACTTGGGAAACCCTTGCACAGGACAGACCAAATGGGAGGAAGGCTCTTTGGGAGGGACCTCAAAACTTTGAAACAGCTCATTGACAGGCAGAAGAGGAAAAGGGGAACAGGTGAAAGAACATCAGAGCATCCAATGCAGCAACACAGTGCCCACCCCTCCTGGAAACACTTGTCCTCTCTGCAACAAGACACGTGGATCTAGAATTGGGCTATGGAGCCACCTGCGGACTCCATGTTAAGGTCCTTGGAAGGCTATCTTACTCGTGCACGAGTGATCGCCCATCATCAGTGTAAAACCCATCTCATCTTGCAGACTGAACGTATATGCTGCACTTAATTCGCAGCACTTGAGTTAACGTTAGTAGCATCTCATTCAACTCTTATTTCAACTCTAAATAGGATTAAACAACTTTATAAGGGTTTGGGTTCAGTCAATGGTGGCATTCAGATGTTCAAAGCAGTTTGTTTCCCTCTGTTGAATGCTACTTTGCAATGACGTCTATCAGTGAATACAAACCATAGAGTCACAGAATCACTGAGTCGGGAGGGACCTAGACAGATCATCGAGTCCGACCCCCGCCATGGGCAGGAAGGAGCACTGGGGGTGGAGGGGTCATAAGACCCCAGCCAGGTGCCTGTCCACTCTCCTCTTGAAGATCCCCAGGGAAGGTGAGAGCACCACCTCTCTGGGAGCCTGTTCCAGGCTCTGGCCACCCTGACAGTGAAGTCGTTCTTCCTAATATCTAACCTAAACCTCGCCTCCCTCAGCTTGTGGCCATTGTTCCTGGTGACTCCAAGGGGGGCCCTGGGGAACAGACTTTCCCCGAGTCCCTGCTGCTGGCCCGATAAGGTTGCAGGCAGCCACAAGATCCCCCTCAGTCTCCTCTTGCAGAGACTAAGGAGATTCAGGTCCCTCAGCCTCTCCTCATAGGGCTGGCCATGGAGGCCCCAACCATGTGCGTGGCCTTCTCTGGACCCTCTCCAGGGTCTCCACGTCCCTCTTGAAGTGCGGCGCCCAGGACTGGACACAGGACTCCAGCTGCGGCCTGACCAGTGCTGCACAGAGGGGCAGCAAGACCTCTCTGGACCTGTCAGTGATGCCCCTGTTGATGCAGGACAGGCTGCAGTCGGCTCTGCCTATTGCTTCGTCGCACTGGCGACTCACATTCATCCTGGAGTCAATCCTGACTCCCAGATCCCTCTCTGCCTCTGTGCTGCCGAGAGGGGCAGCCCCTAACCTATAACCATAACGCTGGTTCCCTCTCCCCAGGTGCAGCACCCTGCACTTGTCCTTGTCAAACCGCATCCTGTTCAGGTCCGCCCACTTCTCCAACCTGTCCAGGTCTGCCTGGATGCAGTCCCTGCCTGCCGGTGTAGTCACTTTCCCCCCCAGCTTGGTGTCATCAGTGAACTTGAACAGGGTGCTGTGAACTTGAACAGGGTGCTCTCCACACCCTCGTCCAGGTCCCTAATGAAGATGTTGAACAGCACCGGCCCCAGGACCGAGCGCTGGGGGACTCCACTGCCCACACCCCCCAGGTCGACATCGACCCGTCCACCACCACCCTCTGGGGGCGCCCCTGGAGCCAGTTTGCCACCCGTGTGACCGTGCGTTCGTCCATGCCGCAGCCCCTCAGCTTGCCCACTAGAATTGGGGGGGACACGGTGTCGAAGCCTTCTGGAAGTCCAAGAAGACGACATCGACTTCCTCCTTCACATCTAAGCTCTTTGTTACCTGGTCATAGAAAGAGACCGGGTTAGTTGGGCAGGATCGGCCTGGCACGAACCCCATTGCCAGTGGACAGGAACACGAAGGCACAGAGTTTTTTTGAAGAGTCCTGCCTTCTCTCGCGCCTCCGACTCCAGCTGCCCTGCCCTGCCCTGCCCTGCCCCGTAGGGGTCCAGTGTTACCCCGAGACTTCTTGCTCCCTATATACTTGAACAAGGACTTTTTGTTCTCCTTAATCCCGGAAGCTAATCTAAGCTCCAGTGCTGCTTTAGCCTCCCTCACCAAATCCCTACAAGCTCGGGTCAGGGAGGTGTACTTCTCCTTTGTCCCTGCCCCCTGCTTCCACTGCCAGTATGCTTTTTTCTTTGCCCTCAGGCCAGCCTGGATATCCGCGCTCAGCCATGAAGGTTTCTTGGACCCTTTTCCCACCTTCCTGCGCAGAGGAAATGCGTCCTGCTGTGCCCCAAGGATAGCCTCCTTGAGGAGGGACCACCTTTCCTGGACCCCCGTACTAGCTACCCCCTGGGCTCCGAGTGCCTCCCTGCCTACTGCCCTGAGCACATCGAAGTTGGTTTTCCGAAAGTCAAGCATTTGCACTGTGCTAGTTCCCCTCCCCACCTTTCTCTGAATAGCAAACAGGATCATTTCATGATCACTGTCCCCCAGCCTCCCTTGTACTAGCACCTCCCGCACCAGGTCGTCCCCAGAGGCTAACACCAGATCCGGTATGGCGTTTTCCCTCCATGCCATCACAATGCAGTTGAAACCTGTAGGCTGCTGAGATCACTCCCTGTGAGACTACAACAGGTTCTTTGCTACCTATGAAACACGCCTAGCAAAACTGTGGGAGAGATCATGTTTCTCCATAAAAATAAGAAAGTGGTTTGTTTAGGCAGAGGATTGAAAACCGAGATGCTTTCAAAGCACAATGCAGGTAAGAAAGAATGCAAAAGTAAACTAGGGGAAGTAAGTGAAATGAATGGCTTGCTAGGCAATGCAACATTTGGGTCTGCTTTGAATGCTCCAGATGATGTGAAGATGACTCTCACACTGAAGGAAGCTTTTTAAAATCAGCAGAACAAGTCAGGTGGAAGATGAGTGTATACCGATGGCATCTGGCTAGTCACAGGATTAGCAGCTATTGTGGTTTCCCCAGTAGTGCTGATGGAAAAATGCTAATGCTTATGCTAAAGCATACAATGGAATTGGTTGGTTTGAGAGCTGAGCTTGCTTCTTCAAAGGTAACCTGGTAGCCGGCTATAGCAGCGTATCAAACTTAGCAGTTGCTCAGTTCAGAACTGCTACACAAGAAAGGCACTCAAAAGAGGACAGTGAGAAATCCTTGCTACTGCAGTTCTTAAGATCTAGCAGCACTTGTAGCAATCAAAAACACCCCCCAACTCCCAAGCTATTGTATTAACAAACCCTCTACACAGCTGCGCCTTCAAGCAGCATCTACACCGGAAGGTGCCGCAGGCAAGAGGAGCCTGCAAGTCTGTTAGCAGTGTCACAATTCTTGTTATTATTTGCTCTGCGGTAGCGCCTGGAGGCACCAGGCATCGATCAGGGTCCCATAATACAAGGTACGGCACAAACACAGACTGACAATGAGGTTTCACGTGGAACGTGTCATTACCGCGTGACATGTGAGCATTCCCTAATTAACCTCTGGGTTCCTGAGAGACTCCAGAGGAAGGATTTTCCCTTCCTCCTGCAGATAAAAGGATCCGAGGCTGCACTTCATCACGCTCAGATAACTCAGGGCTGCGTGGCAGAAATGAAGGCAGGGTCGGACTGCCCACGTGACGCTGCATCCCCCTCCCGTCTCCCCAAAGCCGGAAGAGGTGCCCTCCCGCACACCTAGTGTGAAAAGCTGGACCTGAACAGCTGCTGCCGGGTTTTCGGAGGTGGGACGTTCCATGCTCCTTCGTGCCCCCACTCGCCTCCTAACGGGTTGTGCAGGGCAAGCAAGCAGATGCCACCTGTCACAGGCGCCGGTAACATCCCGCATGTCACAGAATCGGGCCCGTGGACCCACACACAAGGGCTGATTCTGCGAGACGCGCTCAGACACACCCGGAGAAGATCCAAGTCGGGCTCCAAAAAGTCATTCCCCCAGCACTCAGCGCGCCCAGGATGGGTCGGATCCTGTAAATCAGCAGAGCTGCACCGATGCAGGTGCAGATGGCACTAGGCTAGTTTTTCCCCACCGAAGGAACTGCCCGCTGTGTTACCAAGGCAATACATATTCCTTGCCCTATGCTGCAGCACCAGCTGGTGGTTACCAAGAGCTGTTCAAACAAAATCCATCAGCGAAGGAGAAAGGAATTCATTACCCTTTTGGCTTCAAAAGAAAACACATCTTCGTAATTAATCCAAGCACATGCCCTCTCTTCCTATTCACTCCCATTTAAATAATCACAGAAGAGAAAAAAATGACAAGTTCCTTTTAAGAGAAGAAAAAAGAAATCACTGGTACTTAACAAGCATTTACACTTTATATATCCCTAATACTCCAGGGGCGACAAAGAGGGCAGATTTAATTATATGCAAACTCCACTAGATCAAGAGAAAATAGTTAAAATAGGAACCCCTCCCTCCAAAAAAGCCCCCTTTAATTCAATTTATTGAGCAGCATCTTTATTGCAACAAAAAAGGATTTCTAATAAAATGCAGCAAAACCTAAGGTTTCCACTTTACATGATTAAAAGCCATGTAATTAGAATGAGGGGAGACCCATAAACCTACCGGAGTGAGACATGCCATTCCGTTAACACAAGTCAACGCTTAAGCAGCGGGCGCTTCACATTTTAAAATCAAACACCTGGATGTCTACTGTGCAGCAAAAAGGAAAAACCACGTAAGGATCTCTCCTTTTGGAAAGACAGCCCAAAAGCACCATGGAGGGCACAGTGCATGTGTATTTACGGGGCCAGGTACTCAAGTTAGCGGGCAATTCGAGGCAGCATTCGAACCTGGCTGATTTGCTGGGTTATTGCCTCCACGATGGTCGGTGTAATGCCAACAGCAAAACAGACTGCTGTACACAAGAAACACAGGACAGAAAGAAACACAAGCAGTCCTTCTTTTCAGTTACAGGTCTCAGGACCCGGCTTACTCTCAGTGACCTTCTTCACTCGGAAATTTCTTGCTACACACACGACAGATGTGGCTCCAAAGGGTTAAACCTTTAATGCATTATCACATCCAGAAGGTTTTTCCATAACCTATTCCTAAATGCCCCTATTAGCAGGGAATATGTTTTCCATTTTAGTCTCATGACGTTAATTGATTTTCAAAGCCTTCCATGCTGATTCATATAACTCGTTTCATTAACAAACATTTGGAGGTTAATCGAGTTTATAACAATTAAGCAGTTCTAGGTAGATACCAATTTTATATTAGAACTTTAATAAAATTAAACATTTGGAAGTGTGAGAAAATGCAACTTACTACCCCACAGGCCAATATATTCTTGAAAGAAAGTTTTCTGTGAGTAAAGGAAAACACCTTAGAAACATGAAGCCGCAGAATCGGTTCCCACCGGAAGAGACTGAACAAGTTCTAACCGATGCAAGCAGAAAGGAAAAAATATATATAGGAATCCACATTCAACAACTTCAATACCTCCTTCAAAACCCCACACTTAGTATAATCCTATAAAAATAAAAACAAAATGTGAATTTTTATTTGGTTGGGTGGTAGGGTGCAAAGACACCTACTGCAATGAGGAGACTAACATTCAACATACACTTAAGGCCAATTTATCAGCATTCAGCACTGGCTGTAGTGCTGACCAGCATTCAAGTAGCTCCCTCGCAAATTCAAGGAGTCTACTCACCTTTGTAGGGTTACTCACTGCTTAAATGCGCCCAGGCTCAGGTCACCAGCCACTTAGCAGAGCCAGCAGCCGGCTGCTGGGAATTCACCAGAGCTCTTGGGAATTGCCTGCCAGGAAGGTATCCAGGTGTCTGTTCGGGGGTGAGATGGTGAGATTTCCTCTCTCCTACCAAGGAACAGTCTGGTCTCCTGCATTCTGCCTTCCACCTTGAAATGCAACATCAGTGACAACTCAACCATTAAAAAAAAAGTTAAAAAGTAATCCAATTTAGAGTAAATCCCAATATAAAACACTGCAGGCAACTCATTTGGAGTGAAGGTGCCATCGGCCTAATAAAAAGATGTCACAGCATATGGAGTAGTCACCTCCCGTGGTCCAAAAAACTGCAGCAACATGACGACGAACTCTGGACTATGCTGATAGGGAGACAGACTTAGTTTGCAAGGTGCAAAACTACTGCCCTTTGCAGCGACTCGTCCCTCCAGAACCAACCACAATACAACGTTCTGGTTTAATGAGCAGCATCTCTGGTTTTAAAAGTTAGGGATATGCTCCGAGATGGCATCTCACCAAGCACTGCTCATGCACTATGGACTTGATCCTACCGTACTGAAAACAATGGCAATTTGATTTCAGTCCAACAGACCTTTCATAACTTCTGTGTATGGCAAGTGTCCTTTGCACAGGACTACGAAATACTGATGAGAAATCCTCCCAGCATTTTCACAAGGTAAGAAAACATGGAGTTTTAAAGTGCCTAGCTGCTGTAGGGGACGGTAACTTTATAGGAAAAAAGCAATACATAATTTATGTTGCAAAATAGAGTACTTACAGTACTTTGTACTTTAATAGCTTTTGATATAGATATTTAAAATAAAGAGGATGCATTATTAAAAAGTTACACATTAGCACATTTATCACGGCCCATGCTAAATCAAAATCCAGATTAGATTGCCAGCATCACATTTAATTCCTCAGCTGCTTTAAGTAATGTTTCACGGAGGCTGCTTTTTTAAACAAAAGAATTGATTGGGGGTTTTTTGTTGTTTTTTTTGTTTTTTTACTTAAAAACCATATACATTTATATTCAAGGATAGTCATATATAGAAAAAAAGAACCCCAAAGGTAAATTAATTTAACATTGAAAAAATATACACAACCTTGGAAAACATGATACCATTAGTATGTAGTTTTATACATATATGTATATATGGACAGATATAGATATATGTATATACAATACAGCAAAAATATGTAAAGAACTAAGTGAAATTCCATAGTAACAAGTTATATTCCTTTATAATCACTGGCACACTGTTTTTTCAAGTTTGTCAATGCACCTGCTTGTCAATACTAACTGTAACAGATACCAAAGGGCTGCTGAAAGGTCCCGGTTTTTGTAATGAATTATTTCAACTATAATAATTCACTGTTTAGGGAATTAAAAGCAAAAGGCGCACTGGGCTCTTTCCCTTCCCCCCACCCTCTAAAAATAAAAACCTTAAACCTATTTTCAATGTGCTTGTGATACAAATTTCAGAATGTTAACCATCCTTTATCCAATTCAACATCATTGCAATGGGGGGAGGGGGGGACAAGCAATGCATGTTTAAAGATCGTGAGTTTGCTTTGACCACCTTTAGCAGAAGCCAGCGGACCTGATTCAAAGCTCTCTCGCATGTATTTTATACCCAGATTATTCAACTGATTTCAAGGGAGATTTTCCCAATTTATAGCAGCATAACTGAGGCAAAATTGCTTTAAATGCCAGAGTACTAAGGTCAAGGTGACTGCTTATAGGCCTGGAAAAGTTATTAAAGTACATTCCTACAATATTTGGGGTATTTCAATTTTGAACACAAAACACAGGGAGTGCAATTTTCAACAAACGGAAAAGAAAAAAAATCACCCTGCTTTTCCCTCTTTAGCACCAAAAGAAAAAGGAAGAAAGTTCTTAGGTTTTGTGAAGTAAAACTTGAAGGAAAAAAAAAAGATCTGAAACTTTCTCACAGACACTCCGGGCAAAATTTTCTGATTTAAAAATAACAATTTTACTACAGGTTTCTATTTTAAACAACAGCTTGAAAATTAGAAGGTTTTTTTCCAAACACTTTTAAAGTTGTTGGGTTTTTTTTTTTGACAGCCAAGTCCACAGCACAGTTAAAACCATGCTAGCAAAAAATCGTGCTTTGATGTCACTTTAGACTGCAGAGAGCTAGCTGCTAGCAGGGTTACCTTATAAAAGCAATACAGACGGGGGGTTCTGAGGACACAGCGTTACCATGCATGCTACACCACAGTGCTACAAGATGACCTAAGGATGGAGGAGTTCATACATGGGAGCAGAAAAACTGGGACTGAGAAACAGTGTTAGAATAACGATACCAAGAAAGGCAATAAAACAGTTCACATTGCTTCAGTGTACTGCTAGTAGACCCTTTGTCACCAAGTTCCCAGCCGAACTTTGCACTGGGATGTAATGGAGGTAATATTAATACCCATGTGCTGAGCTAGGAAGGGAGTACTCGAAAACAGCTCCAAAATGCACATGGGGAGAAAATCCAGGGGAATGGGTTGGTGTTTTTAAGCTGATATTCTTAAAATCTGAAAAAAATGAGAGCTTTGGCTATTTGAATTAAAATGAGTTTGCTTCTCAGCATAAAAGATGTGAATGTAAAACAGGTCTGTTACCTTCCCGGATGAAAAGGGGTCCAGCGAGTCAATCATATTGCTAACAGAAAAAGAAAAAAGACTGCACTAGATGGAGATGAGCTCACTGATAATAAAAAAAAAATCCAAACCAACCATGGCTTGCTTTCAATTAAATCCAAAATTTCATTTCTTCAGGAAGCAGCTAAAAATGTGTGTGTGTGTGTGGGGGGGGGGGGGGTTTAGATTATCCCCAATGCATGGTTGTATGCAAGAGACAATTAGCTCCTAGCCAAAACCAGCTACATCCCTTGCAAGAAACACAAAGCTTTTAAAATAGGTTTTTCAAACCACATCAAGGTTGTAACCATCCAAAAAAAAGTCTTGCCATGAAGGGAGAAAAATCAATCGATCATTACCATGTTGTAAGAAACTGAGACACACACTGGAAAAAAACCACAACACATCAACTAGACTCACGCAGCTCGTAACAGGTTAAAAAGGTTAAGATCTGGTATTGTGAAAATGTGTTGCTAAGGTTTCAGCTCCTCCCAAAAGAAAACCCATGGTACTGCAGTATACCACAGACATACGATTTTATTTACAGGTAGGCTTTAAAATCATTAGGTCACTGTACTGTAGTTTCCCTGTATGGCACCGAGTTTGCTTTTGAAAAAAGTGTCTCCATTTGCGTGCATGTGTGCGTCTCTGTGGGTGCATCTGTGTGGCAGGCCCCCAAATGCAATGTTCCATTCGGTATTCTCCAAAGATCCCAACGGTTCCTCATTTGGTTAAGCAGCCAGTGTATCCGAGTTCGACAGAGGTTGTAATTACATTGCCTTCAGTGCAGCAATGTGAGAGCCTAGATTCTCTTGCAGGTAGTATAGTAGATGGAGTTCATAATGCTCTCCAGACTCGGGCACCCTTATACTGTGTCTCTCCTGAGGGTAGATCTAAAGTACAAAAGAGAGAGTCGTGAGCATACGCACCATTGGCATACAGCAGCATTTGTACCAGCCACCTCACACATAGTAACATCCCAGCAGCTCCGAGAGAACAGAGGGGAGTGTTGAATGCAGAACAGTAGTTCTTCATCCTTTCCATGCCCTGGCCCCTATGATATAGTAAGGACAAATGACCTGGCACTCCTCTTCCAACAAGCAGTAAAGAAAAGGAGAGTTAGAAGCCAAAAGCTGGAGATCTCCTCTACAAGAAACGGTTAGCAGTAAAAGTGAAAATCCAACTTGGTATTTGCCTTGAAAGCTTGTAGTTATAGTAACAAATGAAAAATGTTCCAAACTCCCCAAAAGGGAGAGACAGGAAGAAGAGCAGATTGCAGTTAGACAATGGCTCTGCACTCTCTATGGCCAGAGACTGAAGCAGAGCAACATGTTATCTGGTGTTGAGTCTTCTCTGGCAACTCCTGTGCCCTCTTTTCAGCTGCCAAAGTGAAACCTGACAATCCCAGCACTCCTCTCCTCACGCACTTATATTTATTGTGAGCGTACTGCCTAGTGTGCACACCCACACACACAACTACTGACTGCCTCTTTATGGTCCCAAACAAATGTAAATACCAAAAAAAGGCCAAACAGCTACACCAAATGTTGATGCACTTCTCTGTCCATCGGGACACTCAGTCTGAGGCATAAGTGGAAAATCTCCCATGCTGCAGCAGAAACGAAGTTAGCCAAGCTACTTTTGTATGCACACTCTTGACACTGTCGCGGTCCTTACCTGCAAGTCGTACGGCTTCCCGGCCCTCACTAGAAAGCTCAGCAATATACTAGTGTGTGCAAAGTGAACGTTCTCATCCAAGAATCCATGTAGCAGCAGCAAACGGTTTGGTCTGAGAAAGACAAGATGCACATACTGAGACAGCTGCCCGGACCCTGCAAGGCATTTTGCAATCCACAGAAATTCCTCCTTTTAGTTTAGAGGCGAGGATTTTTGTGGGTAAGATCTTCTATTGGATGAAGGTTCTGATGTGATGAAGGACACCCTGCATTCACAAGCTTGTCTAACTTTATCACAACCACACAGCTGGTACAATAAAAGGTATCACCCATAAAAATCCTTGCCTCTTGCATAATTCCTAGACATGACTACTACAACAACACCCCAAAGCTGCCAAAACACAGAAGATACTGAAATCCTCTCCCTTCAGTTTAAGCATTTTAATACCAATGGCCCCATCCCACAGACCCCACTCAGGCAGGGCTCATCATTTTTGTTTTCAGATCCCATTCTCTCCTTCCCTGGAAGCTTGTCCTGCACATGTGAATCAGGGCTATGTTTCTATGGTCTCTAATAGACATTACATTTAAGACGTGATTAATCAGTTAATCGCGTCTTAAGTAGTAACCCAGCCACATGTTCATGCAGTTAATGGTGTGATAAAACAGGAAATAAGCTACAAAATTATTGCAAAAAATGTGTAATAATTCTGTGGCTGGGTCCCATTGTGCCATAAACTGAATGAGTGGCCAAGACCTAGAAGGACCAGTCCACTGATGGGCAATCTGACTCAGAAGCGCACTGCAGCCTTGAAGGGCCGCCCTGCCCCCTCACAGATCAATTGACTGGCACTCCAGCCATGGGCGCACTGAGCACCTGGCTTACTACTTCCTGGTGCAGGGGGGGCCTTGGCTCACGATCCCAGGCTGCCCCTGTACTGCCAATACGGCACGATCAGGTTCTAAACCCTGATGCCAAAATCGCACCTCCTGCCATGCACGTATGACATGGTGAAAGGCATGATTGTTGGGATTGTCGATCAGATCCCATTGCACCTTTAACTGAGTGACTGTCGGTGGCCAATATTAACTTTCCTCTCTCCACAGATGAACAAATGTACTTTAAGCTGCTTTCAACTGGGAGGGAGAGCTGCTGTTTGGGAGTTCACATTAGCTGTTACCATCCGCTTGTAACACCTGCAGGATCCTGTAGCAATACAAATGAGCTGACTGCTCCCAATGACCAGCAATGAAGCCAGGTTAAAGTTGGAGGAGTTTTTGCTGCTCTTGAATTGCTACGAAATCATGCAGACCTCATAGTTAGGTCATAAGTTTGTATGGACCTCCTCCAATGTCAATACAATGGTTACAGCTGTCTGCACTCTCAGAAACACTGTCTTGACTGGGTGCTAAACCTGCACCGCCGGACATTAATTCTGCAGCAACACACATCCGTATCTCAGATTCTAAATACCTGCATGCAGATACGGGCCTGGGAACCCAGGGAAATAAAAAAGGCATTTTGATCAAATATTATTTGTCTCATTTAATGTTGCTCAGACTAAAGAGCTAATTATGTAATTGAAGTTATGGCTCCCATTTCTTGAGGTGTAAGAGATAGTCTTTAATTACAGCCAATATAAAACAGATTACTCAGAACGGCCCATAATTATGCAAATGCTCATTCAAGTTTATTAAGTGGTATTTTAAGACTGGCATTTACGGTTTCGGCATTTAATTGCCGAGAACTGGGAAATAAAAATGCGGCTCTAGGTTTGAATCTCCTCGGTAGGGGGGAGGGGGAAAGGGGGGGTACAGGGGAGCCACACTTACTCAGAAGGAAAATTCTCTGCCTGCATGGCCACCGATCCTAGGTAGTAGCCCTGCTCGTTGTGCTCCGGGTGGCCCATATAGCGCTCTGTGTAGCCAGTATCATAGAACATCCACAGTGTGACGGGGGCGCCCGCTATAGCAACCTGCAGATGCCAAAAGGACCAGGAGCATAAGACAGGGAGGGAGGCAGGGATGCAGGTACATGTCTCTGTGCCCATCCCCCCATGCAGCCTTTACTGAGCAGTCTGGAAAACGACAGGGGTGCACCAAAAAAAAAACTGTGGCCACTACCAATGGCCGATTCTGAACCAGCCACATCAGCTGATACTGATCTGATAGCCAATATACAGACCAGCAGCTTGGAGACCAGCGTCTGGCTGGTAAGTCTGTGGGAAGGGGTGTGGGAGGGGTGTAGACTGAGGTCCCCGCAGTGAAGGAGGGAGTGGGGCTGGGGTAGGGGTAGACGCTGTCCAGTCGGGGCAGAGTGGCGTGCAGGATGAAGCTGGGGGCAGCTTGTCCAGGGGCCGTGGGGAGAAGGGGCAGCTCCCTACCCCTGTGTACATCCCCGGGTGAGGCATGGGGGGCATGTGCCCCCCAGCTTCATACATGGAGCAAGGGTGGTTTGCCCACTGCAGGCTTGGGGTCAGGGGCTGCGCCCACCTCCTCCCAGCAGGGGGGCTGGGCTAGGGCTGTGCTTGGGGTGGCTGGCAGCAGCGCTGGGAAGGAGGACTGTGGGGGGAGTGCTACAGGGAATTTTGGGGTGGCTGTAGTCCCCCCCTCATAGCCCTGTCTCTTGGCACCATTACTGCCTGCCCCAAGCACAGCCTTGGCCCAGCCCCCCGCTGGGAAGAGGCGGACGCAGTCCCCGGCCCCAAGCCCACAGCAGGCAGCCTGCCCTCGCCCTGGGCACAAATCTGGCAGGCATGTGTCCCCCAAGCCACCGCTGGGGGTGTGCAGTGATGGAGAGCTGCCCCCTTTCCCCACTCCCCTTCGCCCCCCAAACGAGCAATCCGCGGCTCTGTCCTGCACCCTGCCCCATCCTGGCTGTGCGGTCCCTGCCTCTGCCCCAGCCCCACTCCCTCCCTCAAGGTGGGGGCCTCAATTTGCCCCCCATCATGCCCCTTCCTTCCCCCCGCCAGACTTACTGGCCAGATACTACTCTCCAAGCTGCCGGGCAGCAATCCTGGCTAGGCACATGCTGCACCTACGCGCAGCATTTATCAGTGACATTACTGGCTACACCAGCCAAAAAAAGCCGATTGCCGAAAACGTCATTTTTCCTTGTACCAGTGCTGATCCAATATAGGCCAATATATCGGTGCACGTCTACAAAATGATGCAACCATCATTTGCAAACAAAGTGCCTGTTCAAATCTGTATGACCGGCATGGGGAAAGAAGTCCCTCACCTTTCCCCTGGAACAAAAGGGACCAAGATTCATAACAAGAGGTCCCTGTCTAGTGAGATCAGGGAGTTGCAAAGTTTACACCAGTGGGGGGGGTCTGACCTCATAATACCCTTTGGTCCTGTCTACAGATTGACTCTGATTCTGCTACCACTGTGCTGTACTAGCAGGTTTGCCTGGTATGACAAGTCTGATATAAGTATTCCAGCAAAATCTGCCTTGTGTGGACAAGGACTTTGAGGCCCTGAGCTATACTGATATACTTACTGTCTTGGTAACTGGGGCCCACTTGGTCTTGGAAGGTAAATGGACAAGCAAGGAACAACACCAAAAAAGGCAAGTTGGCTTTACTCAAACTGTTTAAGATCAGTGGCTTTGTTCATTCCAATGCTGGGTGGAAAGGGGGAACAAACGCTCTCCAGCATTCAGCCCTACCTCCTTCTTTAGGTAGCCCCTGATTTGCATCTTGGGATACTCCATGAAAGGCAAAAAAGGACTCAACAGGCTAGCAATTTTTAAAGATTAAAAAATAATTAATGTAAAGCCCACAAAAAGGCAATAATTAACCCGTTCATATACATTCAGACCTGCTTTATACAAAAAGCAAGAGCCACAAAAAACAAAATTAATGCTTTTTGCTTGTGATGATAAATAATTAAT